>NC_089873.1:24025000-24365416 GCF_040182565.1 Anser cygnoides
TCTTAATCCAGCACTTCATCCATGTTTGCAAATGTGTTACCTGTAAGTTTCAAAACACTCTCTTGACCTGCCTTTCTCAAAATAAACATCCAGCTAGCAAACATTAGTGGGAATTTAGAGAACCTGAGCCTCCTTCCTGCTACACCAAGGTTTTAGGAAAGATACATATGCCACAGCTTTATTGCTATTGCTTGCAAAGCTTCTCATGGCATTGCTCATCTCATGTCTGCAGCCCTTATTTTCCATATCTTGGTGACCGTTCCACAAAAGGAGTTGAAACACTTCTCTGTCATGGCCCTGAGGGTACTAATGGACTTTCTGCCCCTGCCTGCCCTCCCCTGGGACATCCCTCCTCTCCTGCCCATGGCCCAGTACCCCATTTCGGCTAAGGTCAAGGCTGTCATTTCTTACCCCAGCAATCTTTCAGGGGTGCCAACTTCTCCATCCCTGTCCCTGTCTCTTGTGTGGACCCCTTGGACCCACACCACCATCTCATCTCTGGCCCCATCTCCTGCTGCTTTTGACTGGGCTCCCTGAACAACCCCTGGACCTGGTGTATCACTTGCCTTGTCTGAGGCAATTGATGGATCCCTGTTACCAGCACCCAGGTCTGCCTTCCATGTCCAGCCCCCATGGGACTGCACCCTTTGGTGAGGGCATAACCTGTGCTGGGGTCACCTCAGCTTTCAGCTGTCCATCTGTCATAGAGATGCTGGCTCTCACAGTCCCCTTATACTCTCATCTTTGGCTTTCTGTTCTGAGCAACTACAAATAGCATCACATAATATGTACAAAAGCTCTCTATTTTTCCCATCACTGTAATGATTCAGCAAAATAAACTCTTATTCTTTGCATGACTATGTGAAGATTCACCAAGCTTAAACGTACAGTAGGCCTGGGTTTAGGTCTCTGCTCCTAAACAAGATCAGCAAACAAGTCTTTCGGATGAATTGCCTACAATACTAGGTTGTTGAATAAAATGGGATACAGTTGGTGTTTATCAAGATTAGCTGGCTCTCCCTCAAATGTCCAGGTATGCTCTAAAATGTCCAAATATGCTCTAAAGACACTTAACAAATCAGCATCTACAGGTCATATAGTTGAGAATCCTAGAGAATCCTACCAAGCCGTAAGTGTGAAATGAGTGTCCAAGTAGCCACATGTCAAGAGGAGTCAGCTGGTGACGAGACATGAATTGAAAAGCTTGATGTGCTGAAGGAACACAGTGGTCTAGAGAGCTAGGAAATATCTGAGCAGAGGATTTTAGGAGTTTGGTAACATCTGCATACTAGACGTAAGCATCTTATCTATGATTGCTACCAGTGCACTACAAACCATCTTTGTGAGTGTCCCAATGGATAAGGACAAAGCAATTTCTTGACTAAACACAAACCTATGCCTCAATTCCCCCCCACCCCCCCACCCCCCTGAAAACAGTGTAAACAGTTGTAAAAACACTTGGTGATGACCCACTTGTCTATTTACAAGCATCTAGGAACTGCCCTGTTCTATCCCAGATATCTCCATGGGGTTGGCAGGTATGACACAGGATGTACAAGAGTCTTATTTCCCTCTGGGGCAGCAGCTGAAGGCTAGATGGGATACACCCGAATCCCACCCTTAGCTTAGGAATGACCCAGCTCAAACAGTAGCAGGCTTAAACCAAAATAAGCAAATACATGCAGAGATTTTACCTGGTTCTGATGAGATCTGCTGCTTACAAGGCTCTGCAGGAGAGAGCTATCAGAACTACCTGTTCCCAAGTTACCTTACCTTTATACTGGCTGGCGGATATCCAGTTCTCCCCGTCCTTCCTTAAGTGGCACGGAGTGAAGTTTGTGGCACACCACTTATGCCCACATTCACTTGTTACAGCATGTACTCTTTGGCAGGGCAAACAAAGTGATCCTAACCTCCCCCGAGCGTTTGAAATCAGGAGGAGGTGAGGGCTCATGGTATGCAGACAGAAGCACTCCATGCTTTGTAGAAACACAAGTCCCTAATCAGAGATGTAAAGACAATGAAAACTGAAAAACTCTGGAAGCTTCTGAAGTGTAGGCATGAATATGAAGCCCAAAGGACAGCCTAAGGCTTGATGTGTGTTTGTACTTCTTACTGGAGTCTTCTTGAACTAGTGCACTAGGCCTCCACATTCAAGTTAGACACCACTCACTGAAAAGCAATATTACATAAAAGCAACGGGGATATTTGGGCAGCCCTAGTATAGAAATATTTTATTTCTGATTACTTATAAGGACTGGCTGAAGTCATTTGGTTTGTTCAGCCCAGAGCAGAGCAGGCTGAGGGGAGGCCTCATGGCGGCCTGCAGCTCCCTCACGAGGGGAGCGGAGGGGCAGGCGCTGAGCTCTGCTCTCTGGGGACAGCGACAGGACCCGAGGGAACGGCATGGGGCTGGGACAGGGGAGGGTCAGGCTGGGGGTTAGGGAAAGGTTCTGCACCCAGAGGGTTGTCGGGCACTGGGACAGGCTGCCCAGGGCAGTGGTCATGGCACCGAGCCTGCAGGAGTTCAAGCACATTTGGACAATGCTCTTAGGTATATGACTTAACTATTAGGTTGCCCTTTTGTGGGGTCAGGAGTTGAACTCGATGATCCTTGTGGGTCCCTTTAAACTCAGGAGATTTTGCAACTGTTATATACACCACATCCAGCAGAAGCAGTGCAAAGCTGTGAAGAATTTGTAGAAGTCTTGCTACTCAAGAGACAACTGGGTGCCCAACTCTGTGAGTATGAATGGGCTACATTTCTCATTCTGTCTCCCTGGGTAGCAAGCTAATTGCTTAGATTGTGGATCCTGTTGCAGTGCTGAACAAGAGCCCCACAGTCACCCTGCACAGCATCACCAGCTTCCCAGGCTCCTGGGCACAGCCTCGCAGCTGCGAAGGGGCTCGGAGGCAACCAGAAAGCCCAGTACTGGAAGCCAGCAGTGGAACACAACATTACCAGGGCAAATAAAGTTGGGGAAAAAAGCATATATTTTTTTTTTTTCCTATCAAATCATCCTGGGGGAGGAAAAAAAAAAAAAGTTTTGGATGCATTGTTTAAAAAATATGTTTAAAAGTGAAGTCTAGAATAAGGAAAGGTGATGTCGCCTTTCTCTTTTCAATCACCAGACAGGTTTACCTTATTTTGGAAGTGGTCCTTTCCCAGGAGATACTATAAAAAGTCATAACTCCCACTATCTTTGATCATTTCTACATTATCAAAGCTTCTGCTGAGCAAAGAAAAGATCAGAAAGGTTATCTGGCCACGTTTTTCAATGCAATGAATTGATCAATGCTACAATGTCTATTTGAGAAACTAGGAGATCAAATTCCTCTAGGCAGGTTTCAATAAATATGTGACTCAGTCCATGACCCTTTTCTCTCTGTATCCAATTAATATTTTAATGAGCAAATTTTCTTTGAAGATCCTCTTGAGGAAAAAGCAAATTTTATTTGAATGGAGAGAAAATCTCTAAAAAGTAAATTTTATATTTCTTTTTCGATTAACAGTTGCCTTGGAGCTTGGTTGAAATAATTTGATTGATCTGGTCAGAGTTATAAAGTCACTCAGAAAATCTAATAAAACTGTGTATATTATTCATTAACCTATCCTGAAAAAGGACAGCACATAAAAATGTAAAGATTTTAATGTAAAATTCAGGTACTGTATTATATTCAACAAGTAGGCAGAGCATGTAAATAAAGCTTTTCTGCTACAGAAAAAGCAGATTTCTCTTTTGGAGGTTTGGTGGCACTATAAAGAACTTTCTTTTCATAGCCTGTAGTTCCTTTATGTTGATTTCTGTGTATGCAGCTACAAGCTAGCCCCAACCAAATGCCTACCTTCATAAATGCTGTCACTTCTTCTATACTCTTTATTTTGCCAGTCAGCACTGTAGGGAATGTTCCACATAGAGAAAAGCAATGGTAGATTTGCAGGAGTTAGCAAATACACCAGCCAAGATGTTTTCTGATGGCCACCACCAAGTAGCTCTGCAGCTCACCTATCAGTGCTACACCCCTCCAAAGAGTAGAGAGGGCCCCAGAGTCCAGCAGTCACACCTCACCCTCACCCTCCCCTTTCCTCCAAAGCTTTGCACTGCTCAGACAAACCAACTGGATGCAGCTCGGGTACATGTCGTGGTCATTCCTTTTTCTGCCTGGAGCTCACCAGCACCTGAAGGGTGGCAGCGTGCTGAACCAGGGTGCAGGTAGACCGGGGTGCTGGCAGTACTGAGGAGCACACCCTGCTTGCAGCACCACACCCAAAACTTGCCTCATTAGTGCTGTTCACCACTGCCCTTGCTGCTCTGCCTTCAAATCCCACCACAGCATACAATGCTACCTCTACCAACCTGTGATGTAAATGGGTTCCTCCAAAGCTCTAGCATCTGCCAAGATTGCCCAGGAATGGTCACGCTGATGGTTCATTATAAAGCTCTAATATGTAGTTAATGACAACAAATTTTCTGCAATGCCAGTTGGTATTTTAATAGCCTTAATAATAGCACATATTAGTGGCATTATTACTTGCTTGTGTTAACACCCATCTTCACTGCGCTATGCCAGCAATAACTGATGAGTGCACATCCTAGGAAAATCATCCGCCTGGAGCTGACTTCTCAGAGTAGGCCTTTAACCTCAGGGAAAAGAAATGTGAGTTTAGGATGGGTAGAAGAGAGATTTGATGCTCTTTTGGAGTTACATAACTGCTTCCAAATTCTGCTGATGCAGAAAGCAGCTTAAAAATAGATAATTCCCCTTGGGTTATTGCTGTGCCGGCTGCTCCAGACTCAGCCAAGAACAGCAGACCTGCTGCACAAGCCAAGCTGCCAAGAGGTAGGAATCCAAGACGGGGAGATGCCAGTGTGCCATCTCTCAGATTGTGTTTTTTTATCCATTCTGCATATGACTGGAAAAGTTATTAGCAAGAACAGATGAGATGACCAGTATTACTGGGTCACTATATCAGTTCTGGAGTGTCCAATGAGCAGCTTGCTAGCAGTCTCATATATTCAAGTACTGGGAAAAAGTAGGAAACCAGGCCTAAGATTGTTTTAGGTCTTCTATTTGGCCTTGAATCTTCTGCTTTATCCAAAATATCATGTAATCATAGGCCTAATCTATCAAGTTGGCAAGATAAAACTTTAGGACTGTCGACATCAGAAAGAAAAAGAAAGACAGATTCTGTAGCTTCCTGGTGAGGTCAGCTCCTGGCAAGTGCTATAACTACAAGGCTGCTGCTCAAAAGAGGGTCTTCAGCACCTCTAACAGGAACCCATACTCCAGTGATGCTGTGGACTCCTATCTGGGGAAGATGTTGGCCAGTTTTGTGCTGAGCACTTGGTTCAAGTTCAGCATTTGTCTTCTGGCTATTTGCTATGTGCTTTGTCCACACACTGAGCATTAATGTCCCTGCATCCTACACAGATCATCTTTCACTGGCACCATGCTTCTTCCTGTGTGTGTTTAGGAATCTGGTTAGGATTAGAGAGTTTGTGCTAGTTCTAGACACTCTGTTTTGCTAAGTAATACCTATCTCAACTCATAGTAGCTCTCAGGATGATGACCAGTTTGACCCAGTCACCCAGGCTCCTTCCTTTGGCTCTGTGTTGATAGTCAATCCTTTGTTTTTCTCTATCCATCTGCTGAGAGAAATGGTCCCAGCACACAAGTCCCACATGTCTGTATCCCCATTTCGTGTTCTTCCTGGTTCCTTCTCCCCTGCCCTGAAATGCCTGTGAGGCCATGGCAGCTGCATCAAGCAGAACCTGCAACCTCTACCTGGGCACCACTAAAACCATTGAGACAATTTGCTTGGCAAAAATTCCACCGGAAAAGCCGAGGACTGAATTGGCAGCTGAATGCTATTTTTCACATACCAACTGATTTTTTTTTCCTATTGATTGGAAATTAGCCTGTTCTAAAACACTCAGGGTCAAATTCCCAGCTGGCGTAAGTCAGAGAAGTCCCACTGACGTCTCTGATTTATTTTCTAAATGGTTTAAAAATTCAGCAGGAGCTTTAAAATGCCAATGTTATACATCAAACAGCTGGCTAAAACTCACAAATTTAACATATTTTCTATAATGCTCTTTGACATTAAGTATTCCTTATGGGCTACTACAATAAATACAAGCGCATAGAGAGAGTATTCTGAAGTCTTTTCAAAAAAAAAAAAAAAGTGGAAGACTTTATCAACATAAGTTTTAAGGATAAGAGTCAAAATGTGGATACAAAATTTACATTTTGAGCCCTTTCTATCTTTTACAGACATGTGTCAGTTACCATAATTAATCAAATTTCAGTTTTAGGAGTCCTGCACATTTTTTTGCATGGAAGTTTGACACTGCTGTCATGGTGACTGGAAGGATTTTGACAGCTTTCAGTGGGAGTGGACTTCATCCCTTGTGAAGCCCGATTCTCCAGCAGGTGTGGATATCATCTACATGCAATTCGCATGACACAGTTCCTGCATTTCTGTTCCACTTCTCTTTTCAATTTTGCTTCTCAAAATATGCAGCATGTTGCCATCCCCGATGAATGTTCTAATGAAACTAAAGGCCCAGGAGCTGAGTGCCCTTGGGGGAATTCAGGTGGTAAAGGAAGGCAAGAGAAGCTCCATATTTTGTGTCGTCTCTTGTTGTCACAAAGGCATAGTCTGAGGAGATAAACAAACATTGCCAGCTCTTATTTCATAAGTTCTGGGAAATCTAATATCAGGCCTGCCTCTGTGATCTACACGTTTTAGGAAACTGTTGTAAGTCATGGAATTCTGACTGCAGTTTTTCCTATGCTTCCTTCAGTTGCCAACTAAGCAGAACTGGTTTGGGGCTGCACTTCAGAGTACGCATCCTATTTCTGGACATCGGTTTTCTCCATCTGCTCTACCTTGTTGTAGAAGTGAGTCACTGCTACTGAAGTCTATATTGTAACAAGATAAGAACATGATATATGTGATGTAGAGAAGCAATATTTCATTCTACCAGCCAGAAACTCATGTAGATAAAGACAAGACCAGGCTGTAAATGGCATGTTTTCTTTTATTTTACATGGATTTAAATATAACAGAAACCTTTTTTTTTTATTTTAATAGGCACAGATTCTTTTTTATATTTAGAATACAAGAGATCATGATGCAGAATATTAAAAAAAATATATTAAAATCTGTGTTATTCATATAAAAGCAATACACTCAGGAAACTAGAAAAGCATTTTACCATCTATGGAAATGCCACCTTCTTCTTAGTCCCAGGAGTTACAAGTAAATCTGTGTTCATGTTGCCTTAACTGAATGCTAGTTAAGTCTAGGTTGTTTTCTAATAAAGAGTGATTTTCTTGGTAGCAGAAACATGTAGTAGTCTTTACTTCAGAAATCCAGTCTTTTAAACTAAGGACTTTTCCCTCAATGCTGAGCTCTCTGTGAGCTTCCACTCTCTGTGAGAAACAAGCATATGTCCCATTTGATTAACATAGATCACTCTGATAGATGCAGAGATGACCAGAAAATCTGAGATTATTTCAACAACCTGTGTCTGAAGATCTGGAAAAAGGTTAGGTTTTACTTTGCTGAAGAGCTCCATGAGACTTATTCCAGATTCCCCATTCAGTAGGAAAATGCAGAACCATTCCAGTCCTAAACAAATCTAAAGAGAACCAATACTCAAGCCTTCACCAGCCACATCCAGTGAGGGTTATAGAAGGAGCCACGTTTTCTACAGTCACATCTAAGGTGCAGCCAGTCCTGGCAGATTTCAAGATAATCTTGCTTATCTGCTGAGAGAGAATCCTTACAAAAACACAAATCTCAGGAGGAACTAATAAGCTCCTGTTTTCAAGAACTGCTATTTACCCAAAATCCTAGCAGAAACTAGATTTGATGTCATTATTAGCACATACAGTTATACTATCCTTGGAATAGCAGAGCCTTGACTTTCTTTCCAGGAGGCTCGCCTTTACCGAATGTCAAAACTTGTGTGAATAAGGATCTCAAGCATGGTGTTTTGATAAGATGGTGGTGCAACACTTCTGTCCAATATTACCTTAGGAAAGAACTTAAATCTTAATCTTCTGCAATGTGTGTTAATAAGTGATAATTAGATGTTCCAATTCATGCCACATTTCTCCTTTTCCACCCTCTCAAAACAGCTACAAAAAATCCCAAAGAATCAGAACAAAAGTCTATAACAACAGTTAACATCTCACTTTAAAACACAGAGGAAGTCACACATAGTTGAGACTTTGTTTCCCATAGAAAGTCCATCTGTGAAAACTCATCTTGAGTACTGAGTAATCATCCCCATTATTTAAATTCACAAGTTCACATAGCAGAGACAAGCCACAATATTTCTGAATTTGCTACAGGTTTGAATCTTTTTTTTTTTTTTTAATTTTAATTGGGCCTGTTTTCAGAAAATCCTGCATTTAAGCGGGAATCCTGTAGAAAAAGATAAAAGATAAGTTAAGGGTAAGGATAAAAGATAAATTAAGATTTAAATGTAATTCTGTAATTTTCTTAAGATGGTACTCCTCAGACTTCCAGCAGTGAAGCACAAGGTGGAAGTATACACACAAAGATACATCTGTAGTTTGCTCTGTTATTCTCAAGACAATAACCATGGTGATTAAATTATTCAAGGTCAGCATAAAATAATCTGTCATAGGTGAGAGTACTAAGGCTTAGATAGGTACTTTAGCTTTAATCCCCTCTATGTGAAAATAAGAATAACAGAAACAAACATCTAACTGATTAAATGTCCTATTCCCTTTGATTTCAATACAGTATACAATTACAATGAATGTGCCATGCAATCTGTACAGAGTTTATATGCTGTATCTAATAGGGGTTTTTTTTGCTCTAAATTTAACGATCATTTCAGCGAGTTAGGCACCTGAATTATGCCAAGGCAAACCTATTTTGCACTTGACTGTCAATCTGATATGCAGCAAGGCCCCAGCCTGGGATTAAGATCAACATCCAGACATCTGGAACTGGCTGAATGATGAAGAAAAATCCTTGTCTGTAAGATCAAGCAGCAGAAATGGGCAAGAAGGTACAGCATTACCCTTCAGCTGCCTCCAGGCTAACGTGAGGAAAATGGTTTAGTTCTGAATAAATTAGGATGTTTGAGACAACGGCTGCCTACATGAGATCAGAATTTCTGATTTAATTTGAAACACTAACTTAACCTTGCTGTTGTTTGGATCTGTTCGTTCAGAACAGAATTTCTGATTTAATTTGAAATGCCTACTTAACCTTGCTGTTACTTGGATCTGTTCCTCATAACTGGCTACACATGCAGATGGGGTTTGCCTGATTGGATCTAGATGAAGGAACAAGACCATGAATTTTACAGCCTCTTCACCGTATGACTGTAATCAGGTGCCAGCTTCAAACATCTGTCCTTTTCCAAGATGACAGTAAATGGGAGCAAAAAGAGAAGATATCTTTATCGACATAAAGCCAGTGAGAAATGTGGTACAGGATTTTAATACTAGACATTACCACAAATGGAGCTTCTGAATTACCTGAAATTCAGAATCAGTATCAGATTTCCCATTTCAGAGTGATTTATGGAACAGCCTAGGAGGGTCATCAGCAGCCGGTAATGTCAAGGCAGTTTTTCCGTATGTCCTGGTCTCATTCACAGCTTTTCAATAACCTTGGTTGCCTCTGCTAAAAGACTAGATGTACTGAAAATTGTACGCTGTTTCAAGTATTAGTGAGACACATGCAGATATTTAGCTGATGGTTAAATGGTTATTAATCTTTTGTTTATGTGAAAGAACACATTATCCTCATATCTTATGCCAACAAATACTGTTAAATATCAAATCACAGAGAGTATTATTATTATTATAGTTATCTACATGCTTAGTAACCTATCAAAACCTTTAACAACTTAGATAATTAAGAATTTGTTTTAGATGCTTTTTAGGTATTTTTAGGCATTTTTTGTATTTAGATGCCTATACAGGTATTTTCGAAACGTTTTTTCCTTGCAATGTATGCCTTCATCCATCTGATTTGTTGTAGGAATGTTCTAGCACAGAAGAGGCACCCATCAAAATCTCAAGGCCCTTGCAGTGTAATTCCCTAGAAGACACCCAGCTCAATGCAAGGCCTGTGGAAACCAAGGGAAGCTTAATATTGACTCCATACAGCTTTGGCTTAGACTATCAAAAGCATTGACTAAAATATTTCCATGTTTATCAGCTTTCCTCTGATTTTTAGTTCCATATATTATTATTTTCATGTGCAATTACTAAGAAACATTTAAGCTCAAAAGACATGAAATAATCATGAACTGTACTATGATAAAAGAAAGTATTAGTTATACTTAAAAACATTCATTCTCATGTATGTACAGAGATTAGTAAACTTTGTCACTATCATTTAGTGAGTAAAATAACATAAACTGGTCTCTAATCCTCTGCAGAGAAAAAGCCTACAGCTAGAACAATTTGTTTCACTCGGAGTTTCACTCTATTCACTTATTATGAGATGCTGCATTATGTTCTACATGCCATGTGTGATGGTTTTAACCAGGCAGCTGCTGAGAGCAAAGGCACAGGTTTTGGGGCCTATTTAGGTGCATAACTCCTACTGTAATCCATAAAATAATTTTGTCACCATAACACTTAGTTTTGGCATGCCTAAATCTTAAGGGCATTGACACCAGAGAGGAATCCACAGTCTGAAGTTTAAGCAGTTTGATTTTTTATTGGATTTTCTATGACAGTTAAATCCCAATGAGTTTTCAAATACCAGCACGTCACCTGAGGATTGTGAAATATAGGCAACAGGAAACACAAAGAGAATAAAACAGAAATCCAAAAAGTAATAAAACTGAAACCAGAAACACTCCTTACAGGAGCATAGGAGAGACGTGGTCTGATTGTAGAGGTGCAGCTGATAGGATTTGATACCAGCTCTCATATAACCTGAATATTGTATTGTGTGCAGTAGTACTGCACACAGTACTAGCACTAGTACTGTGTGCAGTTCTGGGCACCACAGTACAAAAAGGACATTAAACTGTTGGAGAGTGTCCAGAGGAGGGCAACGAAGATGGTGAAGAGCCTAGAGGGGAAGACGTACGAGGAACGGCTGAGGTCACTTGGCCTGTTCAGCCTGGAGAAGAGGAGGCTGAGGGGGGGACCTCATCGCAGTCTACAACTTCCTCGCGAGGGGGAGTGGAGAGGCAGGTGACCTATTCTCCGTTATCACCAGTGATAGGACCCGCGGGAATGGTGTTAAGCTGAGGCAGGGGAAGTTTAGGCTGGACATCAGGAAGAGGTTCTTCACCGAGAGAGTGGTTGCACACTGGAACAGGCTCCCCAGTGAAGTAGTCACTGCACCAAGTCTGTCTGAATTTAAGAAGCGAATGGACTGTGCACTTAGTCACATGGTCTAAACTTTTGGGTAGACCTGTGCGGTGCCAGGAGTTGGACTTGATGATCCTTATGGGTCCCTTCCAACTCGGGATATTCTATGATTCTATTCTACGATTCTATGAATGTCTGGCCTCAAAAGGAAAGGTATGCTAGCAGAAGAGTCATAAGCTGGTTCAGCTTTTCCATTGAGAACAGAGTCAGCGTGTGTGGGAGGTAACCTGCTGTGGTTTGAGAAGTACCTCATCACTGTACCACCCAGCAGCTGATCACTAGCACACTACAGTGTGTGCTAATTTGTCCTTACAAAATCATCCGGGCTGCCCATACCATTTAAAAAGAGAGATTGAAACTTGGTAGATACTTCTGAAATAGCTGAAAATCAGGTTTTGTTGGATTGGTCTGTGCTTTGTTGGTTGCCTTACTAGGCTGTAATAATCAAGAATTATAATTCTCAATGAAACTTGGATTTTGAGGTCTTCCTCTGAATATATAATAACAGGAGAGCACTTGAAAACTTATTTGTGTTGTTGGGGGAAAAACAGACAAACAAATAAAGAAAACTTGTATCTCTCAAAGGAAGGAAGCAGTACATCAAAGCTGTTTTGTAATTCCATGGAAAAGTATTGTACCTCTGACTAACAAGGAAACACAGCCCAGATCCAAACCAGGACTTAGATGCCTGGCTTAAAACTGAGGTGGAATATAGGCATCTCTGACCAAACTGCCATCTCTAACACCTACTGCTCAAGTGTGACTTCAAAAACAGCTAAACCCTACTGCTAAACCCTAAGGTCATCCTCAGGAGGTGCCCCTATCCCCACCAAATGTGTTCGCTTCTAACTTGTCCCAGTTCAATGGATATATTGGGTGGGAGAAATCTGGGCCTGGAGAGCTGGATCCATGCCAGGATACTACAGAATATAGTAACATTTATATAAGATGCACTAATGCAGTATAGGCAGGTACAACTTTACCATATAGAATAATAGAATCATAGAATATCCTGAGATGGAAGGGACCCATAGGGATCACCAAGTCCAACTCCTGACTCCACACAGGGTCACCTCAAAATCAGACCATGTGTCTGAAAGCACTGTCCAAATGCTTCTTGAACTCCGGCAGCTCGGTGCTGTGACCACTGCCCTGGGCAGCCCATCCCAGTGCCCGACCACCCTCTGGGTGCAGAACCTTTCCCCAACACCCAGCCTGACCCTCCCCTGTCCCAGCTCCATGCTGTTTTTGTATCCTGTTAGCATGTCCTTCAGTCCTACAGCACAAGCAGGATGCTAAATGAGTCCTTTTACACCTTTCCTCAAAAATTCTACAAGAATCAGAACTTTGATTTTTACAAACCACATTTTTCTGAAAAAGCCATTCCATCAAAAAAATATATATATATCTATCAGAAGATTTCTACTTTTCCTATCAAGAATGTGCTTAAAAAACTTTTTTTTGAAAGATATAGTCTGAATTTCATTTATGTATTTTTTTCTTTTAAAGAAGGATCATTCTAAACTCAATTTATTTCTTATTCATTGGCTGTGGTCTAGTCCCCGTCTCCCTTAATTTAAAAGGAATTTAAAATATTTCATTCTGCAAAGGAGTTCAAGGAGTTCTGTAAAAACAAAACAAAAAAAATTTCTTACATGCCTTCAAGAGCTCTTTTAAGATAGTGTTTGTTTTACAATAATTTGTTTAACATAGCTATTATGACAATAACTCACTGAGGTTAGATATGAGGATAATAGCATATGTTTGAAGAATTAAAAGGTGCCAAGAGGTGCAAAACCATAAAGCTCTAAGTCTGATGATCCTTAAAATTCTGGAACAAAATGGATAATATAAGCCAGTGGGAGTTACTGCTTCATTGCCTGGATCAAAAAAAAAAAAAAAAAAAAAAAAGTAGGGAACTCATCTTAGGTCTCATAGGTCCTTTATTGGTTTTGCAGCTATTTGTCTTATTTTTTTCAACTACAGAGATTCTAATATAAAGACGATTATCTCACGTATACTTTATGTGTGCATATGAATGTTTATATATATATTACCAGTAACCAAACAGTTTGTAATTGCCTCACTCAAGTAAATTCTCCTTCGGAAATACTTAACCCCTGGAAACTAACCACTCTATTTTTTTTTTCTTTTTTTCAGCCTGAAAAATATGCAATAGGTAAGCAGCCCACATTAATGAACTAATTCGGGATAACTTACATGTAACTAATGCAAGGGACTGTCAGGAGATTTCATACAGAAAATATAACCTAGGGGAGGTGCAGAATTTTGCAAAGGGCCTTATCAATCTGCACTCCCTAGAAAACATTGCAGCTTGTAGATGTAGAAAGGATCTATGATGTATGCTAGAAATGCAGGTGCTGACAGCATGGCTGCATGGCAAGAGCATGGGGGTCTGGAGCTGATGGAGATGCTCCAGGGGCTTGCCTGTGTCACTTGACCCAGCTGGGAGGAAGTTCAACCCTCCTTTTCACATGGACTCTGACAGAAGTCATGGCTGAATATTCACAAAAATTGGCTGAAGTAATTGAATTTGCCGAGGACAACTGAACACTTACCTTCAGCCGTTTATTCTCATGATGGCTGGGTTTGTTTACTATCTGCCAGGAGAAAAGTGGCCCAGGAACACCCACTTCACACAGCTCTGAGGACAAAGCCTTTTCTCCTGGCAAAAAAAATGTGGCTGTCTAAAGGCTCCAGGAGACAATGGGGCTTCAGACATAAATCTTTGAGTTTAATGAGGCTAAGTCTGACATCACATGACACAAAGCCTCTCCACTTGATCTAAACAGCCTGCTTCACTTTACTTGCCCACGCAGAGACACAGATAGAGTTCTCGTAACCAGACAAATTGCTGGGCAGCACTGGTATACCTAATCTGGTCTGACTGGTGTGCAGGTCAGGCCCTAGCATATTTCCTGGTGTTTTATCCAACTGGAGAGGAATCTGACCACGATGACAAATACTGAGGAACTGTCTCCCAGAATGCCAGGTATTAGCCATGGACTTCCTTCCCTACCGCTGGGTTGCCCGTAAGCCTCACAGGGCCTGGCTGAACCAGGAAGAATTGCGTGTTGCATGGTCATCCTGGCTGGGGGACAGCCGAGTGATTAAGTAGTCAGCTCTGCTCTACTGACTCCTCAGAACTGGTGCAGTTAAGGTCTGTTAATAGGGTAAAATGAAGATCTCACACATTGCATTTAAATCAGGCACAGGCTTACTTCTGACAAAGTTAAACTCATCTCTCTCCAAATAACAATGCCTGCAGCTCCCAAAGCAGCACTCTCTCCAATAGTGTTAATAAGATCTCGCTACAGCGAAAAGAGTAAAGACATCACTGTCAGGGTAATTCAGCATTTCACAGCCTTTCTAAAGCAATTCAATGGTTATTTATGTGGCAGTCCTTTAGAGTGCACTTTCTTTTCATAGTGGTTCCTATAAACTGTTTTTTATTGTGTTTCAAGGTTTGTTGTCTAGAGTAGAAAGATTATTAAACATAAGCTGATCCTTGCAGGCTTAGGTATTACCTGAGATATCTGAAAATAAGCAAGTGACAAACACTGGGAAAAGAGTGCATTTTAATTCACTTTGATGCAAAAAGCAATTGCAATTATTTGATATCTCATTATTACTAGAAACAACTAAAATCCTTTAATTAAAGTGGGATTTTTAACATGAGAATTCCCAAAAGCATTCCATCGGCTCTGTTTTTGCTGATAAGAGAAGAAGAGAGCCATTCTGCCATGTCAATCAGCTATTTTCCAGTCCCACTCCAATTTGAAAGCTGTGATTCCAAAAGCATGCATTGTTCATGCTGCTTTCCCTAGGAACTCACAGTTTCTTATAAAAACCCTAGAAAATGTTACCATAAATAGACACACACTATAGGAGGGTGAATGCTGGCATTGTGCAACATTAAATGAAAGAGAAAATGTGGCTCTTGATAACTCTTAAGAATTTCAGTTTGTTTTCATGCTCTTTTTATGTTTGTTTCAGAAAGATGTCTTTCACTATACTTTTCCCTCAAATTGCAGGCTCTAAGAGAAGGGTATTAGCTGCATGGATGTTTATCCTTAATTTGACCGGTGATTAAGAATCAGCAACAAGTAAATTACGATGCCACAAGTACTGAAGATGAAAGACCATTGATATGCAAGTGACTCCCTAGACACCACTGTAGATTTAAGGGAGATTGAGGGCCACATCACATGAAGAATCAAAGTAGAAAATCTTCAGAGGAATTGGCTGCCTAAGGGGGAAAAGAGGTGGAAACTGGGCATGAAATGGTGAAGGGGTTACACACCAGCCTGCAGCAGTTCTTGATGCCCATCTATCTTCTTGCAATGCTAAGGAAGGGCAAGCTGGATAAAACCAGCAAAGCAGGTGCCTATGTCTCCTTCAAGTCTGTCTAGGAATGAGATGAGCAAATAACTCTTCAGCTTTGCAGCAGGCGCCCCTCTGAAAGATTCAGTTATCTTCACCCTCATCAATCCACATCTTTCAGAGTTAGGTCAAGAAAGTGGTCAGGTATAGGAAAGGAAGCTCCCTAGCTCAAAAGCAAAACCCAAAGAAAATGCAGTGTAGACAGCCAGAGGTACAAAATAGCATTTTCTGTCATCACTGTGTTTTGTCCATATGTGAACTGCATTGTTTCCAGTCTGCCACTTGATTGAGCTGTCACACGTGGTAAATCGATAATACAGACTGTGCATGACCACAGAATGTATAAAAATAGCATGTCTTACTCCTCTCCCCCAACCCCACTCAGATATGCAATGGCCTGCTCATGTTGTGGGACCCTCTCCCACTTCCCCCATGCCCAACATACAACATGGACTTTGTCCCACAAGACACAAAGTGGCCCAAAGCCAGGTCTTCAGCCAAGAACAGGCACATGCCTTCCACCTGGAGTGAGGGGGTGATGGCAATGCTATGGGAGTAGTGGGACCTACTAGGAGAGTGAGATAATTCTTCCCAGAAAAGCTGCCAGCTTTGGATTCTGTACCTGGGCTGAAAGACTGAACTCAGCCTTTGAGAAGTGAATACAGCTCACTTGCTAAACTGAAATACAGAATTTGAGACCTGCTGGTAGAGCAGCCAGTGTCTACCAAAGACAGATAGGTTATGTTGCTTGTTCACAGGAAAATTCTGTCTTCATTCAATTTCTAGGAGGATGTCCAGAACCAAGTAAAGAAGGGCTAGGTTAAGACATTTGTTTTAAAAACATTTGTGTGTGTGTGTGTTTTCAGCTGATATGACAAGTACTCCTTGCTTCTGGTGCACTGTTTGTCTATTCTGAGGTAGGCATGGGAATAAATTGCATGTTTTTGAGATGGAGCCATGTGTCCATGACTCCTGGTTTCAATACCTAAGCTGAGTAAGTTGCTTAGCTGTAACACTGAGCAAGTTGCTAAAATCTCTGCCTCAGTTTCCTTTGTATAAAAGGGGCAGCTATCTGGGAATTAGTTAGTGATTGCATACTTGAGCAGAAGAAAGTACATACATTAATGTATTAACTGCATCCTACATACTACATCAGATTGCTGAAATCCTTTTAATCCATTCAAATGCGTGTTTGAGTATAGCACAGTGCTGAAATAAAGCTTAAAAAAATAAAGAAAAAAAGGGTATTTGAGTCTGCATTTTTTCTTCAGAACATTGAGCTCTTCAAGCATGTGGACAATTAACATGAACCAGCAGAGCTGGAGCTGGTTGGAGGTTTTCCATCCCAATGTACCATCTGCAAGAACGGTTGCATAAATGCAACCCACATTGTTCCAGCAAGAGCTTATGACAGAGAGAAAAAAATAAAGGTTCATCTCCATAACCTAGTCAACTATACACAAATACAGGCAAAATGTAACCTTGATATGTCATGAAGAAAATCCTTATGGATTCATTCACCATAAATTCAGAAAAGTGCAACATGTTTTCACTGCTTCCAAGGGATTTCTTAATGCTGGTGGAAGGATACAGGGCTGCACTGCCATCCCAGAGCCAGGGAAGTTCATTGTTCCCCAAAACTTCACTCTTTAGGCAGGAACCAGAGCAGTTCTGAACACGGAAATTGTAATTGTGGCAGTCAGGGTATAAACAGTATCCCTGCAGGCCCTTTGGTCTGCTTTTCATTCCTAATGCAATTGTTTCCTTCATAAAAGCTTTTTGCACTTTTTTCAAAGGAAAATCTGACTTAATGTTCAACATCAGCTGCTGAAAAATTCCCTTCCATTTGAGAAATGACTTTCCTGGCCTTTCTCCTGTAAACAACTTTTGCATCCCAGGCACGGTCCCACTGAGGGCTCCGGTGCTCCCAGTCTATGGCCACTAATCCATGGAAGTCCTTAGCTGGGGTGGAATAGTTAAAGTCACAGCTGCCTTTCTCCAGATGAGTTTGCAAACTGCAGTTCTGTGATCAGCTGCCACTAACAGGGATTTCCTGTGATGTGTACCGAGGATAATAGCCAAGCTTATTAAAATAAAATATGGTCACGTTCTGCCCTCTTGCTTTAGCTAATGGGCTCCCAGTTATACGGAACATTTTCAGGTTCAGCACTACGCTGTACCTCAGGGAGCACAGGTCTCGGTGCGTTCCAGGCAGCTATAAAACATTTCCTCTCCAAAACTGGTGGTCAGACTGGTTTCACGGCAGGAGAAGCCTGGATGAGTGATATGCACAGTTGGGTCAGGGGCTGAAATGTGAACGATGAATAATAGTATCCCATTTTCAGGCACTATTTTCAAGACTTAAGGGACAACATGACACGGATCTTCCAGTTTGTCTGTAAAACGTAATAGAAAAGGCATTAATAATTATTGCATATACATATATATGAACTTGCATCAGCCATATCTAAGGTATCTGCCATGCTAACACTGAAGAAACAAAGCGGGCGCGAGCTAAACCAAAAAAGGGGTAGATTTTCAGAGTAGTACCTCAGTGTAGGTCTGTGTATCAGCCCACAGTAGCTTGTCTCATCAGTCCAGGTCTTACTGAAATCACTGAGGAGGCTGCCATCACTGCAGTGGGCCCCAGGGTGCCTTAATGGCTGTGGCTGCTGTAGATTAAAAGGTTGATAAAGAAGCAGTTTCCTTATTCTTCAAGCTCTCTTAGTAATAATAAAAGCAACTATAAAATCAAACCTTAGTTTTTATCACCGTCTTCATAGTTTGTGAACATCCCTGACCTGCCTAGTACGGTGCCAGCCAGAGATACTCCAAATAGCTCTAAACAACCACACATATTTCACTCCCATAGTGCAGTACCATAAAGGGATACAAGTTCAGACCCCTGACAAAAATAAAGCAGATCCATGAAAGCCTGCTCTGAGCTATTTATTAGCCTGGCTGCACTCTCACATTGAGCTAGTGCCTTCCAGACCAGCTCTGGTAGCCTTGCACAGCACCTCATTGTGCACTGTGGACTTTGATGCCAAAGCCTATGACCACTGCTATGAGCAGAATCATTAGTCACAAGGTCCCTGCTGATTATGTGTCAGTTAAGCAGAAAAGAAACCAGGCAAAGAGCAAAAATATATATATTTATATGTAGGAAGGAGGGAGGGAAAGAGTGAGAAAGAGAGAGAGAGATGACCATGAAGATGGTCATCAACCTGCCCACCACAAAAAAATCAGCTTCTGACCAGTGGCATGCCTGAACTTGGTTGAATCAGTGAGCCTGAGTTTTATACACAAGGGCATAGAAACCACTAAGAGCTTAAAGCATTTGTTATATCTGTACAATAACAGATTGGTAAACAGTAATAGAGTCTTCAGCTGTGTTCTCCTTTGCTCACATAGTAAGTGACCTCTTATAAAGACATTCCCACATACAACGAGGGTGTGTGCCTGTCTGTGAGGATAGCACTGCCACAGCTTCCTCTGCTTTGCTCTCACCAGTACAGAAATCACCCACTTGGTCTTATGCACCCTCCAACCTCAGGCTTCCCCTGCCTTCAAAACCTTGGGGATATCCCATGTAGCCATATAACCAACTCTGAGGGACGATCATGGATTTGTATTTGAGTCCTACTTGTTGCTCTTCTTCCTCAGTCCTTGCCTACCTGTTCATTTCTCCTGGGACCGTGACACACTGGAGGTGAGAACCATGGGTTTTATGTGGGCAGCCAGACTGCTACATATACTAAGGGGAATTGCAAGTGTATTCCTACCAGGCATCTGTGTTATCCTTCCTTTATCTCAAACCGCAAAAGCAATCAGATATATCCATCCACCTGGGATAGCTTTATGGGCCTTCTCACACTCCTATTTATTTGCTATTTCAGGGTAGGACTAGAAAGACTTAATCTCAGGTACCCGGAAAAAAAAAAAAAAAAAAAAAAAAAAAGCACATTAACATCCAAACAGCCAACCTAGGTATTTTTAATAGATGCTTTTAGGAGATAGACATATAGACATTGACTGTGACATCAGAGAGATCAGAAATGTCCTAGCTGCTCCTTTTCCTTCTGCTGACCATGCAGGCAGTCCCCAGGACATGGCAGTGCAGTGCAGACACTGCAGAACTCAACATTTCACGAGAGAAGCCTCACCTCTGGAGACTTGCAGTGCATTTAGTGCAGAGGAGGCCCGGGTTTTCAAAACCACTATCCATATATCCACAAGTAGCATGGTGGCATTAATGGGCCTTTTTGAATATAGCTTTAATGAAAATTAGCCGAATTTGCTGAGTATCTTCTCTGAAAGCATATACCATACCAAGAACTCAAAGCGTGCCCTGTGTGCTCCCCTCTGCCAGCAGAGACCTCCCCGTGCCGGAGCATCGTCGCTGAGCCGTGCTTCTGCAGTTCTCAGAGAATCGGAGCTGTAAAAAATCCTGCCAGAGGGCAGCACATCCCTACAATTAATTTTGTCTTGAATTGCAGCACGCGCTTTTAAATTGCAGTGTGTTAAGTTGCCCCTTTGAGATCTGTGCCACTGTCCTGGCCCCCTGCTCCCGCATCTGTCACAGGCTGGATCGGGGAGGTGCTAACAGCAGGGCTGGGCACATCCCTGGGGCGATTTGCCCCAGGATTCAGGGAGGGCTTCCCACACAGGGCCTGTCTGCATTGATTTTCACATGCAAAGGCACAGCAAGCAGTAGAAAAAAAATGCCATGGGGGACTCGCACGGAAAGATATTTCTGGCTGCTCTATTGTTAAAGAGGAAACATTTACCACTTTATATTCCTGTGTGAGGGCAAATTGCTGAGTTCTGACTTCATTCCACTCGATGCGTTGAGCCATCACACAAGCACACACATGCTCCAGCTGGGAGCACTCTGAAGTCACTTGTTTGCAGCTTGCCAAAAGGAATTCCTGTGCCCAGGCTCTGCTCAGGATTTTTTCCTTTAGCCAGGTTTTTCAAATCTGCTTTTAGTAGTCCAGGGTGACAGCACACGCTAAAATGTTCTACTCCTGTTTTTGCTAAGTATGTCTTTCATATGTATCTGTCAAAAGTGACAAAAAAACAGGATGAGCATATCCTGTTATACCCCTTCTGCTAATTACATTTTTCTGTAAACCAAGTCAGTACAGAGGCAGTCCATGCTGTTGTCCAGCTGACCCTGAGAATGCACAGTGGGCAGCAATTCCCAGCAAAGAGAAGAAAGTGGAAACCATATGTCTTTATTAGACAGCACGCAGCTCTAGCTGGGACCAAGCAAAACCAGCTTAAAACAGATGGTTAAGATCTGAGCGGATATAGAGGGTATTACTTAAACCAGATATTTAAACCACAGAATACTGCTGAAAAAAAAAAATAAAGAATTGACTAAATGGTAAAGAAAAGACTAGGCATTCATCAGATTATGCAAAGCCCGTATCCCTCTCCCCCAGTCCAGTTAGAGCTGAGGAATGTACTTTCAAACCTTGGTATTTATCTTGTAACAAAAATCCTACTTCAGAGATGTTACGCTATTCTTATTGAGGGATTAGAAAAGTCACAGATGATAAATAAAGACAATGATCTTTTCTCCTTTCTGGCTAACATTGTTACACAAGATGACATTGACTCAGCACAACCCTGATTGTCTTAAAACAGGCTGTCTCAACAGGCCAGCCAGTCAACAAATACTCTTATCAAAGACGTGCATGGTTTATAAAACAAGAATTTTCACACCCACAGAGATCCAATAAAATCCCTGGATTTTTACAGAATAATCCTTTTGTTGACTTTTTATCAGCAAAGCTAAAGCTGATGCACTCAGAAGTCTGATGAGCTGGAACAAGTTTTGTCCAGCTTAAGGCATGCTGCTAGAAGTGAATCTTGCTTCCTGTGCCAGATCTGCATTTGGAGGCAATATGCTTGAGACTGCACAGATGCCCAGAGGCTGGTGACAGGAGAGATGACCCTGAAAGAACAGGAGGGTGTATTATTGTTATCCTCTACCTTCCCTCACAGGGACAGGGGCTCGTTAGACCAGTGCATCCATTAGCCATTTGCCTGGATAAGATTTTGCAGAGCATCTCTGTTGTTAGCAAATGCAGGGGACTATGCAGCATAATGAATAATAAAAATGAAGCAGGATCTCACCTCACTGCTGCCTGACTAACTCAGTGATGCTCGTGACTGATTGTAGCTGAGACTCAAGCCCTTTTAGTACAGTGTTTCACTGATCCTGACGAAGGTGCTGAATCCTGAGCAGCATGAACTGTCATGGGACATTTTATAGTGTTTCAAACCCTGGGCAGGGCACCCTGAAAATGCTACAAATGAAAGTCTGAATCTGTTGCAGAAAAGGTATTTTCCATAGCACCTGTGAGGAATAAGCTGAACAATGCATCAAAAGCTGTAAGTCAGCATTTTAACATACCTATGGCGTGTTGGTATACAGATACTGATAGCAACTTTGCAGTCAAGTTTAACCTGTTATGAGGAAAGATTGAGACTACTGGACAGAGGAGAGCAGAGTTTAGCAAAACAAGGCCCAAGTCTGTGTGGGGCTCATGAGGAGTCACCTGGCCTCTGTTATCTCAGCTCTTTTTGCCACCATAGTGGAGTTTTGCCGTTATCTATGTAAGACTGCTTGTAGTCTGGTGGTCTGCTAGATATCTAGAGTCCTGAATATGGAAAATGAAGAAAATTGATCAAGTGCCCTTATGCCATTTACTTTTCCTCTGGTTCATGCTGCACAGATGTCTCTCGTCTGGAGACAATCACACCTGACAGTAGCCCAGCCTGGGAGATTAGGCTCATGCTTAGCCCTAGCAAAGAGGCAGCTGGTTTGACGGATTGATTTAATGGCCCACTGAAACATCCATAAAATCAGTCTTAATGCTTGGCTTTGTGTTCCATGATGCTCTAGATACCAGTGACGGTCGATTTCTGATATACACTGAAATAATCAAAGGGCTTCTTTGGCCTAGGTCCAGCCTGGCAAGGTTCCCAGTGCTCCATACCACAATTTTCCCCATTTTAAGCCCAAAGGTTTTCCAGTAACTCTCTTTTCCAAAGAGGGTAGCCTTTGCACTGGGAGCTAGAGTCAGGATACTTATGTTATAGAATAAACATAATGGCCTGAATCCTGGAATAGCCTGACTGGTCTGCAGTCCTATCACACTGCCTTCATGCGATAGTGTATTAGAAAACTGTAAGGATTACACCATTGGCAAAGCAAAGGAGGTTTACATTCCTTGAGGGTACATCATCCACGAGACATGAAGCCTGTGGTCAGGAGTTAGCTTAATCTCTGACTCCCAGGATGCCCAGCTTTCCTGCCACACCGCTCATTTATCTGTAGTTCAAAATACTCACACCGCGCAGACCCAGGTTTAGCAGATGTTCTTGGAGGATACAGCACAGCATAGGCAGCCCCCTGACTTAAGGATGCAGTAAAAACACTGTGGAAGACCATTTTAAGACATCACAACTGCTTGGGCTTTCCCTCTTCAGGGAGCTCCCTCACTTGCCAGAGCATATCATGTATCCACACAGTGCGGACAGAGAACAATTTTGGACCAGAAATGGTCTTTATGGTGTGTTATTGCCATCTTTTTTCCTGCATTTCTGAGGCTACTGAGAGAAAAGAGCAAATACCAACAGTTTTTTGCTGATTTACTATTATTACTCATAGCATTTTAAATTGTGTTGAACTGATTCCCTTAAGAAACAGTTTTCTTCTTTCCATTTTCCTGATTCAGTGGTATGGTAAATCCTAACCAAAAAAAAAAAAAAAAAAAGTTTTGCTGTTCTGAGCATATCTTTCTCACAGAAATTAAACAAAAGGGTAGCCCGGCACAACAGCAGGGAGTTGACTTTCCTCCCACCAGCTTTCCCGCAAGCCCAGCAGAGTTGCTTTGCGTTTGCACCGGAATAAGACCGGCCCCCTGGACCGTGCAGAACAAACACCCACATGCTCTCAGCAGTGATTACAGCTCACACCCAGCACATTCGGGTGACATTCCTTTCTTCCCACTCCTACAGAATAACTGTAACGCAACAGCAAAAATAAAACAGGCATTCGATTCTTTCCCCAACCCCCCCACCGCTAGTACATTAGAACTAAATGTTATTTTTGGAGGGAATACAACAATTCAGTGTTGTCAATCCCAGGGATTATTGCAATTATTTTAAGACAGGAATTGTGTAAACCCCGGTAAGCCTCATGTATGGATTGGTTTCGAGCAGGAGACTTTGAACAAATCTAATGAGACTGACCAGTGGAGTGCTGGTGCAGCCTCTCGATCTAGCTCTCGTCTGCAGCCGTATGACCTGCTGCTTCGAAGGGAGCACAGAGAGGGGATTTGAAGGAATTGCTGCAGACTATCCTTGCAGCAGCTGGCGACTGCTAAGAACTAATGGACCGGTGCCAGCCTAAAAGGAAAAATCTGAGGATAAGGAAGGCAAATGTGAATATTTCACGTCTGGTTTTCACCTACTGCAAACGAATGATCGTGTACCATCTTAAATCAGATGGGGTTGTGCCCCTGTAAGAGTGGGGAAATCACAACAAAAATAATAAGAGATTGCATGCTGGAAAATCACGAATCAAGTACTCGCTATCAAAAGCAGGGTAATGACCACTCAAGTTAGCATCTTCACTGCAATCAGGTCAGTTTATTATCAGGATTTGATTCAAGTGTACTTGAAGCTGAGTATTGCTGCTGAGGTACAAATGCAGCAGTGGTACTCACAGATTGCTATTCCTTCCAAATCAAGATGCATCAGTACCTCAGCTGCTACAGAGGCCCAGGAAGAGTTTGTCTTATTTCTCCCTACTTCTAGGATAAATAGAAATGTTGTCCAAATTCTACAAAACAAAGTTCAATGCAGATATTTAAGAAAATAACACTTATCTGTGTATAAGTCCAACTTTTCCAAAGGGCTTCAGATCATGCTTGTGCAAATTAACCCCATGTGATCAGCTTCGCTTACTCAAGGACTTTGCAGGATCTTTGTGCATGGCTCAGTTTCACCACGTTTGAAGAAGACCCTGTGACAGAGCAGCGAGGTGGCACGCACTGGCACTGCCTCCATCCCAAGCCCACCTCAGCCAGCTTGTACCCGGCCTGGGTGCAGTGCACCCGATGGCTCCCACTGCAGCCCAGTGAGGGTGACGAGGGGGCAGGAGGAAGATCAGAGGTGCCGCTGGATTCTCACACAGGGGAGTCCCACAGCAAACAGCCAACAGGCCTTGGGCCTTCTCCCAGCATGTGAACTGGCAAATGTCCTCCCCGTGGCCACTGAGCCGAGGCAGCCCAGCATGGTGATGGAGACGCCTGGCGTGAGCCTGTGTGTCTGCATGTCCATCGGGAACCATGGGCAGAAATGACAGGCTGATTCCCCCAGCATTAATACACGTATCAAAGATCACTTCCAATGTACATGGTGAGATGCATAAGCAGCCATACATGGGGGGGACAGCAGTGATAATTTGATTTGAAGGCAAATGTCAGCTTAGGAAAACCCGTACATCGTTGTCCTTACTGCAGTCAAGGGCTGACTTGTAGGTCCTGGAGGGTTTCCACAGCATAAAACCCTCCTACCAGAGGGAAATGGAACTGCAGCCAAAGTAAGGAGCAAGTTCAGTAAGGGATAAACTAAATACTTTTTGTTCTGTACTGAAAACCCAGGTTTTGAAGGAGCAATATAAAAAATGCTCTTAATAATCTGCAGTCTAATTGTCTGAGAAGTTTATTACTGGTGTGCAAACAAACATTGTTTTTCCAAAAGCTGCCCACAAATGTCAGACTGCTTGGCTATCTGAAGAGAAAAAGCAGAAGCAATACCCTGGGCTGCTTTGCTTCTCACAGATACAGGGCATCTTAAATAAAAAACAGAAGAGTTTGTGCTGTAATGGAAAAATGAGAAAGGAGCTCTGCCTCTCTGAGAAAACAGGCTGCCAGTGTGATAAAATATCATGCTAGACAAAAAATAAATAAAATGTCTAAGAAGGCCACTTTTATTGCTGAAAGAGAAGCAGCCACACGAGAGGTCTAAAATATTGTCCTTTGAAATTACAGAAGTCTGCTTATTTTTAGCTTGTTAGATGCTGTCAGCTTCCTGTATAAACTCGGTTACATAATGGACATAATCTGCACCTCAGCAGGGACCGTACGTGCCAAGCTATAAGGTTATGCAACTGCCTCCCAGTTTGTTCCCACAAGACAGAAAACAAAACCTCGCACCCATCTTCGCTGTTCTGCTTCTTCTGGGGCAAAGTCAGACATACAGACACATACAGACACATATATCATAATATGCACGTGTGTATGTTCAGTCATGTGTACACATGTATGCATGTTCTTTTGTTTTCTTATTGCATGCTAAATGAGGTATTTCCTGAATCAGAAAAAAAATAATACATCGGAATTATTCTGGTGACATTAAACAAGGAATAAACTGGTATGCTGCAGCTATTAAATGCAGCAGAATTAAATCCCAAACTTTCTGAAGCTACCAAAAAGTTCCCCCCTCTTTTCTAATCTGACCTCCAAATGCTCCTTATTGTTGCCTGCAATGGTATGTGGAAAATGTGCAGTGCCTTTGCTGAGTGAGAACAAGCTAGTGGCTTTAATCTCATTAAACAGTGTGTGACATTGTTTTTCTTTGTAATTTTTTTTTTGAAGGACTGCATTTTCGTCTTTGAGAAGCTGTACTGTTCCCAGCCTGTATTGTTCTTCGAAGTGTACAAAACTATATCGTTTCCAACTTATTTTTAGAGTAACCTGTGTTTGCAAATACTCCCACTCTCTGAGCCCGGCACAGATTGACAGGAAATTACTTTTCCCGAAACGTAAACACAAAAGCAGTTGTGCCTGCCACAGTGTCTTAAGTGTATCAAAGTTTCTTTGGCAAAAATCTTTCATACGTCTTCTTATTACGCATGATGTGTGGTTTTAATTCACTTTCCATTAGTTGCTCAGAACATGCAACTGCATTTTACAGAGTACAATATACCCTGCTGAAGTAACGCTACCTATTTCTTGCTTGTCACATGGCTTTGCTACTGATCATTCAAGCTTTGTAATTCAAAGGTTGGTGCTAGCTACATTTCCAGACATGGAAAAGAGACAGCATACAGAAATAGAAAGCCCAGCATGGAACAGATGTATGCACAACGGCATTCATTCAACTTCAATGCAAGCACAGGATGAATTGAGTGTAGGAGATCACTGCCCTTCTGAAAAATAATTTGTCTACCTATTCATTTTTTATTTATTTTTGCTGATTACTAAGATTTCTGGGTGCACAAAGCAGGTGTCTTTATCACCAGAACAAACAGTGACCTAGTATTAATGAGATGACTTTGAAAACAAATGTTTCCATTGCTTTGCATGTACATTTACACAGTAGTGAGAGATAAAAAGGAACACATTTCCCCAGCTTTCAAAATTTTGCAATATTAAATTGGCAAATTTAAGAAAAGCTGGAGATCTGACAGTTGTGCTTCTGTTGGTATTGTTTATTCTCTTACAAGAGGCAGAAGATTAGAGAACTCTACAGGTCAGCATTTTGGAAGAGTTACAGAAACTTATGGGGTCTGAGTACACAGCATCTTGAAGCAGAGGTGCTCCAGATCATATGCAGAAAATGATTGTTCCTATGATCTCAGGGAATCAAATCCCACCTCCCAGGATCAATTATTCTTTATGAGCTGGTTTTAAGGACATCATCATGTGGCTTAGAGCACAATTCTCTCCTGCTTCAAACTCTCCTTCCTCCAAATAATTCTATCACAGAGAGACATCAGATTGTGTATTTCCAAAGACTGGACTATACAACTGGGCCAGAAAATAAATCTTTGTAAAATTATAGGTACCAGAATGATCAGGCAAGACCTACCACAACAATTGCAAATAGGTGTGATCAAAAATGCGTTTGAAAGTCTTTCTCTACTTGCAATTCATTATTTGTACTACAGTAGCATCTGGAGTTTGATTAGATCACAAGTACCATCAAAGAGAAAAGAGCCTTATTAAGAAATAAATTGGTAAGATTGTAACTACATAATACTGTGTGGAAGCATCAATGAAATTAAAAAAAAAAAAAAGATACAGCTCCCCTACCCTCCAGGTAGCTGGGGTTTGCAAGAATGTTCATTTGAATTTGATTTCAGTGTTCTGACCCATATTGTCAATTAGTCCACCCCTTATTTTGAAGACTATTATTAATTTAATGGTAATAGAGGATAAAAAAAATCTCATTACCAAGGTTATTACCATATTTCACATTTCTTCACATAAAAGGGAAAAGTAGAAAAACAGCATATCAGTTAACACTTCACTGGATGGGTGCTGAGGCCTCTGATGAGCACAAAGTACACATGAAAGAAGGGATGGGAGCAGAGGGGTCTATGGACCCCCTTGCTTTCGTGGCAGCCAGCCAACAGGCCCTGCAGGGTGGTGCATCCTCTGTGGTCCTGCCAGGCATCAGGCTCCAGCCAACCTTGCACAAGCCCATCCTGCACCTGCCCCAGTACAGGGCACAGTCAGGACCATGCTGTTTTTATACGTGACCTACAGCATATTCACCAGGGCTAAAGGGATGAAATGCATCCCAGTTTTGGTACTGCGTGTGTAGCTGGTGGTCACACATAGGAGCATGCAAGCTGTGGGAGCCCTTGCAGTCGCACAGCCTCTGCCCGTCCCAGTCAGCAGCACAGCTCAGCTGTCTCCTACCCTACCACTGACAGCTGCCATCGTACAGAGCTTCCAAGGACACTGCCGAATGGTAAATATTTTGTTCTAAAAAAAAAAAAAAAAAGGGGGGGGAGGGGGGGCTTTAACTAGCTGAAATACAAAAAGTCTATATAATTACATTCACATAAATGCATGGTTCCATCAAAAAATACCATGGAGCCCAGGCCAAATTCTGGTTTTGGTTTTACCCAGGGAACTCTGCTGAAGGCAACGTGGTGATGAGAGATCTTTGTATCTGGGATCCTTTGTATCTACTACCACAGACCTCATACACTCCTCCATGTGAAATGATAACCTAGACTGAGGAAGAGCCATTGGGCAAATTTACAACTGACATAAACTGACAGAACCCTATGGACTCGGTAAGTCAGTCAACTCTGATAGCGTATATACATCTCAGACTGACCTGGGATTATTTCCAATTCACCCACAGCGTTTTTACTGTTTGTATAAACACCCTAGTTTCAGTCTGAAGCCACAGTTAACAACTTTCAGTTTTCTTAAACTTTAATTCTAATCCTCTTCTCTCACAGCAAAACGGGGAAGTTTTTTACCTTCATTTTTCTGTCATCTATTGCTGTGGCATGCTGCAAAGTAAAAGATCAGTGGCAAATCTCTCCTGTAGTTTCTCAGCACAAGTCATTACAGAGTCATTACTCAAACACTATAGCTAACAATAAGTCTCTATTTAACTGAAGTCAGTCCCATTTCAGTGTCTGGATTTAAGGGGATCATTGTGGCCTTAAAATATCCACTGCAGGTCTGTTATGAGCTGGGTGAGTCTGAGCATCTGTTATGGGGCTGGAGTGAGTCAGACCATCATAGTTCACACCAGCTGTGAAACTGGTCTTGCCAAACCAAATAAAGGGTTTTTTATTGTTATGTTTTTTGAATTTATTTTATTTTTTGAGGGGTTACTATGAAGAAATGTTTAGAGATAACAGGAGATTACAAAGAATGTGAAACAGCATGGCAAATTGTAATCCATAGAGACATCACAGAACCATACAATATCTTGAGTTGAAATGAACACCCAAGGATCATTGAGTCCAACTCCTGGCTCCACACAGGGTCACCTCAAAATCAGACCGTGTGTCTGAGAGCACAGTCCAAATGCTTCTTGAACTCCAGCAGGGCTGGTGCTGTGACCACTGCCCTGGGGAGCCTGTCCCAGTGCCCGACCACCCTCTGGGTGCAGAACCTTTCCCTAACCCCCAGCCTGACCCTCCCCTGTCCCAGCTCCATGCCGTTCCCTCGGGTCCTGTCGCTGTCCCCAGAGAGCAGAGCTCAGCGCCTGCCCCTCCGCTCCCCTCGTGAGGGAGCTGCAGGCCGCCATGAGGCCTCCCCTCAGTATATGTGAAGTATCCTCTTCACATAGCCCTGCTGACTTTAAGGAAATTGCTGCAGAGTGGGATACTGTGTAGGAAACAGTGACATCTGGCCATAACTAATCAATACAGTCACTATTCATGGTTAAAAAAAAAAAAAAAAAAAGTCTTGGACCTACATATGTATTTCTCCTTTATTAATGCATACCATGCTCTGGAACAGCACTCAGTTGAACCCACCATATGACAGCCTCAAAACAAATTTCAGTATCTTGCCTAAGTCACAGAGAAATGTAGGGAATTTCTTGGTTTTGACATCAATTCAATGAAGGCATTCATTGTTTGTTACACGGAAAGGCTGTGTAGAAGGTAGATATGTTTTTGGTGAAATATACTTGTTCACACATGAGCATGGACCAATGAATACCTAATAACAAATTAACACGCTACAACCTGACTGTGACAGGATGGCATTTTATATATGCTATATTATCCAATAATGAGGGACTCTTTAAGCTACAGAGCCTCCAAAGGGGTCCCCGTCTAAATCTGAATGAAGGTTGCAAGCCAAAATGTTGTCAGTAAAGTCCTTCAATTTCTCCCTCTCCTGCATAAGGGAGACACATGCTAACAGTGGGATCAGTCAGCCTGCTTCTGTTTTCCAGCCACTGACCAGCTTTGCTGGGTGACTGAACAACAGCTGTACAAGAGCAGAGCTACCAGACCCATGTTGCTAGCAGAGCAGAAAGCAACCCCAAAGGGACCAGTGACACCAAGCAGTGAGGCAGAGGAAGTACAAGACTGCCTGCTTCCCAAGGGCTCAGAGGAAAGGAGAAGCATTCTCCCTTTGTCTTCCTTCACAGGAATGCTGCAAAGTGCCAGCACAAATCTCCAGGCTCAGGAGCCCCTAACCTAAACACGTATACATTCCGCTGGTTGACTGGCGCTTGTGGCAAAATGAACATTTGACCCAGTTACTGGTAATTGCAAAGATTTTCAGCCAAACTACCTTTGAAACTGATGGCACAAAACTACCACTGGAAATACTGATAACACTAGAAGTAACAAGACACAAATTAGGCCTCGAAGTACTGAAATACACATTTTTTAAAAGTACGCACTGCTACATAACCATCTGTGCTCTTTACATGCTCCATGCAGAAGCATTGGGATCAGTGAGTTGTGGTGGCCGTGGATCCAGGGACCGTGCTGCTGCTCATGCAAAATGCCATTTGACTTCAACAAGATCCGCAGTGAATGGTTTGGGATCCCTGGTCTACATTAATATTTTTCCTCATCAACATATGTTAAATCATCCAGCCCTGGAATAAAGAGACTCTGGGTCCCTTTTTCAGCTTCTACGTGGATGAATCTTTATACAGGCTTAATCAACCCTTTTACTCAGATAAATTTTCCACTGTAGCAGCAAAAGCTTTATCTGCTTAAAACATGAGTAAAGGAGTTGGTCAAAAAGGAGCTGCCTGAAAAATGTTTAATGTCTGGAGATATTGCAGAAGGCCTGGGACATGAACAAAACAGCGTAAATGTATTTAATCAACAATGTCTCTCCCCTTTGTAAAAAAAACTTGCTAAAAAATGGAATTCCTAGTGGCACCGTTTCTTATTTCCTTGCACTGCCTCAGAAGAGTTTAGTATGCAGTATAAAGCAGAAGAAGCTGCATGGCTCCTAAGAGAAAGACATAAAGCTTTTGTTTTCTCGATCTACTCAACACAATGTGAGCCCAGTGCTCCTTTAGCCTTTGGTCAGGCAACTCACAAAATATTCCCGTCCATCCTTGGTAACACTGGCACATGAACCTCTGCCTCATGGCTTCTATATTCTCCAGGCTCGGTTTACCAGTCACCTGCAATCTTGGCCCTCTCCCTGAGTGACGGACTCGAATTTTAAAGTTAGTGGGTGGCAAATGGAGGTAAGCAGAAGAGTCGCTGTTTTTGCGGATGCATCTTCCGTTCTTCTTGCACAGGACTTTACTACAGAGTTTGGCTGCTGAGGTCACATTAATGACATAATGTCCCAAGGGTCCGTCAATATATCGTTTCACAGTTGAACAGCTCTCCTATAGGAAGTAAAAGACCATGACACATTAATCAGTAGCTAGCATTGTGTCCAAATTTCATATAATTAAGAAGATACTAGTACAAAGCTGTTCTTGGCTGCAGTAACTTCTTGAGATAAATATGTCGGACTTACATACTGGAGTAATTGATTGTTTTAAGTGAGATTACTTCCATCGGTAAGATTAGCAAAATATTGACGTTTACTATTTTCGCCGTTTGGGTGCTTGGTAGCAACATACTGTGTTTGACTGGAGATGTATCGATATGACTCTGATCTCTCTGATCTGAGAATAACTTGTTCTTTAAGTGGAGATATCTGGTAACTGCTGACAAGGAGCAAAGTGTGTGATTAATAGGTTTTAAAGCACATATTGAGTCACTGCTTTGGTCCTGTTTTCTCCAACTCCTTCAGCTTACTGGGAGCTACATCATACTCAGAAATCAGCACAGAAGTTGCAGCTAGGAAGCTCTAGATGGTTTCCCTACACCTCTGCTAAAGTCAGTGGTGCTTTCCCAGAGACTTCAGGAGGAGGACAGCAAATTGCATGAAAAGCAGAGAGGGAATGGAACCAAAGCCCAGCCTGGGTTCAGGATGGAAGAGGAGGGGGATCTAGCCTGCCATGCCCCCTACAAAACCCCAGTGCAGCTTCCTGCTCCCTCCATCACTTCAGGAAGGATTTGTGAATGCCCGAGGAACCTGGGAGGGCTAAGTAAGCCATTTCTTTTCTAGCAGCTTTCTTTTCTATCTGCCATTTCAACACAAATTCCACTTGTGACCAGAGAAAACTCCCCCTCTAGACCCCATTCCTTCCCTGGGTCTGTACAAACTGCCATAGCTATGAAGAAGAATGCTGTAAACAAGCTGTGTTTACATTTGTATGCTATTGCTTCAAAACATGTCTATTTTCTAATCTAGACTCATTATCGCATGCTGGCACAAATGGCCTGCTTGGATCAATGTGCTCTGAAGCAATGGGACCTCTCAGCCTAACTAAAGCACAGAACTAATAAAACCTTAAAGTAATCCCGAGCCTTCAGCCTCAACAGTAGGCCGGTGACTATGATAATGATAGATAGGTACTATGAAGGGTATGGTGGCAGAGAAAAGGTATTGAAGTGATTCCTAAGTGCTAATAAACCAATAGGACCTACCTTTGAGCTGGCGTATTGCATACTGCCCCAGAGAACAACTCCAGCTGCTCCCAAAGCTGCACTTTCACCAATGGTGTTGACCAGATCAGTCTGCAAAAGAAGGCCAAAAAAGTCAGAAAACAAAGACACAAACCTAAAACTAAAAATAATAATAATTTTAAAAAGCATTAGGATACGGGCATCATTTTTTTCCCCCAGAGGAGACAATGATCCTGTAGTATATTCTTCCCAATAAAACCACTGTTTGGACGGGGTTTTATTCATGAGTGGGACTAGTAAATAAAAAAGTCTTTAGAATGTATTCACAAAGGGTCCTCCAACCAAACTGGTGGCGTATGAGTTGAATGGTAGGTTTTATCTACCAGTCTTTGAATGATTACCATATGCAGACACCATTTTGGCAAGTGATGTTGAGTATGATCATGTCATTGGACTGTTCCTGCAGTGCTTCGTTGCAACTGATAGGCTTTAAGCAGGTGCCTAACTTGTGCTGCATTAGCCACACCAGTTACAGTGCTGCTCTTCAGACCAGCATGAATACTGCTATTCCAGGAAACACACTGTTGAAACACAAGCAGCTCCCTGTGCTTCTTTATCCCAAATGGGAAGAAAGCACACATTTAATGACTTAACTATGTCCACTTTTAGACCTGTACCAATATGCAGTCAAATCATCACAACTAGCAGTAATGCAGCTCCACCATAACATAGACTGTGTGTAGCACAGGAGTCACTGGTGCCTTTCCAACGATATAGCAATGAACCATCCATGGATCTTGAAACCATTCCCTGAAACTGTGAATACTGTGTCAAGAGAAATGCGATTAAATCTTACAAAGTAGGGAGGAAAGTTCTTCTTCCATCCCCGTATCTCAAGGCATGACCAATTACATTTAAAATCATTTCTACCTACAGTAATTGATTACTGAGTAATTCCTGATCATCAGTGTTTGCAAGGACAGATTCTACAATCTTTCTTGTTTCTGTAAAAAAAAAAAAAAAAGGAGCAAATTCCTTTAAAAAGTTACTGATGGTCTTCAATACAGTCTTTTAATCTCTTCTTAAGAGAAAACAGTACAAGAAAACAGCCAAATTATCACAGTATGGTCATGGACCTTAGAAATACAAACTCATGGAGTGTAAGACCTGTGTTATTGTTGCAAATTGCTACTAAATAATTTATTTCACTCTTTAAGTGGGCCTGTTGATCTACCAGAGAATAGCAAGGAGTTCCCATTCCTGAAACATGGATGGCCCAAGAGATATACAAGGAGGCATAAACAAATACACTGGAAAAAGGAGATTCTGCTGAAGAGTTCAAGACTATGACAGGGAGTTGTAGTGAGCAGTAGTTTTGAGCCTTAGCTGGAGGTCAGACAAAACAGTGCAGGAAAATCTGCAAAATTTGAAAGAGCAGAGCTTGCCTACTGCAGGGCTCAGAGTGATATAGCGTATAGTCGGTCTTGCCTGAAGATCATGTTGTTGCTGATCACGCAAACAGTCTTTTAGAGAAAGGCAGTACTCTTAAAAGTATATAGTCTGGTGATACTTTTATAAAATTAGAGTAGTGTGTGCTGCAGGTGTTATTTTCTAGTGGTTTTCTTCCTACAGGAATTAATTTATCTGTTAAAAAAAAAAAAAAGTGAATTAAAAGTCAAGATATCAAATGTGAAAAGAATGTGAAATATAGCCTGACCTCTTGATAATGAGGGCTCCTAAGCTTTTATTATCTACAAAACATTTTATAAAGACTACCCAGATACAAAGGCTGGATGTTAGGCAAACAATGGTTCAGTAATTTAGCACTAACGCATTAACAAATCAATGAAACATTTTCGTTCATCCAAAATAAATAATCAATAGACAGTTAGCATTGCTGGATGGACTAAGATCTGAGCAAAACCCAAAACAGAGATTTTGTAAGTAATATGCTTTGGGATTTAGGTGCTTGATTACAAGTCAGTAAATCCAGATTTGATTCTCTCATATTCCACAGCTTTCTTTTGTTAATTGTCAAAATAGTTTAGGTTTTTAAACACAAAAGTGTTTCAGCATTTTGTGTATGATTCATATGGATATAAAATAGCAAAATTCAAGAGCATGACCCTTGAAGTTCCCCTTTGGATGTGTGAAGTCTATTGGCACAGGTAATTTCACAAATGAAGTTCCCAAAGCACCTAAGCTTCCACCTTTGTGCACACCTAGAATCACCACCTTGCCAATGCTGAGAAACTAAGCACTTTTCTCAGACTAAGGCCAAAATGTGACATTTGATTGGAAGGCACATTCCCCTAGGGATGCTTGAAGGACACTAACAACACCTGCACAGGTATTAGATGCTGTACAAATCAGTAGGGATTTCATTCAAACAATCTCCTTCTTCCTTATGCTTCCTCCCTCTTCTGGTATTCCTTAGAAGGCCAAGTGGTAGAAGTCCTCCACAGGAGGAAAGAGAATTAGAAAGGCATAACACGATTTTTTCTGTCTTGTTCATGCTTAAAAGGTACATTATCTCCAGGTACATGAGGGTTATCTTCACTGTGAGGTTACAGACAACACTTAGAGGGGAGCATTTCTCTTTCTGATGCCATTTCACTTTGCACCAATTAAATGAAGGTTCAAAGGAGAGCAAGAGAAACAAGCATGAATCTGACTACAGCTTATGATTAGCTCAGCTTAATAATTACACAGCTTGCCCACAAGGAAGGAAGGAAGGTTTCTGACTGTCATTTCTAGGCATAGCTATGTCTTTCACTGAATGACTGATTCATGTTAAGTACCTCAAAAACCTTTAGCACAGAAGGGCTCTTCTTTGAATAATCTATGAGCACTAGATAGTATCATCTTCGCTGGGTTAGAAACTGGCTGGATGGCCGGGCCCAGAGAGTTGTGGTGAATGGAGTCAAATCTGGTTGGAGGCCGGTCACTAGTGGAGTCCCCCAGGGCTCGGTACTGGGGCCGGTCCTCTTTAATATCTTTATCGATGATCTGGATGAGGGCGTCCAGTGCACCCTCAGTAAGTTTGCAGATGACACCAAGCTAAGTGCGTGTGTCGATCTGCTCGAGGGCAGGAAGGCTCTGCAGGAGGATCTGGATAGGCTGGAGCGATGGGCTGAGGTCAACTGCATGAAGTTCAACAAGGCCAAGTGCCGGGTCCTGCACCTGGGCTGCAACAACCCCAAGCAGAGCTACAGGCTGGGAGATGAGTGGCTGGAAAGCTGCCTGGCCGAGAAGGACCTGGGAGTATTGGTGGATAGTCGGCTGAATATGAGCCAGCAGTGTGCTCAGGTGGCCAAGAAGGCCAACGGCATCCTGGCCTGTATAAGAAGCAGTGTGGCCAGCAGGTCGAGGGAAGTGATTGTGCCCCTGTACTCGGCTCTGGTGAGGCCGCACCTCGAGTACTGTGTTCAGTTTTGGGCCCCTCGCTACAGAAAGGACATGGACGTGCTCGAGCGAGTCCAGAGAAGGGCGACCAAGCTGGTGAGGGGTCTGGAGAACAAGTCTTACGAGGAGCGGCTGAGGGAGCTGGGCTTGTTCAGCCTGGAGAAGAGGAGGCTCAGGGGCGACCTCATCGCTCTCTACAGTTACCTGAAAGGAGGCTGTAGAGAGGTGGGGGTTGGTCTATTCTCCCACGTGCCTAGTGACAGGACGAGGGGGAATGGGCTAAAGTTGCGACAGGGGAGTTTTAGGTTGGATGTTAGGAAGTACTTCTTTACCGAAAGGGTTATTAAGCATTGGAACGGGCTGCCCAGGGAGGTGGTGGAGTCACCATTTCCTTTCTTTCTTAAACACTTGTTCTTTTTGGTCTAGACATTCCCTAACTCTTTCCTGGTCTCTGACAGACACTGAGAAGGTCCTGGATTCAGTCTGAGCAGGCTGAGAAGAGACCTGAACAGAGAGATGACAGCTTCGTGCTCTGACCACCAGCCAGCTGCACTGAGACGGCACCACCACCACTCTCCCCTGCCACAAACCTGGTTAGAAAATAAAGCTCTCATCCCCCATCATCCCCCATTTGGATATTTGGGGGGGGGGAAGGGGAGTCATAAATGACTCTCGTAACTGCTGAGAGGGGCAAATTAGAGACACAGATAGAGAGGTGCCTCCCTGAAGCTCTGAGCAAGGCACACCAGCTCCAAGAGAGGCAGACACGTGTCCATCCTGCAGCCATTCCACTTTCAGGACTGAAGCTGATGTTGTTCCTAGCACAATACAGCCTGACATTAGTGGGGCTCACTGGCATCGCTTTTCCATGTGAGTGTAATGAGACAAATGAACCGGTAAGAAGGTTTTCTGGCCTCTGTTTCTAATCTTTCTAATCTTCTTTCTCATGAGGAATAAAACATGCAAGTTTAAAAATTTTTTGTCATCATTTTAAATATGACCATCATGGCATGTGTCTAGGTGGGGAATCTTGTTTCACTCTTTGTATCAGATCCTCATCCATCCGTGATAGAGGGCTGTCCTGAAGACACAACTTTACAGGTCAGCTTCACTCAGGTATTTCTCCAAGTGATAAACAAGTCAACAAAGCCCCTTTCCTTCTGATCATAGTTCTGATGCTTGTTCTTGTTCCAGCTACTAAAGGCAGTGTGCAACAACCAAAGATCCTTAGGATTATGCTGGACTGTCCCTTAGCAGAGAGCTGATTTGGCATAGAGGAGGAAACTCCAGATCCTATCAATGCTTCTTCATATTTTGGTCAGCCAAGTCACCACGTTGCCCACTAAAAAAGTAGGAGGTGAGCTGTTTCACTTCGGGAGCCTGAGAGGAAGCTGGATGTCAGTCCTTGTTACACGTTGAGAAAAGACAAAGAAGTAATCTTTCTTTTAAATTTTGAATGGTGTCAGTTTCAGACATGCTTTTTCTGTATTCAGGAATGGTATTGCAAACCTAGCATGGCAATGGCCTCTGTACACATGCACACCTTGGCATCAGAGACTATCATCAGGACTATCTGTAGGTGAATGAGAGAAATTGCTATCCATTTTTTCATCATTTGTTGGTTTATTTATAATTCTGCTTTATTCATGACTCCAGTCTTCCAGGCAGGAAGCACAGATGCTACTGTGCAACTCCTCTCTCCCACACCGTTAGTAGTGAATTGTCAAGACGAGATTTCTAAATGCCCTGCAGACGGCAAATTGCTTGTAGGCATTTCTAGCAAATACAGAAACCTTTCATAATGATTGGGATCCCAAATCACAATTTATAAATTGCTTCCAAGGAAAAAAGCAGGATGAGTTTCTCAGATACCTTCTGCACAGCTCACCTGATTTCCAAGTACAGTCAAGGTGAAAGGCACAGCAGACACAGCTACAGCATCAGCTTCGGAACTGTGCCTTGTGTCTTTCTGAAGGTCTGCTAGACCTGTACCTCTCCCCTAGTGACTCTGACCCACAACCATTGTTCCTGTTTTCTCCCACTGTAATGTTTACTGTATTTATCGTACTGTGTACAGAAGGCATTACACGCAAAGCTTGAATGTGTCACCTATTATTCCTTTTGGACCACAATGCCACTACTCTTGTCCAGCCCAGTGGGGCAAGGCAGTGGTTCTCCTGGCCCCTTCCCTGTCAGAGTTGAGGTCCCCATTAGCCTGCTATCACCATTTCTCATCATACTACACTGGCTCCATTTCTTGTTGCACTCACACCCACTGTTGCTGGCACTCGGGGGTTTAATGCCTTGTTTTTAGATTTGTGAGCTTCACTTTGGGGCATGTCATGGGTCAAATGAGAAACTCCAGTCCAGTCTAGAATCTAGAAAAAAAAATACTTAGAATATCTTAACATGGAGTGGAGCACAACCCAAAGATGTTTCTACGTCTATGCATGGATCTTCCCTGGCTGCTGGTTTATAAAGTGATCTTTAAATCATCTAATAAAAAATGTCTGTATGCAATTGAAAAAAACAGAAACTGAGTTAAAGAGTATAACTTACGAGGAGCACCACAGTACCACTGTACTATTCAGAAAGCAGTTTAAGGTAAAACAGTAACTTTATATTTTGAACAAATTTTGAACTCGTGCATAATTGGTACGAGCATGTTAGTTTTCATAGCTTTCAGTAACATTTGTGGTATTTTTATATCTATCAAGAGACTGGTTTATTTTATAAAATCTATTATTACGGCCAACATTTGTAGATTATTCATTTATTTCATGGCCTGTTTTAAGCTCTTCAGTGAAGGCATTCTGGGTGAAATCCTGCCTGTACTGACCCCAGAGGCTTCTTGTCTTCAGTGGGATCTGGCTTTGCCTGTTTGTACATGATTTCCAAGACACCTAGGACCTGCAGTTTCCACACCACGCAGAAAATAGCTGCAAAGAGCCACCTGTTGCTAAAAATGGGGCAGGCTGAATTCACAGTTGCTTCAATGTGCCGTCTGCTTCCTAGGAGCACCCTGAAAGGCTTCTCAGGCTGCTGAGGCTCCACCACCCCTGCCCAGCTCCCAGCTGCAGCCACACACAGCTTGTGGCCTGCTGGTCTGACTGCTGCTTTTCCCCTTGCCCCTTCTTGTGGTGGTAGCTGTATATTCATTGCACTTTATCGCTGGTTGAAGGAACATTGCATGACTCAAAAACTCAGTTTCTTTCTTAGAAAGACTTCACAGTGTTAGCACTAAATGTTGGATCAAGAAGGCATTTGAACTTGTTGTACCTCTGGAAAGCGAAATGGCCAGCGCCCATCATGCAGGAGTTAGGAACTTCAGGCCGGACCACTTTACTTGACTGGTTTATTTCTGTACTGAATGAATTTCCACTTGGATAATGGAACAAAAAAGCCCTGAGGTTCCTTTCTTATGAAATTTTACCTTTCTATTATACTAATAAGTTTTAAACTTCACAAAAATTTGTCAAGTTCATTTCACAAGCTGTCCTGAAGAATCAAAATAACAGGATGAGTTACTTCCTTAAGGGAATGATTTCTTTGCACTTTCTTTCTAAATTGCCCTAATTAAAAATACACAATGTTATCCTACAGAAATATACCAAAACACTGCAGGATTAACTATTGAACGGTGGAACGTTTTGTACGGTGACTACAGTGCTTTCTTATGGAGCGGTATATTTTCATTAAATATGAAAAACTTACATAAATGCTTATATATAAGGAAAACTTTTAGAAAGTACCTTTTCTAAAAGGCTGTTTCTAATCTCTACATTTCTAAAAAAGTCTGTGTGCTTACCTCTGTTAAAACATGAAAAGTATAGGCATAAAATGGTCTGGAATAAACAAAAACCGGCAAAACGTAGTCCTTTCTAGCAATTGAGGCAATACGTATTGCCTCCTTAACCCGATAGTGAACAAATTTTAGTGCGTTTGGACTTGACTTCAGTACATAATCCAGGTATATTGAAGGGTAGAGAGCAGTACTTTCCTTCCACAGCCACAGCAGGAGATCATTGCGGGAAGACTCAATGGCTGGGCATTTTCCTGTGTATGTTTGCGGATGCTCTTTGTAATCGTAATTGTAGCAGTCTGGGTAAAGATAGTAACCCCACAAACCGTTTGGCCTCATGTGTTCAGCCAGAAGGATGGTGTTGTTCATGAAACTCTTGCCAGCATTTTCAAATTCCTCTTTAGCTACTTTCCTAATTTTGTCCTCTGACCACTGAGGATGCTGTCGCCTTACCATCTCAAGAGATTTATTTCTGTAAATGCTTTTACTGCCCCAGTTCCTGTCCCACTGGGGTCTCCAGTTTTCCCAGTCAATGACTGCAAGTCCCTGGAATTTCTTCATGGGTATGCAATAGTCAATGTCAGACTTTGCTTTATTAAGGTGCTTGATAATACTTTCATTTTGGGGCACCCCTCCGTTCACAGGATCTCCGTTGTCTGAGTAGTATGGATAGTATCCCAAATGAGTGTGGTAGAAGATTGTGACATTTGATCCACTCAGAGTCTCGTTGGTGTTGGACGTAATGTCAAAAATGCTGAGATCCAGGTCCACCTTGTAGCGCAGCCTGCACTGCTCGGTGGGCGCGTTCCACACCACGATGAAGGGCTTGTGCAGGAGCAGGGGGGCCTGCGCCTGCTTCCGCAGCTGAGCACCAGCCACTGCAAGCAGTGCTGTGACTGCCAGCCGTTTGATCCAAAGATCCATGGTACGCTGTTTTCTGGGAAATTGTTATGGTGTGTCCCTGAATACGAAAATGAGAGAAGACATTTTACGTCAGTAGCCACCCTGGAGACAGATGGGATGTCTTTGGGTTTGATTTGCTTTTGTTAATGTTACACTTGGTGCAAACAGAGGAAAATGCAAAACTGCGTCTTGGAAAAATGAAGACTAATTTCGAGTGCTTTGAAAGACTTTTCAGCAGACTTCACTTTCTGGAAGTGTGTTCTGATGCTTGGCTTTTCTTGCTTTCCTCTTCACCCAGACACTTAACACACTCAATTCATACCTTTCCTTAATACTTACATGCTACAAGAAATTAGTTAATAAGAGAATAACTTACAACAGTATAGAAAAGATCATGTTGCTCATTTCAAATATCAGCTTCCAAGTAAGATCTTCTACAGCCAGTCTGACTTGCTTAGAGCATCATCACAATGGGGCTGAGGCCCTCTTTATTATTTGTGTATGCTATTGTCCACATTAAGGGCAATTTAAACAAAAGATAGGCACATCTACTTCACATGGATTAACCAAGAGATTTCAGAAATGCTGCAATTTTCAGCACATCTGAAAAACGGTATATTGTTACCTACCCCTGAATTAGCTTTCATTTTCTAAATGAATGGATGCCAGAACAATAATCAATCTGCAGTCTAGAAGGGTGAAGCTATTAATGGCTTAAAGGCTTAAGCTAGTTATTATACTGAAAGTAAATTAAATATCAATATGTGAAAGAAAATAAATTATGTCAAGCAGATCTGAACTAGCCAGAAAAGCATCCTACAGCTTGGAAAAAAAAAAATTAAAAGGGGGAACTAGTGTATAGAAGTGGGGGCTTATTGATATTAATTTTTCCTTTCAGGGTTTTTTGCTTCCTCTGGCTGTAAAGCACACTGGTTTAGGAATTACCAGTACTCTGAGAGCTGTCAGTGCTGCAGGGCTGCTGGTACCCAGGGCACCCACGTCCATGCTTGGCACCCCATGGGGCAGATGTTCACGGGCTGCTCACAGCTGGCTACTCCAGAACCTACCCCTGCTCCTGTCTCTTCCCCAAGAGGCACAGCCCAGCTCTGTGCTGGGTTTGTGATCCGGGTTCCTTTGTACAGTACATATTGTCTGATGTCCAAACACTTCATGGTTGGGTCCAGCTGATATATCAGCTTCAATCCAGAGATCATAAAAATGGTTTCTCCGTATGAACATTACTGAATCTATACTACAATGTGGTTCATCCTCTCAGTTATCATCTGTCATTCACCTGTTTATCCATTTTCTTCACATTAATTACAATCAAGATGCAATCACTGTCTACATTGCAGGTTCAATTCATGTACTAGTCTTATGAGTTTGAAATGACCTGAACCTGGATATTTCCATATTTTCACGTTCATTTTTAATGACTTCTTTCCTTGACTGTAAACTCGGACTCCCAGTTATCCCATGGTAATTAGCTTGGCTTCACCTGCTCCTACTATTTTCTCACTCAGTTATAATCAGTTAATCACTTAACTCCTAGATAATGAGCACTCTTCACACCTACCCATCCTTTAATAAACCATTAGGTTACAGCTGAGGAGTCTAGGTTTCTTACTTTCCAAACCACCACTTGAAATTTCCAAATTAACAAATGTACCACCCTAAATGCTAGATTTGGTTGTATTCCTTGGATATTGACTTTTAATCTGTAGTGGGACACCAAATCTACAGGAAGTCTGCAAGTACCCTATCCGAGTCTGCCAGCAGACTTATCAAAGAAAAAACTTTTTTCCATTTTCTGAAAAATTGTTGGCTCTCAGAACAGATATAATACAGGATTTCTCTCCCTGTCATTTGTCCTTTCTTCCCAATTCTATCCTCCACATTTAATACTTCTTTTTCTATATACCACTCCTCTCCTGATATTCTGCCTTTCTCTTAGGTCTCTACTTTGTCCTTTTACCTCCTACCGAACAATCTGTCTCTCCTCTGTCCCTACCCTTGTGTTTCTCCATCCTTATTCCTAGAAAGGGATTGAGTCCCTCTGCCCAGTGCTCAAGAGCACCTTCATAAGGGGTGGACAAAGGCAATTTGCATTAAGTGATAGCTCGAGGCAGCACACAAAGAGCAGGACTGCAATAAGCCACACCACAGTTCTCAGGAGCAAACCCTCATTAGCAAGCATGAGATTTATACTCCCTTTATTTCCTCACTCAGTCTTCAGCTGATGGCTTTGCAAGCCTAAATACAGATTCAGCACCCAAGTTTTAAAACTTTGCTCACAATCCTTTAGATCCTATTAATGATAACGTCCTTGAGTGAAATTGGCCATTGCTACAGGCCATCAAGCTGGTACGATATACAAGTGTACCTGTTGGAACAAACAAGTTCCAGCTGCTGGAAAGAACTCTTGCAACTGGTATCTTTTTCTCTGTTTTTCTGCACAGTCCTACATAATCATCTAAATAATGTCACAGGCTAAAAACAAAACACACACACACAACAAAAACAACAACAACAACTAACAAACAAGCAAACAAACAGAAAAGATTCTCTCTGTTTTTGTACAAATTGTTGAATTCATCACAGTACTTCACACTCCTTCTTTGATGCAGCAAACTGACATCAGTTTGGATGCGAACTGGATTGCTTTGAGAACAAGCCCATGGTATGAACAAGGATTTGTTTTTTTGAGAAGTGATACCTCAGATGAGAGAGAAAGAGCAACAAGAAAGAAAAAAAAAATAGACCTTTAGTGAATTTCTGTGTAAGAAGAGGTCCAGGAAAATACCACAGCTGCTTTATCCCACAGTCCAAATGCTGATTTTGTTCAGTCTTATGTTATGTACGTATAATTGGGTAATTTTGTCATATACTAATGACTAACACGGTACAGTTTTTGTCTAGATATGATACCCGTAGGCATTACAACATTGTAGATAACAAAGCAGAACAGAGATAGGCCAGGAAATATATAATAGTGCAAGATAATTTCAAGTTACATTTTTAATTCTGTGCCAATTCATGTCACCGTCCTTGATAGGGCTTTAAATCTCAGAACCACAGAATGGTTGAGATTGGAAAGGACCTTTGGAGGTTACCTGGTCCAGAGCCCCCTGCTCAAGCAGGGTCACCTATAGCAGGTTGCCTAGGACCATGTCCAGAACACGCCAGGTGATAAAATGATAAAATGAATGTGTTTATCTCAGGATGTATTGAACAATTCTCAAGGGTCTGTTGCCTATATTGACCAAATCTTCACTGCAGTTGTGAAGGAGCCTGGGCACCTTGCTCAAATGCAGACGTGCAGGTGTCTGCATCTGCAAGCTGAATCCCATGATAAGGGCAGGTAGGGAAATCTGTGTAATCCTGTTGAAGCTGTTTAGAAGTCAGGGATCTGGTCGAGGACAGTCATTCAGGCTCCCCCAGTGAATAATTAACACCTCCCAAGGTTACTATGAGTTCTTTATTTAGAGCTGTATGGAATTAGTTACACAGCTATCTCTGTTAGCCTAGAAAGAGAGGTGAAAAAAAATGGAGCTAATTCCTAAAAAATTGTCCTGTGAAAAAATTCCAATCCAGTTGCATTAATCTATGATTAATTCAAATATTATCGGAACATTGGAATTTAATTACAAGTGCTTACTTTTGCTTCTAAAAGTCATCTGAAATAAAGTGAAGCAAGTTTTCAAAGAAAAGGTAAGCCTTTAATTCTGGAAAAGAAGGGGAAAATAAATTATTTGTTGTTTCACAAATGCAAGAAAGAACCTCTAAAGAAGAACAAAACATCTTTTATTATATTTTTTTCTGCTGATTTTTTGGACTATGACCTTTTCAGTCTCATGCAAGAGCACTAATTGGACTGCTTTAATCCCTATTTTTTAATGAGTGCAGACACTAGTGATTCCATCTTGAAGCTCATTATCAACTTTTTTTTCAAATCATCCCATTTTTCTGATTTAATGACATATTGTCATGGTTAATTTAACTTCCCAAAGATGCACATAACTTTCTGAGGCACTGTAGTATTTTCAGAGCAGATTCTGTTCCCAGTGTTTCTGCTCTATATTCTAAAAACAAAATGAATTCCTCATAAGTGAAAGAATTGAGGGTTTGATCACCAAGCCATTGAAGTTGATGAGATTTTGTATCACGGTCAGGACAGTCTGGATCATGCTCTCACTGCACAAAATAACATAGAGTTTTCTATTTGCTTCAGCTTCCTCTATACAGTTCAGGATGAGGCAGGTTATAGCTGGTTTTCAATATATCCCTCATTAAGTGCGGTGAAATTTTCTGTGTCTTGACTAGAAAAAGAAAGTACGTTTCTGCATACTCTTTTCCACATTTTTGTAAAAAGAAACAAGAAAACATTTTATTTTCCCAAGCAAATGCTCTTAATTTAGCCCAATCCTTATTTCCACTGTGTTTATTGGCCAGAATTCCACTGTATTTCCATTTCCACACAGCTGATAACAGCCAAACCGGAAATCTTAATTGCACACTTTGTTTTCAAAATAAACATCTTAAAAATAGTAGAAAACATAAACCTGCACCCTAAAGAAACCCATCTGCACAAGGTGGGTCCCAATACAGCCCAATGGCGGTGTCCAAGTGACCAGTTCTGCTTCTCTGACATTTTTTATTAATTATCCCAAGGTTCTTTGAACTATAACACACTATGTTACAGCTGGCACTTTAGATTATGATTCATATGTTGGTCATATGATAGCTAGCCAGCACAACTTAGTAGGAGTCGGCAAATACATCTCACTTTATACTCCTCCATATGATGACTTTTCAAAGAATTATAATCCATACATTTAACTATAATACCATTCTGCTTTCATCTTCTAGAGGTTTAAACTGGTCTTGAAGCCCAGTATTTTTGATAGCTTCTGGATGAACAGCTCATTTTTATGGACACATTCACTATTCATGTTTATTTTGCAGGAGCGGGACATTTGTAGTGTTTTGACATTTGTAGTGCCAATTGTTGTAGCCTATGGAGTTGAATGTCAATGGACAAAAAAAAAAAAAAGAGAATCTTTCTTCCATTAAATAAGCATTTAGTAAAGCTTCATAATCTTTTACTGTACATTTTCATTAACAGCTGATGTTCCAGAGATCTCCTTTCCTTATCATTCTTCACCTGTCAGGTGAGAAACTCTAATGGGAGATCTACGTCAGTTGTTCTACTATTTCTGAAGCAACAAGTGTAACTTCTCCAGAGCTATAATGACAAAATATAACAAAAGAGGAAAGAGATTTTAAGCAGAAGTTGCAGTGAAGCAGAGAGAGTATGTAGATTTAGAGCTAATTTCATCTACGATTTAAAGGTAGTTTAGTTGACATTTCAGTACTCAATAGTGCATGTGAGAGGGTGAAAGCAAGCTTGGTAAAATGCTGTAAATCTAGTTTAAGCCACAAAGTTTAACTCTTTTCTACTAAAGTTTCTGCTAAGTTGGAAAAAACACCTTTCTTTTATGATATAACTGTATATCTTTGATAAGTAATGAAACACAATCTGCTTTTCCTATTCTGGATTTTAAATTATATTAGCCGGATACTGGTTAATGAGGAAATCTGAAGTAACTGTTACTTTAAGAACCTCTGATTTTTTTCCCTTAATCTTTCCCCAAAATGTGTACCAACACATTCCTCCTTGTCTTTCAAATACTAAGTGTAGCACTATACTTTCCTTCACTGTAGACACACGCATACATTTTAACTAATATTTCTCATATCTGTAGGGAAACATTTTGCTTGATTTATTTATTTATTTTTAATATGGCAGCACCTTAAAAAGGTAATTAAAGCAACTGGATTCTTTGTATTCCACTGAGGAATGTGCAAAATTGGCAGGTAAAAGAAATGTCTGTTTTTTGAACACAGGCTGATCACATTTGGAGTAGAAATTATTATTGTGGCTAAGAAATATGGACAATTCAACTGCATTTGAAAAAAAAATGCATTTAAATGTAGCTTTTGAATAACTTAAAAAATCATGGGCATTGATACAGTATTCTCTATGAGATATGATTTATATGCACAAAATGTGCTTTTACAAGATATCATGTATTTACCTATACAATTATTTCTGTCTCTTCTCAGGATGTAAGGGAGACACCAAATCCGTCCATCCTGTCCCCGTCTTACTCCCTCTCTACTGTTATTTCTCTGACTCAACGTTGTCTCAAAAGTCTTTCTTTTCTTTGTTTTATGGCAAAATGGCTTGCACTGACAAGATGGTAAGGTGGACATAGACTGCATACTTATTGTGAATGGTATTATGGTCCAAAAGTATAAAACTGCAGTGTTTAAATGTCATTTCTCTTAAATTTTCATTACCATAATATTTTAGAGAAATTAAGTGTTGACTTCATCCTCACAACTACCAGTCTCTCGATTCATATCATCTTAATTCTTCAGCTTTTCTCAAGCAAGATTCGAAGTTGAAAAGTGAACAGAAGAAAAAGTAAAACTAAAATGCTTGCAGTCTTCCTCACAGAGCAATAAAAATATAGAAAGGGATGTATTACTGACTTTTTCCTTTGGAATTCATGTTAAAATCCACTTATAATAGGTGAGCAGAGAGACTGGGCTGCAAGGTGTGAAGTAGCATCCCTTGATTTTTGTACAAAATATATGAAAAGAAATTCAAAGAGCAAGGAGATGGGGATCCATGCCTACGCTTTCACTGTTATCACTGCTGACCTTTGTAAACTGTGGATTATTCATCTTAAAGCAAGTGGAAAACTGCAGAGGACTTTCTTGGGTGCATATCACAGTTTTACAGTTAATAACATTTGGGCCAAAGATCTGCTTAGGCATTTCCTGTTTAGTTTTATTGTTTCTGTTATGTGCAGCTCATGTCATGCCTTAAATAGACAGAAAACACTGTAAGGAAGCATAGGAATGAAAGATAAAAGAGTCGGTATCAGAAAGATATTTTTTTCCTGGAACCCATCATCCTTCTGTTCTAATAAAAATAACCATTTTTTGTACTTCATGTGTCCTAGTCTACCTGTAATGTTTTTGTAGGACAGTTGTTAGAGGCCAGACTTACATCTTCACTCACTTTTTTTCATATGCCAAGTCATTGCATTTATACCAACAAGTCTGAGGGCTACGTGGAGTGATAAACGATGGCAACATTTTACCTTAGCCTTCACTGTAGGACAGGTTTCATAGGAGTACAAATCACTCCTTAAACTACTTTCACCTCACAAGAAACCTCAGTAAAACCAGGAGACTCATAACTTTTCATTTCTGGTTGCAATGTTTGGTGTGTGAAATGAATGAGGTTTGGGTCGTGTTTACAAGCAAGAAAAACAGCATAAGTTAGCAAAGGGCAGAAAAGTCAGGTTTTCCCTGTTTTCTAGCGTCTGTGCCAAACCCTTGGTGAAGCCTGCCACAAGCTGCGTTCGTTCCTTTAGGTTTTGCCATCAAATACGCTCTTGTCTCTGAAGTTAAGGCTTGGGCTCTTGACCAAAGGAAGGTTTAGAGGCTAATTTCAGAAGGCAGAATTAGGCCTCTCAGTTGGAGAGCCGTAGCTCCAGGCCCCACTGCTGACAGCTGTGTCCCTCCAGATGATGAGGCCCTCAGGAGCAGAAGACCAAGGGGCCACAAGGACACTCTGTGGCTCCATCCCGCTCCTCATGTCTGAGTTTTCTCCTCAGGGCATGGACAGTCTCATCTTGACATGAAGCCAGGATGAAGACGAGTCACATACTCAGGCCTGGATGCTAGGTAGCCTGGTGACTTGCAGATCTCAAGGACACTGAGGATGCCTGCATCTATGTGTTGTCACCAAAATCCCACTGGTAAAATGTCCAAACTTTCCCCTTCCCCGTGTGTAGAGCTTAGGCACCCTGAATACCTACTGATCCAGCACTCAGTGCTGCCACATCATCCTTCTGGAAACTCACAAATGACTTTCTGGTCATGGTTTTGTAGCCTGCATCATTATTTATTTATTTGTTTGTTTTTTAACAAGGGGACTTCACATTGGTTCTCAAATTCTTAGCTTCCTGCTGGAAAGGAAAACATCCCATGTCACACTCATGCAGATGTCCACATACAGAAACTTTTGTGATTTGCTAGCAAATGGTGGCAGTGGGAAAAATAAGATACAGGTCATGGTTCCCAGTCCTGTGTTTTAGTTAAAAAAACTGTCATGTCATTTTAAATCACTGAGATTATGGATGACACTTTGAATACCAGGGAAAGATAAATTAATATGGTTCAAATCTTTCCATGCAGTAGAGGGAGATTAAATATATATGTGCCACAAACAACTTTGGAATTGCTGAAGGATTGAGCAAAATGAAGAAATATTTTTGAGTAGATGAAACTATGTAAAATCTAGAGTATTTTACCATTTTACATATCTAATACTTGAAGCTAGATGGTTTATGTAACATATGAGGCACCTATATGATTTAAGAAAAAGTTTAATGTATTGTCTTTGTTATTTTCAATTCCAGCTGCTTCTATTGCATTATAAACTGGACACAAGCATATTTTAGAAAAAAGTATTCTCAATGTTTAAAGTTGGCAACTTGTAAAAGTAGCATCAAAAGCGTAACCTTTTATATGCAATTTTAGGATTTTTTTTTTTCTTCTCCATTAAAATATCTTGCAGATAAAAGGGAAAAATAAATTGTACTTTTTTTGCCTTCTTCAGAAGCCATATTGATTGTAAGAGCTGTTAAAGTCTTAATTCCCTGAAAAATTAAGACTAATGTCCTCAGCAACACTCAGTAGACTGTTCTGGCTGTGGCTTGTGATGGGTGAAAACAAAAGTGCATACGAACAGTATTCTGAACAAGAGTGTTTACTGTTTTATAGATTTTCCTTTCAATTTATTACTAAGCACTTTTAGCTGGAGATCATGAGCATTAATTGGCACTAACAGAATACACCCTACCTTCTGGAACATAATTTTAATAGCTTTTAAGACTGTATGAATGGGCAATACCATACAATAAATAATACATGAGTTTACATTGTTGTAAAGCATTTAAACTAGTTCAGCTTCTTTCACACCATCTGCTTAAATCAAACATTCATTTTTTGAAGAGTTTATTGTTATTAGAGTCACTAATAAAAGAGAAAATTAAGTCCAACTGATAACACAGAGAATTCCTACAATCAGGCCTTGGCTTAATCCTGAGAAAATGCTGTAAGCTAAATTAACTTTTGCTCTCTCAGAGATAAATTCTGCTTTCAGATGGTGTAATTCAAGAAAATTCAATTGAAATTAATTGAAGGGTATAAATCTGGAAATATTCCAGTTGAATTAATGGAGTTTTAAGCATGTATAATCTTATGCAAGGAAAAATGTGTTCTTCAGTCAGCTAAAAAAACTAATATGTTGGCAAATGCTCAAAACATTTGTGTATTTCCACTGTAAATCTCTGATTGCAGTAAATAATTCCTATTCTTTGGATAACACAAAAGGAAACATTACACTTTCCCAAAGAGAAACTCAGAACAATTTGGAAAATATGTGTAAAGCATTTGAGGTGAAATTAACTTCAGACTTTATTTGCATGCCAATACCCAGCTTGCCTGGTGTCTCCATTGTCTCAAAATAAAAATAATAATTAAAAAAAAAAAAAAAAAGAATTAAAAATCTCTTTCTATCTGCAAATACCCAGCACAACACCTTAACGCAAACCATTAATGAATATAAGTCATTGTCAAGCAACTACCTGCATCCTCTTTTGGGCTACTTTTGAGATTATTTTAAAATACACTGCTTATAGGTGATGGAATGTCTTAATGTAAATCTATGTGTCATCTTGAAACAATTACATCTAATGTTTTGTTTCTAAAGAAAAAAAAAGTACTTTTTAAATTTTTCATATGGAATTAAATATGTGCCAACATACAACTAGTTGCTTTGTTGGTCTGTAGTGTTGTATGCAAAACCTAGTACATTTAAGTATTAAATTGGTTAATTATTATTCTAAAATATATTTCAAGTCAAAACATTACTCCTGTTTTTCAAATGTGAATCTTATTCACAGCTTTTCAAATTCAGTTGTCTCATCTAGAGTAGCTGTTGTACATTCCAGAGTATAGTTCATCAAATAGCTGTTTGACAGGAAAAAAATAATAAGAAATATATGGTCCAGAAGTGACATGCTACAGAAAATAACACACAAAGACTTCCTAACTGGTAGACTATAAGCAGAAGAGAAAAGTTCATCTTTACTGAATATTAATTGAGTAAATAACATGGCACTTACCTCTGTAAAATCAGTGAACAGCAGAAAACTTTGGCAGAACAATTTACAACAGCTGATGTGTTTGTCCAGACAATTTGCGCTTCCTAATGAGTGGGCTTTTAACTAATGAGAAACTGAGGGGATCTGAAGGTATGCACAGATATTTATTTAAACACTCATCATGTTACTGTAAAATAGGTAAACGAATGCACAAAATATTTGGTCATCGGCTCTTGCTATAATAATTTTGTACAACCAACTTTTATGGCCCGATAGGGAAGGACCCGACTGCTGTTTGAGCAGAATGAAGTCGTGTTTTGGGAGCTGCACGCTCAGTAGTGACGAGCATTGACAGCAGAGACCGCGGGGCAGGGAAGAGCAGGGCCACTTGCAAAGCAGAGCCAACAAAACAGTTCGGGAAGAGCTGTTTCACAGAGATCATTTGGCCATAAACCAAATAAAGCTTATCCCAAGGTGTTCAGTCTTCAATATTCCTTGACCATGACAACTACAGCTGAGGACCGCTGGCATGAACGCTGACCACGACGGCAGGAAAGAGCAGAACCCTTGCAGCACCCGTGTGTGCTCCTGAAAGAGGCTTTTAAAATGCCCAGCCTGACACCAGCTCTGTTTCACCTGACTGAGCAGTGGAAAGCCTATCAGATGTGTAGGGATTTACAGAGGGAGACCCTACGTATGGAAGTATGATGGTCAAAGGCATTTATTTGTGTAGTTACACTGCAGACAAGGAGCTCAGAAAGGTCCGCATCCCCATGTGGGAACTGTGAAGTGTAAAAGAAGGAAACTCTGCATTTCCTAATCTTGTCAAGCATGGCTCTTGCTATTTAAGTATTAAATGTGAAATAAATACAGGAAACCAGTACAGAGAACTATTGGAACAACTACAGACAATGTTGTTGTTGCCGCACTTGGCCCTGACTTTGCACAACTATTTGAATTCAATAGGAAACAAGTAGCTCCCTGAGCCCTGGAAATAATAAAGGCAAGTTTCCTATGGACCTGTGTCTCATCGCTGACCGAGCTCATTACTAAGCTTTCTCAAGGTCGAGGCATTTACTGATCTCTGCCGCGCTGGACCTCTGGCTTGCAGGACGATCACAGCACACGCTGCAGACTTTCCCTGCAGATAGGCTGATTTCTTGTCTTTTACTCAGCAGGTTGTTTCCATTGATGATGTGATAATGTGATGATCTCCGAGACCTGACTCCCTCCTACATGTTTGGCAGATATTTGCTCTTGGGGGAAGACATCCAGTTACTCAGACAGAGACAGTCCATATCTACACACAGTGAGGGCTGTAGCATCCCTTCTGCAACAGGAGAGGCTGGAATACCCTGTAGGCCCTGCCCGTTGCCCAGCACCTCCAGTGGGTATGTCAGACGGTGCGTTTCGCAGCTCTCCCACCTGTGCCATGCATGATGGAGGGGTGGTAGCCCTCCCAGGCCACCTGCACCCCCAGCAGGAGGTCATGAGCAGCTTCCTGGTCTCAGACGCAGCATATTCAAAACAAAATGCAATTTATTCGCCTAGAATAGAACATAGGACAGAGGGTAAAATCAAACAAATAGCATTATTATTATTATTATTATTATTATTATTATTATTATTATTATTATTTAGCCTGGCCTAACTACCCATCTTCCTTTTCAAGCAACTGTAAAGGTCTCTTCAGCCCAGTTACCTCAGGCTGCAGGCTCAGGGCACAGACCAACCTGACGTGCAAAATGGCTCTTTCTCAATGTGTTGGGTGGTGTCTGCTAACCCAGGTGCTCCCCACCTGCCCCATACTACAAAGCCTTTGCAAGGGTTAGCAGCCTCAGCATTGCCAGCCCTGCAGCAACTCTGCCTTGTTACTCAACTAACAGATTTTTCATTTTCTTATCGTGTACTCAGGTAGAGCAACGCAAAGCAAACTGACTCATAATTTACAACCAATTTATTTTGATGATCCTCTTTGCTCTATCAGTTCAAATAAACGATGTGAAGAATAACTCTCCAATTAAATGTTATGAAATATATCAGTATGTAAGCTTCAAATATTTACATGCTGTGCACACGTACTTGGTCTATATAGATATGCGCATAAAATCTTTGGTATAGATAAAAAATAGACCTGAACACACTTCAAATAGAGAGTCAAGGTGGAAAAAAACATCTCAGGTTAACCACTAAAAACTATCACATTTCTTTGATTACAGTGGAAAAGAACAACAAATTTCATATAAATGATTGGCAGCCTACCAAAGTACCACCCACTCTGGGGTTTTCCTCAGAAGTGCAATCAAAAGTGAATCCTGAAGGATAAACAGGAGATAAAGAGAATTCAAGAACTTGCCTCTTCAAGGCATTTGGGCTGTGCTCTGAACTTGCAAAGAGAAATCCTTCCTACCATGAGGGGAAAAAAGACCGGCAAGGGTAAAAAATATGTGTTCAGGGTGATGAAACAACTCCAAACAACCCAGAATAGAAGAACCAGATTTGATAACAAGTACTTTCTGTTTTACAGCACTACTTGATAGTAATACCAACACTTAATAAAAACCAGTGTAATAATACAATCTCCAGAGGTTTTTTTGCTTCTGTTTTCCTTTACCTTTCTTTCTACCTGCACTTGTGTGGGCACTAAGAACTCGGTGCTTTCTTTGCTGTTGTTATTTTTACTTGGTATTACAGTTACATTTGATATGTGAGAAATGGAGATCACAAGGGTGCTGTAATGACGACTGTGAGCCAGTAGCTATTGATTACTGCCATTTGACAAGGGGAGATGTATGTGTATATATATATAATTCTGGCAGAGAATGATACTAGGATTTGCAGTCTAGCTCCTGCCAACCTCCCTGTGCACCATACAAAGCCTTTGCTAAATCTGAAAGCCCGGTGTAGCTCGAGACATTTTTTTGTGGAGAGCCCAGCTCCGTCTGGATCTCCCCAGACTCAGGTGCTGGGCATCTCAGTTGGGATCCATCACGAGGTCTGCTCCTTGCTCCTGCAGATGGACCTCAGCCCTGCCGTGCTGTAGGAGAAACAGAACGTGTTCTCTGAGACAGAAGAGGTGGTGGTGGGCTGCATCAGGAGAGAGAAAACTGTAGGGACAGGCTGCTGGGGGAGTAATTCAGGGTGAGACTCGTGCTTTGCTTTTATTTGAATTAAAAAGGGCACCGAGATCTTTAATGGATGAAATCTGAGGAAATCTGTACTTTACGGAGAACAGTATTTGTTTAGAGCTGGATAGAAAGCTCAGCTGTTTCCAGCCTCTTATTAGGCATCTAAAAATAATGGTATTTTTATTTTAAATATCCTATATATATCCTACATATCCTATAAATATAATCTGGCTTCTTATGCATCAAGAAAGAAATGCCTCAGGAAAACATGGGTTGTCACTTGAATAATGTAATCTATTTTCAAATACAGGACTTGGGTGGGTTGTGGTTTTTTTTCTATTATTATTATTCCAGATAACTGACAAAATAATTAGAATGTATGCTTCTGAATTAATTAACCATGTAGTTATTGATACTGGTGTTTAAAGACTATAAGAAAAATATGAAGTCCTGTTGTGTATTAAAAACCAGGTTCTACCCTATGTCACAAATGCCTTATGAACAGTAAATGTTTCTAAGACACTCACAGCTCATTAAACAACTGGACTAACATAGCAATTCTATGAAGAATACACATTTAATGTTTAAATTACTTTGAAGATTTTCAGACAAAATTAAATTCAACATGGCATGCAGAATAACTCCTTATGCTCCACAGCTAGGAAAAAGAAGGTTGAGAAGAGAGGTTGGAATAGTCCAGTATTAGATTGGATTTAATATTGATTTTTCAAATAAATTTTGTCAAGGTCATTAGACCTGTGGGTATGGACTTCATTTTAAGCCTGTACATGTTCTTGAGCTGAATTCCATTCCTAAGAGTTTATTTTATTTAAAGCTAGTAGGAAGTAAGAGGGCTTTGTGTCCCTGTGGTCAGATTTCCAAGTCACATCATTGCCTAAAGATGCAAACAGGCACTTACTGATGTTGTTAAAAGCAGTTGAATTGATTGAGCCTCATAGGACTGGGGGCTTGTATCTGCAAACTTGTTAAATACTTAATTCCTGTTTATTACTGATTTCAGTGCAGTCGGACATCTAACTGTCTTTGAGCATAAGACTGATAACATTGAGGCAGTTTTGTTACTTTGGAAATATTATTAGACGGTTGTCTGCACTTTAAGACTGTGTATAATTTTATAAATCTATCCCTTCAAGGGTCAGAGGGTTAAAGGGTTAGGTCCCTCTCTTGCATTTCTGAACATATTTCATCATAAATGCTGGACTTTTGGTTTCATTGCTAGATAAACTGAAAATAAAGCACACTCTAAAATATCTAGATAACCATGGAACAGAATAAATTGTCTCTCCCAGCTTTCCATTTGCACAGGGACAAGCCTGCCTTGGGGTGCTTGTACCTTCTGCTAGCTACCTTTTGGCCAACACTCATCCCTGACTCTTTCTGAGGGAACACCATCCTGTTGTGACGGGGCTTCCAGGAGGCACTGGTGACATTGAGGATGTTCAGATCACCTCTGCCAGGGAAGAGCTGGGCTCCTGTTGCAGTGCCCACACTCAGCCCCCCACCCTACGCCACATCCACTTCCCTCAAGCTGCAGGACCACATCCAGCCTGCTCTTTGACTCTTCTTGTGTCAGCTGTGAAAATCATGCTCAAGTCTCACCTGGACTGCCTGCTGATGCATTGCCAATGCGATCCATGGATGCCAAACCATATAAAAACTCTTCCAGGTAGGATTGTCTATAATAAAATATATAATAACCTGCTAAATAATAATATATATATTATATATATATATTATATTATATATATAATAAAATATATAATAACCTGCTTGTGAGTGGCAATTCTGCCACACAGGAAAGGGCAGCAAGTGCACACAGCCTTAGGGCAAAATAAAGCCCAGGCCTGTGAATATCAAGGCAATTACAAATCAGGCAACACCAATGCAAATTTTGGGCTGGTTATCTGATTTCATCAGGAGCAAGGTAAGAATTTAACAGTGTTACAAGGAAATTTTGCAACCAGGTTAGAGGTTCTGGCCAAGGCATACCAAATGTTCCCTCTTAGCCAAACACAGAACATAAGAAAACAAAGATAAAAAGCCGTTCAGTTTCCTTATGTTTTCTAAAGAACATAAAAATCGATTTAAGACAAAACTATTTACAGAAATGCCTCAGTATTTCTGTAAATATTTAGTTCTGTGGGTAGATGCAAAATGATGCACTTTACTAACACTCTCTGAACGTATGTGGTGGGTTTAGGTTTTAGGTATCCTTGCAAGAAGCTCCTGAGAATATGTCAAGCATACCAAGCCTCTGCACTTAGATAGCAGAGATCTTGCTCTGCTGATGGTTATGTTGACAATACCAAGAGAGAAAATATGTTCAAACCTTAATGCCTGCAAACATTTATAAGCTTATCATACTCAGAATATAATTTTGGAGGAGAACTTTAGTAACAGCTCTCACAAAATCCAATCTGCAGCTCCCCTGCTTTAAGTATAGCTATCAAATAGAGGCAAGTAAGGCTGGCTTGCTGAGCACATTTCTCTGAAGATAAGAGTCTCCAGGTTTGAGATACTTTACTCAAAGACCTTTCTCTATTTTTTTCCTGTGATAATGCAATTATTTCAGCACTCCTTTGGAAAAAAAAATAAAATAAAATGTTGTGCCTCCACTTTTTTCTGAGCATAGATGAGTTTTCATTGTCACACCAGAGGGAGTTGGTAATCTCATCACACAAGGGGAGAATAACTAACAGACCTCTTTCCTAGCTGAACAGGGTAATGAAGTTATATTTAAAGTGTAAGGAGGAAGAAATGGAATTTATTGTTCAGCTTCATGCAGGGAGGGTGCTGACTCACAGGCCTGCATGGCAGTACTTTCAAACAACAGCAGGAGATAAATGAATAAGGCAAAAAAAATGTCAATGTATGTTTACTGAAGAGGAAGCTAAAGAGCAGCCATGACTTCCCACATACTTCTGCAAGGCAACTCTCTCTGCAAGCCTGAAAGCAGAGGCTGTGTCCTGTGGATAAATTACATCTCCATCATTTCCTTACAATATGTGAAAACGAGGAGGATTGTAGAAAACTCATGAGATACCTACCTGTTCTACCTATGAGGTAGAATTGAGGAATTTCAGATTCTGGAAAAAGATTTTTCACTTCCACCATAAACACTCATTTTCTGGATGCTAAACAAAAATGAGGCAGCGATTGAGAAAATACTTTTTGTGGGAAATAAGTCTTTGCTTATCTAAAAGCTATCTTACTATATACGGAAATCACAGCCAGAAACTTCCTGTTCCCAAAAAGCCCTTCATGTGTGACACTCACTGTCTAAAGCTAGTGCTGTAAAACAGAATTTGGATAAGTGGGGAGGGTATGAACAAGCTATTGATGAAGCAAAGAGATTTGCTATTTCTGAAATCATTCATCCTTCTTCTTTGCCAACACTCAGGTTCATGAAATTTTGTCCAGAAGTTGTTGATGTCACTGCCAGAACGGGAAAAATGTTTTTAGAACAGCTCCCAGAAGTCACCATTGCTGCACACCTTGATGACGCCACACAAAAACACAGAGCAAACCAGCAATGTTCAGAGTTGGTGGTGCCCCAAGGCTGCTGCGTCTGCAGGGGACACAATGCTCTCAGCAGCCCTGGAAGTTGCCATCAGTCATGGTGGGACAGCCATCCCCAGCCTCTGACACAAGCCCTTGCTAATAACCGTCCTCCTAATGTATGAACTTCCTTACAGCTTCTCTCCCTTCTTTGCATAATCTTTTTTTTCAATCATTTCTGCCCTCTGTCTGCGTAAGAACCCAGCCTAGCCAGGCGGAGTGTCTTAACCCTGCTCCATTTAGCTTAGCACAGCAAGCTAAAAAATGGTCCCAAACAATCAGATCTGGTTCTAAAAAAAAGTTTTCCATGAATTGTAGAGAGGAAAATAAGAGCAAAAAGGTGAATGTTTTTCCTGGCCAGAAGAACACAGTCAGGATCATGTGCTCCAAAAGCTACCCAGATACAGAAGCTATATTTTCCTACTTTTGCTATTCCTTCCTCCTTCCCCTTCCTAGCAGAGTGCTTTGTTTTGCTTTACAAGGAAATGTGACTCAATTTTAACTTTGAAACACAAAAGCCACTGTCTCAAATCAACACCTTTTTTTTTTTTTCACAGAAGAGACATTAATTGTGACTTTAAAGACTACCAAATGGGAGCGTTTTTCCTCTAAAAATGTATACGATCTAATAGAGGGGGAGCAATTTAGGAATATGATGTACTGAGTTTTCTCATAAGATTTAACTCAAATTGTATCCACTTCTTTAAAAAATATTACTCTTAATTCTGAACCTTTTTTTTTTTTTTTTCCTTTCTCCCTTCTCTCTATTCCTCTTCATTTTTTTTGGCATTTAATAAAAATGAAATGTAATTTTGCTTCTTATATAACCAGTAAAAAAACAAGGGCCTTGCAACATAATTTCAAATTCTGATTTTGTGTGCAAATCAAGGAAGTAAAAAAGTCATTTTTCATGAGTGTTTGTGACTGATGTCTAAACTAATTTTCATTTTTCAAGCGCAGGCTGCATATGCATATGGGGAACTCTTATAAGAAACTTGATTACTTAAGCTTCTGAGAAACACAGTGTGACTTAGGCTGGGAGACATCCTCAGGCTTGCAGCTAACCTAAACAAATCAGGTATGGAGCTGTCACACCTCCATGAGTCACACAAAATCTCACACCTATGCAATTTGAAGCTATCCCTTCTGATAACCATAGGGATGATGATGTGCTTCAGGTGGCAAGTAAGCTGTTTTCTCTGCTACTAGACATTACGATACTGATGACACTGTGTCACCTGGTCCAGAAGAAGCCAGGGAGTTGAGTGGGGAATTACACTGAGTCAATGACTTGCTTCATGGTTTGGAGGCGTGTTCATGCGTTGTCATCCAGCTACCTGTAGTAGGGTTTCTACATTTAAGAGTTCATTGGGCAATAGAAAGACTGAAACCATTTTAGTCATTCACACTGCTGTTCCTTACCATGTGATTAAAAGCATTTTTGGATTATAGAATCATGGAACCAGAGGATGGTTTGGGTTGGAAGGGACCCTAAAGACCACCCAGTTCCACCCCCCTGCCATGGGCAGGGACACGTCCCACCAGACCAGGTTGCCCAAAGCCCCATCCAGCCTGGCCTTGAACACCTCCAGGGATGGATCATATACTTTCAAATAAAACTGTCAAGATTGTCTGAAAGATATAGCAACCCGTGATTTTCAACTTTCAGCAAGTCATTTTAATAAAAGGTTGATTTTTCTTCCTCTTGGTTTAAATGCAGATTGGGATTTCCTTGATAAAACACAAAAACTCTCCTCTACGCTTAATAAGAAACATATGCTTATCACATGTTGGAGTGGGAGTGATGCACGCAGTCTACTTTTTGCAATGTTTGCCAATTAGGCACTATTTTGGGGGTATTTAAACCCCAACTAAATGCAGGGAGCCTCTCCATGCTATTTTGCTCCCCTGCACTTCTTTGGGTGCCCCACAGAGGAAACAGCTACAAAACGAGTGACAGGGGAAGCAGAGCGGAGGCAGGCAGGAGCCACTGCAGTGTGGACGGGAGGGTGTCCAGAGGCACCGGAGCGGGGCAAGCAAAGGATGGAGACACAAAGCTGCCAAGGGGCTGCCTCATTTGCCATCTCCTACCCCTTGGGTATTTGACTGGGAGATATTTTTACAGATGAGATTTTGTACAAAATCGTACATAGGTTTCTTAAGCTTTCAGGTTTTCACCTTTAATGACGTGAAAATAATAATAAGCAGCAGTCGTCATCCCAAAAGATCTTCTGAAATGGCTATATATAAATGATATCGTGAGCGTTCTGCTTTTATGCATTTGGTTTAAAAGAAAAAAGAGTTTTTTCTTTTCTTTTCAATTTCCAGCTTGACAAATCTGACAGCAACCTAAAGGAAAGCTGGTAGCTTTCCACCCAATTAATCATCCCCAGCAACGAAGGCTCTCAGATGTGTTCTCAGCCACACGTTGGCAACCCCATTCTTTTCACATTGTGCTCTTGGATCTGTGCAGATTGTCCATCTTCAGTACATTTCCTTAGACATAACGCGTTCGAATTTGGTAAATTTTTATTTTTATGGTGCACCGAAAGGAACAAAAACCCACTCAGACCAAGCCGTGTGACTCTGAAGAACTAGAAGCAGGGACAATATGCACTAAAAGGTTATTTATGTCACCCAGATTAGCAGGCAGATCCCTGAAATCGTGCAGGACGAAACTTGTGCAGAGGGCCAGCACAAGGACCATATTTCATTTACATCCCACTGAAACCCTATTTTAAAGACACTAGTAGGATTTCTGCGCTTCTCATTCTTTTCGTGGGGATTAATTTCATAAGTGTAATTTTTTAATAGTTTTCAAAGGAAAAATTCACTTTAAATTGAGGAAGTGGCACCATCTTGTGGGTCAAAACGAAAGTGTTCTTCTTTAGTAAAGTTAGTTCTGTTTTATGGTTTTTTTTTTTTTTACTTTTCTCTTTTTTTTTTTTTTTTTAGTTCTCATAATCCTGCAGAGTAGCCTCTTGAGTCCAAAAAATAATGACTGTTTCAGAAGACAGTAGAGCAGAGCCCTGCTCCCTTATACAACAAGTGCATCACATTTTGGTAACTCACTGCTACACATATTTCTGAGACACCAGCTAATGTCTGTGAATGATTTTTTAAAATCCATTTTGAGGTCAGTCCCAGACTTCCCAGAAATAAAACTCAATAAATGTTTTTAAAAAGCTAAAATACATCTATCAATAAAATATATCTACATGTACATGGGCAATGTCTTACTCCCAGAAGTGACTCGAAATCGTTCAAGTCCACATAGAGAGATTTTTGGTTGGTTTTAACAACTGAGCACAGTGTCTAAACTCTGAGAACATCAAGACCTGGTGCACTATGTGGTCTTCTGTGGATTGGGACTGTGGTTAGAACCAATGCCTTCAGGGAAGAGCCTGGCCCTTGTGTTATGTCCACCTGGAAATGACCAGACAGACTCTGCAGGTGGGAATTACAGGTCAGACCTCAGGCAGGACAAGCCCAGTGTGGGTGCAGCTCCAACCATGCTGCATTCTCATTTTCTCAGTCCATTTCTTCTTCTAAATACCTTCCTTTCTTCTGGTTTTAAAGAACAGGTCAGACTTGTCAGCAACTTACTGTGGAGAAGAAAAAAAAAAAAAAAAGAGAGAAGACCAAGAGTGTTGTTGATGATAGAGCATTACAGGCTATATGTCTGGGTTTAATACACAAATAGCTGTAGGGCTAAGAGTAAGATGTGTAGTGTTTGGGCTAATTTATTTAAAGGAATGCCCATAATTACAGTCAGTCACCTCAGTGGGGTTGACCTCTCACCAGTATAAGTGTTTATACCTGAACTGGTCACCAAAGGTCCTTTTGAAGTCACTGGGGAGAAATAGTTGCTTTTAGAGTGCAGGTCAACACATGGTAAACCAAATATCTGAAATAGATCAGCTGACTCACACTCATAAAGTGCTTATTTCTCTTCTTTGGTTATAAAGAGAACATGATGTGATTAACATAGATGTAGATAGCTCCTGGAGCGATTTGCACGCAGTCAAATGAATCCCACCCCCTGGTGCCTAATATAAGCGACATTATCAAGGTTTTTTGAGCCCTGTGGATGGTATTTAATTCAGCACTACAAATGACTTAATACAGCCTATTTTAAATATGGATTTCAAGAACAAGCTCTAAAGATCAAAACTGCATTAAGACCCATTGAAATAGGGCTGCACACGCTGCATCAAGAGGTTGGCATGATCCTTTGTGGTGAACCTATGAGAGAAACTATGTATTATAGCACTCTTTTGTCATTCAGAGGTGTTTGCAGACCTTCTTGCCATTGGTAAGTACATGCACAAACTGTCATTAACAGTGTGCGAAGTAACAATAATTGCTCTTTTTAATCACTGAAATACAAGTTAACCTTAGGATGTTTGTTGTTAGCTGCAGCTATTTTCCCAAACTAAAGTGCCAGAATATGAGCTGGGCTGTAAAGCAAGACCTAGCACAACAGCATTCCAAAATCAGACACTCATGCAAAAAAATGGCATTGTCCCTTGCAAGGACAGCTCAGAGACAGTGTCCTCATTGCGGAACAGAAGGCTGAATTTTTCAGTGCCCTCTGGAAACTGCTCTTCTCTCTGACCCTGTCCCAGGACTAGCCACTCCAAGAAACACAGGCATAAAATGGGATGGCTGGATGGTTTTGCTGTCCAACAGGTCCCCTACATCTTCAAGGTGTGGAGATCTGCTGTGGTGAGATGAAGAGGTGGAGCAGGCCTTGCCCACCCTTCCTGGTGTGACACAGGACAGCGGCTGAGAGCTTCCTGGTGCCCAAAACTCACATGGGAAAAGTGACAGTGTCCTCGTGTTTCCAACTTCGCCCCTCCAAGCCCATTCTTGGATGTTAAACTGCTAGGGATGTCCCCGTATCCATCTGGTTTTATGCTGTGCCTCATCCTCAAGGAGATTAAGATCTCCATTTCAGAACTGCTGACTCAGGAGATATCTACAGGGGTTCCAGATGGGATGCATCCTATTTAAGATCTTCTTCCCATGATCTTCTCTGGAGAGGTGTTGTTCCGGTGCGCCGAATAGATGTACGTTGTAAAATTATGGCATCATAATAATATAAAGAGATCTACCAAAAATATAAATACATAAAAAGTTGTGAAGGCAAATGCTTCCCCAAAATGTTACTTAGCAAAGCAGTAATTAGCTACCTGTAAATTTCTAGAGATTAAGCAAGATGGATTAAAAGTGCGTACTGTAAAGCAGCCTAATTATTCACCCAATGTGAAAAGACACCAGTATCTTGTCAAAGAACGTCCATAAGAAAACTGAAAAGTTACAGAAACACAATATAAAAGTGATTTGGTTCAGACACACTGTCTAGGAGTTAAATGTCCAGGGTTTAAGGAAAGAAGACAATCCCTTCGCCAACACAAAGCTCTTGGCAAATTTAGGAGTTTGCCTAAGCTCTCTGGCTCTGCATTTGTAGGAAGTATTTGAATAGACCAAAATCATTATGGAAATACTGCCTTAGGTAAAGCAAGAATCTGGTTGACCCTTTGGCCAGTTCTTGAACTGAACCTTTTTTGATGTGAGACACAGTTTGGCTCATTCAGGTGCGCCCAGCTTTTCATCTCCTGCCATGTTTCTGGGTTGAAAACAACACTGGGAGTGGAAGCTGCTCTTGTGGCACCCCAGGGAGCATTAGAAACACTGTAAGTAAATTTATTGTTGTGAAAAGGAAAAAGTCAAAGGATTTATCCAGATTTATCGTCATCAAGAATTATCAATCAAAAAAGATTTATTTAACATTCGGATAATAATATAAGACACCGCCAAAGCAAGAGAATTTGGAATTTATCCATTCAAAAATCATATATTTTTAAATCTTGCTATTTCTAATCAGGACTTTATACTTTCATTGACTGCCGTTCAGTTCAATATGGACGGGGTCTTTTCAGTATTGTATCAAAAATGTTTTTGGTGAAACAGTTTAGGATTTTGAATCTTAAAACAGGCAGTGGCTGAAAATTGTGGTAAAGAGAATAAACATGCATTGGGCACCGGCCCATAACAGCTGTTTGGGCATCCAAGATCATTCCCACACCTTTCTTTAGTAAAAATAGCATTTGAAGATATCACTGCAGATAAGACTGCTTACTGGTGAACCGGTCAGGTTCTCAGTGCATTTCAATTTTCATAGCTCTACTAAATTCAACTTTCACCCTCTATAGAGCTATTTAATTAATTGTAAATGTTTAACATAGGAAGAGTTTAACATTTACATGTCAGCTTCTTACAAAACTGTCAAACACATCAGCACTTTGAGAGCAGGAGGTTTTTTTCTATGTGATTTTGGATTCAACTTATCTGGGATGACGAGTAATGACTTCAAAAATCCATGTGAGAAAGCAGAGCTATCCAAAGTTTTTAAGAAAAAGCTATACCTCCTTGGGACTCCTGTCTGTCCTCAGGCTCTTGGCAATAAGGCTGCATCCAGACAGAACAGCCCCATTAAAAGTTCTGCTGTAGTCTTAGCTGGTGCAAAAGCTCCTGTATAACATGCATTTGAAAGGCCAAAGACAAATGATACTCTTCAAAACTGTTGAAGGCAAATGATGAAATGATTCTTCCCTGGTGAGAGTTTTGCTTTAATCACATGGCCAGGATGCATCCCTGTTGGAATATCAGTGTAGGACAAGAGAAACTAGCGATGATTTATATGTGCTAATACATAGAGATATATACGCACACAAGTGCTCCCATCTATGCAGTAATACATGGCAATTGTAATGAAACCAATTGTAAATGCGACCGCTGCTCGCCAGATTGTGCGCTACCACGAGACACGATGTACTGACGTGTTACAGATTCATAAAGTGCCACTTTTACCAGGGAAGGGGGGGTTACCTCCTGGTGTGGAAGTACTGCTAATCTCTAGAGAGGATATTACGGCCGATTAACTTTATGGTCTACATGGGCTAACGGCCCATGATTCTGTTTCCAAATATTTTAAATCTCTGAGTGCTTGCTCAGAGGCATGTGTTGAAATACAATTCAATTTTGTAGATTGTTTACTGGGTTTTGTTTGTTTGTTGTTATAACTTTTGGCATAATTTTAGCTATTCGGTTTCATCCAGTGCACAAGGAGTACGGCAAAACAGAAACTTTGAACTTTTGTTAGTGGCTGTGCCTCTGAGGGAGAAAGGAAAGTTAGACCAGCCGACAACCCACAGCAAGCGTTGCTCTAAACCAGCCAAGAGGGAATAACTTGTAGAAATGGAGACTGAACAAAATTATTGCTAATGTCAGTATCAGTAAGTAATCAGATATCAGTAAGTAATCAGATATCAGTAACTATTGACATTAGCAAATTCTGACAGCAGTATTTGCTAATAGCAGCAGGGCCACTTGCTCATTTCGCTTTTTGCTCTCCTCTCCTGACAAGCACCACTCCTAGCACCACAGGGTTTGTGTCCACACGTCCTGCTTGCCATCACCTTGAGATGCCCTTTCCCAGGAAGCCAACAATAGTGCCGTATCTGAAGCAATCTAGAGGTTGTGATAGTGGAAGGGTGAAAACAAGAAAGGACTTGCAGAGCATCTTGCGCACAACCAGCCCTGGGCAGAAGGGGTTACGCTGTGAGGGGCGTTTGGTGCTCACATCTCTGTGTGCTTTGAGAGCTACACTGAGAATTGCCCACCACCGAGGAGGGCTTGGTCCAGTTACTTCACCACGAACCCAGCAGCATCTGCACAGGAGCGTGAACAAGCACTGGGATTTGTGAGTGCTGGGACATAACCAGAGCAGGAACCTCATGCAGTCCCAGACGGCTGGTGCCTCGTTCTCTGCTGTTCCACAAACCTGTCCAACATCTTCACATTTCCTTTTTTTCAGCATTCTCCCTTTGCATCATTACAACATCATCGGTGATCTCCCTTAGTTTTCTCCTGTCTGTATGCCCAGCATCCTGAGTGGGTTGACTGGCCTTTATGTTTGCCAAACTATTATTTCTAACATTGGAAAAATTAATTTCCCCTACATGTATCCTATTTTCCTGTGACAAGAGAGGTGTCTGCATTTCTTTAAATCATTTTAGTACATTTACCGTTTTCACTTATAAGTTAGCCAGAGGTTATAAGGGTAAAGCCTGTGGCCAAACTCTGCAGTTACATGAGAGCGAATGCAGAATAAAGCTGAATTCAGCTACAGGAGATACAGCACATTCTGAGGAATCCACAAAGTAAATTTAGAGGAAATGACTTTTCTAACTTTTGTATGTTTATAATATACACCGAGAGGTACTGTGATAGTTATTTGCATTTTACTGATATGCTAGATTCAAATGAAGCTTGCAAGAAAAATATCCTGCTCTAATGGGATATTGAAAAAAAAACCAACAAAACAACAACAACAATAACAACACCCACCATTTTTTAATTTATGTAGCTGTTGCTCTATTCCTGCGGGCAAACACCTCTTCAATAATTGCTGCTGACTGGTGGGTTCTGTACCATTAGATATCCCAACTTTCTGATGAGATGCTGGAGGTGTCCTAGCCCGGCAATTCCCAGCCTTATACCATTTGCACAGCTACACAGATTCTCTACAAGCTGTCCTCTGAGATACTGCAGCTTACTGCCCCCGCATCCAGTAGAAGAAATTTATCCTTCAGCAGTTATAGAAGCATATTGTTTAATAGGATTACGTTTAGGTTTCTATAAAGGCTGTCAATCCAACGCTTATGACTCAGAATGGAAACTTCCTCTCAGAGAGGCTTCATTTAACCACCGACTCGTAGGTGCAGAGTGTGAGCAGAACACTGTAAAGAGAGGCTATAAACTTTTTTTGTTTTAAGCTAACCAGGCTTCAATTCTGGCTGCAACACTTTTGTTACTTTTTATGAAATGGGGTAGAGACTGCCTATTACTGGAAAGTGCTAAATAGAATGAAACAACTTTCTGACAGGACCTGTTAGACATATTTTATCATGTATTTTCTATTCAGAGCAATTTCACCACTGCAGACTAAACAAGACTTAAATCAAGATTTGACAGACTTGTTTAAAAGCTATTGCTGTCCACCAGACCCCAAATCATTTATTATTTTTATGCAATTTAAGACAGAGGATTCTGAATTCCTTCTGTAACAGTGACTGGTTTTACATTACTTTTTAGATGCACGAAGAACAAATATGAACAGAAAAAATAAAGCGAATTTCTGAATCATTGACTACTGTCCTTTGGTGTTAAAAGCAACACTTTATAGAATCCCTTTGATAAATATCTCAAGCTCCAGCTTAAAAAGAGTTTGATTTTTATTGTCCCCTCGTAATCTTGCTGGAGGAATGCTACAGACTATCCTCATGATTAGGAATCTGTGAATTTCTGTCTAAATATGTTTATTAATAATTTCTAAACACTTTTCTTGAACCAATGTTGCCCTTTTAAGAATTCATATTGTATCATGTATAACATGATGTATTTCTCATAAATTCTATTATGATCTGATATACCAGGGTGCAAACATTGTGGATTGTTTAGAAATTACATGTAGCCCCAGAAATTATATGTCTTCAACAGAAATTATATATATTCAACAATCAGGAAGGACGCTATGTTTAAACAGCTATATCTTTTCTCAGGTCTTCTGTTTTTTGTTTTGTTTTGCCATGATACCTCATCTTCTCTTCCCTGTTCTCCTAAGCATTTTTCTTCTGAAGTGCTTCCAATCCAAAGTCACCTGCTTGCAAACAGGCAGACAGAATCATACACATTATTTCCAATTTAATTATTAATTCCATACACAATATTTCCAGGTGCATTAGGCCATTATAATGGTACTAACAGCTCCCTGGCTTTAGCAGGAATCTCTCTCCCCAAAGCCCCAGGACTTGCATTCAGCTTCCTAAGGCTACATTGCCATGGCAGCTCCCCACCACGCTCAGTTGTTCTCAGCTGAGACACTTAACCACAGCACTTTTTCCTACTGAATTTCATCTTGCTCCTGTGACTCATCCTCAAAGCCACCGTGTTCCTTCTGTCTGATGTTCTGATCCTCCTCGTATTCAAAGACAATAAATAATGGATAAAGACAGCTCATGTTGCAAAATTAAGCAGGCTGCAGGTTATAGATTGCAGCACTTCTGAAGTAAAACACATGATTATAGGGACTTTGGCAAACAGTCTGTATATTCAGGAACAATACTAAAAACTGAGTGGGTTATTATTCTGTCAAAAACAGTTTTCAGTGTAAATACGGATTGATTTTGTCTTCTCCTTTTAAAGTTTAGAGTTCACGCATTTATTCCAGTCAATCTGCTTTATACCATACCTTAGCCACACCGCTAACAAGGGATTAGTTCAGCGGAAAGGAAGTCTCCATATGACAGCTATCTGTGTAATGCTCTCTTTCAGTCTTGACCTTGGACACGGAGATAGCCAGAGAAAGAAATACGGACACAGTGCAGCAGCTGTATGCACCTACATCTGCTTCGGACGTTTGAAGTGCGGTTCAGTTATACCTGGTTAGACATTTTGGGTGACAGAGCACCATAAAACCGACCCATCTGAGTTATGCTGCAGTTGTAACCATGAACCTAGAAAAGAAAATATATTTATTTCCTATGATCATATGCTGGCAATCGAGATGGCATTCACAAGCAGGAGAATGTAGTGACTAAAGGCTGTATCTTCTCACACTAAGGGTAACATTTCTCACATTTTCTAGTTTTGAGACATTTTAGAAATGATCACTGTAGCTAATAGAAATCAAAACACTTCCCTAACCAAAATAATTGTCATCATGTATCATTACAGGAATGATCCCATATTGCCTATAAATATTGAAATATCCTACCTCATCCTACTGCGATGTGATATTATTAAAAACCATACTGCCCCTTATTTCATCTGATTTGAACAAATGACTTTCTGCCACAGTTTAAAACGACTTAGCTGCTAGGGAGTTTAGTGAAAAATTAAACCCCTCTTAAGCAAACACCGTGCAGACTATGCTTATGGAAAATTATTCTCAGAGTAATCAGCTGTACATGCTGACAAACTTGTTCTTTCCTGGTTGCCTAGCCGTCTACCAACCTCCCCTGGCTCCACGCCATGACCTCTGTGAAAGAGCTGCTCCAGCAGTAGCAAGTATTTTCCCAGAAAGCCTTATTAACTGTGCTGTAGGTTTCGAGTCCTCAAACTGCTACCCATCTTATTGCAATTATTGTGAAAGTATTTTAAGTGAAGATATTTGTTTTCATTTTTAAATAGATATGAGAAAATTCAAGGCCAAAAAAACTAACTGGACAAAGCTGGTCAGCACTGCATGTATGCAGTTACAGCAAACACTGAAAACAAAGTCTACAGTTATGAGTTTAAATAAACTCAGTTCTAGCCCTCTTAAAATGCACAAAAATATCCTACCAGCTGAAAAATAGGTAGGTCTGAAGCTGAGATACATATTTTTTATCAAATTTGATGGCGGGCTGGAAGTACTCTGGTACCTTCAAAAAAAGTGGTACACACATCCTCCAATATTGCAAACAAGCATAGAAAGGAAATGGATTAGAGAAACTTAAATAAATGTCTCTACTTCAGGTTGTAACCTACAGAGTCAATATTTATGCAATGATGATTAGTTTTAAGAGGCAGGATGCGGATGTGCTGCTCCAAGTTTAATGTCTCCTCCCTGGACAGGAGCTGCTGGGTTCCTGTACATATTTACAAGGTACCGAGGCACCAAACCAGGGCAGGGCTTCAGGCACTACTGTGCTGCACATACGGCAGTATTTTGACTAAATACTAACTAAAAGAAAAACAACAACTAGATTAGTTCTCATAGAAGAAATCAGCAACTTCTTCTGGTTCTTTGCAAGGAGCGTGACTTTGTCGACAAGCATGAATAAAGTGGTAGATATCCACATGACGCACTGATACCATTTATTTGTGCCACCTTAACATACCATGGGAAGAGTCCTTAATTGAATGTAATAATAGGGTAGCCAGGAAAATACCAATTAGAATAACTTGGCTGTCTGTGCTAAATTCTAGATATTCCTAAGGTCTTACAGAAATTTATCTTTACTTACTAGGATGGATTCAAAAATTAAGATTTATTTTTAGACTTGTCTCTGCGGTGAAACAACTAGACAGGCTGCAGATTGCCTTGTTGATGCATTATACACACGAGCAGTAGTCAATTCCACATACAGTTTTGAAAAACAATCTGATGGTTTTCATCCGTCTTCTCACGAGTTTGCTATGTGTTCCATTTCATTTTGCTTATCTGTCTGTTAGGGTTCTGTATTTGTTAAGCATATTCTCTTTTTCCTATAAAAACAATATAGGTCACCATGCCAGTGGCTCTAGTTGGCCTGAAGCAGATATAAATAATCCTGAACACAAAAATCAGGCTGATCAAGATACGCACGTTCTCAATCTTGCTTTATGAGGTGGAGCAACAAGCCTTCAGGAATGCTGATGCATAAAGTCTGCCCCCCCCCCCCTTTTTTTTTTTAATTATCAACTATCAAAACCACACAGAAGCAAGACAATTAAAGAAGCACTATCATGCCAGAGACAGTCTGAAGCAACAGCGAAGCCCTGGGTCTGAAAACATCTGCCAGATGAAGGCTGACCTCTGATGGGATGTGGCTCTTTGACCCTACGGGAGGGCAGCAGCAGAACAAGTGGCACGCCCTGGAGCTGCAGCAAGGATCTGGTCGAGCGTGTCCCAGCACAACCCCAACAGGAACCAAAGTGCAGTTGGTGCCTATTCCTTAAGGCTGTTCAGCGCTGGACTTGGGGGGGGGGGGGGGGGGGGGCCAGGGGAGAAAGAGAGGAAGAGAGAAAGAAAAACTGCAGAGAAGTTATTAAGCCATCCACCAGGATCCGAGTTGCAATTGTTGCTGAGCTGCATTACGTATTTGCCAGTTGCTCACTGGGAGTTGCTCATCTCCTGCTATTGGGAGCAGATGACTGATCTCAGGCTAGCTCTCAGAGTGCAGATACGAACATCATCCTTAGCTCTGCCAGTAAAAAGGGTGGATTTCGCATGCACTTGCCTTGCACTACCCTCAGCTCAGTAAGGATCAGGCTTCCTGGCCACAAGCATGCTGATCAGGGTGGGGGGCAGTCGCTGCAAACAAGAGCTGATGTTTCAAAGCCAGAGACTTCTGTTTGCTAAAGCAATGTGCTATAACAACGTATTAGCAGATCACAGTAAAGAAAGAATGTTTTTCTTTTTTTTTTTTTTTTTTTTTTTTTTAGCCAGTGAAGTCCTTGAGCTTTATGGTGGCTGATTAATGGCTGGAGGGAGATTTCATTACACTGAATTTAAAAGCTGTCAGGAAACTTGGAGGAAGGAGTGAAAGTTCCTTTTAATACCTGCAGGTAAATCAAAATCAACTTATATACTCGGCTCATGTTTATTGCTGGGTGTAAAACTGAGGAATCACACTAAGGTATAAGCCAGGCAAGAAGAATAAAAAGAGTGTTTCAACAAACCCCGTGGTATACAATTTTGAAGATGAGCTATGATGATAGCTGGACTGGGGAAAGAAAACGTTTTCTTCTAATTTGCAGAGCAGCTACAGAACTGTTACTGCAGACAATGATCAACATACTTGCATAATAAAGAAGTATTAAGACGAGAGAGAAGATGCCTCACATTCCAGTTTGGTCTCTCTTCCACACAGTCCTAGAAAGGAGAGTAATACAGTCCAACGCTTCAGGCCTTTAAAGAATTGTAGAGGAGCCTGTGAAGAGAATCCTACAACTGATTTCAAAGTTAAAAACAGAACAAAACAAAAAAAACACATCAGTATCTTATATCAATATATTCAAAATACAATTCTACATCCAAAGCAAAATTAATGTTATCCTCTGCTGAGCAAAACAGAAGGGCGCAAATTGCATTCCTTCATTCTCAAGTAAACAGTCTGAGCCTGAAAACAAGGGCTAGAGAAGATACAGCAAACAAAGACGAGTAACAGGCACTACAGGGAAAGAAAAAGTTCTAGCTGGCACCCAAGACAGCATTCGTACAAGAAATGAAAGAACTTATTGTCCTACTGCATTGGTTCTCAGGCTTCAGTCTGCTCACTCTAGCAGCGAGGACGCTCTTCTGCCAGCCAGCCCACAAAGGGAGAGGATTCTTCCTACTGACACTACAGTTCCATATTCATAAGGAGTCAGCAGAGGCTTTACTAATTAATTGTCTACTTTGCAACATCTGTGGCTACTTCATGTCCTTCTGTGTCTGAAAATTATAGGATATAAATACAATATAGAGGGGAAAAAAAAAAAAAAAACACCACAGATTCCAGATCCTCTTTATTCCAGACTGTTATCTGCCTAAAACAGATCATACAAAATCTCTGTGAGAAAGGAAACACAGCAACTGAACCCGAACTGAGCTGTAACTTAACAGATGATTCAGTTACCTCCACAGAAGTCTGCGATTCCTAAACTTTTAAAAGTTCGGTGCATGGGGAGTAGAAGTGAATGAACTTGCGAGTAAAATAGTTAATATGCTATTTGTCGTTGGTTCAGCAATGATTTATACCCAGTTCTCTTAAATGAGATCTATGCAGAGAAAAACGATGCGGTTTACTTAAAAAAAGAGAACTTGTATCTTCACAGCTCAAAAACCATTTTCAACCACAATGAGAGTTCCTCTTTTTTGGTTACCGCAAGCGGTTTTGTAGTAAATGAACTGGTGTTTTCTACAGGCCCAACCAAAAAGGGTGTTGAGGGAAACGAGCCTTTCCTTCTTTTTGTCCGTTCTTCTGCTGCCCTGTTGACATACCCCTTCAGTGTGGTGACACGAATCATACGTTCACAACTTTGATCTCCCCCAGCCATGCTTTTGTGGTTGCTGCAGCGGTCTTTGCACTTGTACCATGCTGTTCCACTTGCCATTGATTATGAGATCGAAGAAGGAAGGTTGGAGATTTTTTCTGTTGAGATCTGCATTCCCCTTTAAGCCTGCTTGTTCTTCGGTGTAATGAGCTGTCTCCTCACCTTATGGATAGGATAATAAGACAACAGCGCTGTATGACCTAAATTCAGTACTGGGACAAAAATCAAGATTTGAGAAACACAGTGCTGCTATTTAAAAAACAATAATAACAAAAATCCTTGGAAAACTAACTTCTTGCATTGAGAAAATTCAGAACTTCAAAAAAACTTTGAAATATACTCTGATTCGTAGCTCTAGAAAAATCAACTAAGTAGAAAGTCTTGCTCAGCTTTTTACTTTATTTTCAATTGCAGAATGCTATTTCTGAAATTGGGTGAATATTTAAACTCTGAAACTCAAAGTGTGTAACTTCAGCCTAGTTATGGAATTCAATTTGCAGCTGGCAAAGAAAATACTGAGAAAAACAGAGGTCCCCATTTAAAGATGAACTTCAGAGACACATAATTTCTGTCAAAGTTAAGTCTGACAAGGATAATAAAATCTGTTTATTAAATACATATTTATAATATAACACTTTAAAATCATTACAGGTGCTTATACTGACATAAGAATGTCACTTATGATGTACTCCAGTACCTTGGCCTTATGAGCTGGTATCTTAAATAAATAGAATAAATGCAAATGAATAGCAGCTTCCCACAGTTTATTGGCATCAGGAGTGGACAACACAGCTCGAAGCTTCCTACTACAGTACTTACAGACATTCAGAGGAAAGCTTAGGATAAAAAATGACAGCAATTTCCCTAAGAGAGGTCAGAAAGAACAATGTGATTTCTTCAACATACAGACAGGTAGCTCTGGTTGGTGGCTTTGCTTAGCAGAATTTTGCTCGAGACTGGATGTTTTATGCAGGAATGGCAGCTCAGCTGAAATTACTGCAAATGTAAACACCAAAGGCAAAAATCTATTTTTCTTTGGGACCCTTGTACTCATCAGCAGATACTGATATTTCCATTTCACTTCAGGACTCACTGCTTTGCCATGATACAAAAACAGAAACAGCTTTTGCATTATTAATGAAACACAAGATCTGAAAATAGCCCTTTTTTCTTCCCTTTCCTGTCTACCCCTATTAAAAAAGCATACAAAATCTTAACAATAGAGCCTGAAGGTTAAAAGGCCCTTAAGAATAGTTACCAGCCAGCTGGTCTGAGAGGAACAGTGTGAAGCAAGAAGTATCACCCAGAACTGTTTGAATGGAAGGATCCATACAGTAAGGAACAAACAGTAAAAGTTAACAGAAATGAGTGGGGGAAAAAAAGCAATGAACATAACAAACCAGAGAAGTGAGGAAAGTACCAGCATTTACCTGTGAAAGGTGTATTATATTTTTAGCTATTTACACTATGACCACCAAGACACGTACGAAATTTCCTTGAAACAGGCTCTGGCTGCAAAATAATTGTGAAAAAAGGAAAGAAAGAAAAAAGAAGTGCCTTGTAAAGTGCTTCCATGTGTTTTATCTCTTTACATACATTTTCAACAAACGGAATGCTGCCAATATTCTTTAGCTAAAATATTTCCCCTTCCACTAAAATATGCACATACTTACACAAGAAAGGAATGAAAGCTGAAGTACCTATGACTGCTGAAAAATACTTTGAAAGAACTGGTTCCTACTGTTTGCTGTTCCTTTATAGCAAAGACCCAAGCCACTTCTGTGAGATCTGCACACTGAGGAGTCCTGTACGCATGTATTTTAAATTCTTTTTATGCTGAAAGTTCAGGATTTCCCACTATGTTCTGTCTTCCGTATGTTTTCGGACACAGCTACAGGCTCTTTTAAGTACAGTGAAAAGGGCCTGTAAGCAGAGCAGAAGGGGTCGCCATCTGTTCTTGCCCAATCTTTTGGAAGATAGGAAGAGAACTCAGCACAGCTTCATGTAAGATTTGTGTTCACAGATTTTCCTCCTGCGCTCCCCTAGCTCCTTTCCTCCTGTGCTTCATCGGTTCTTCCCTTTAATACAAAGTAAAACATCACGGGGGAATTGCTTTAGCATCTTCCAGATGGGCAATGAATTGATCAGAGGAGGTGAAGCTGACATATACGCCACTTAAAAACACCGAGAAGACTAGGAAGGTGCTCACCTAGCCATCTCTTTTTCACCTTTGTCTTCACAAGTATTTCTTCTGTGCAGCTGGAAGTCAGACTGAGCATACGGCAGCTGTGCCAAGGCTCTCCAAGCTCCGAAAGGCCTTCGGCCTCCATCTCTGCTACTGTCATGTGGAGAGAAGCATCGGGGATGGGAAATCCGGCTGACAAAGTGTACTGACTGTATATAGGAGGTGTCCTCTGCAGCTGGCCCCTCAGAGAGCTCAAAATACCCGCTACAATTTTTAGTTATTTCACCTCCAGCTGTAGAAGGCTGTGCCAGGCGGGGTACCGGCTCTGACACCCGCTGCTCCCTGCCTGGGTGACCGTGCCGAGGGAACTGCTTCTGCACCGCATAAACCGCCCACCCTACGCAACGCAGAATAACACCATCCACTCGGTAATTTGCACGGTGAAATTATTCAAGGAAACGTTCTTCTTTCAAAGAGAAAAGGTCAAAAAAGGGTTCTGGAGTTACTCATTGAATGGCTTTTGACTTAAAAACCTGACAGGAGCTCGGTGCCGGGCTCCAGCCGCGCTCTGCCTGCCCCCACCCCGGCACCGGCGGCGCTAAGCCCCGCTTATAAAAGCGCTGTGCCCGCTCCTTCCTCTTCTCCTCGTCTTTCCTCCTCCTCCTCCTCCTCCTCCCGGCAGGTATTTAGGGGGAGGGCGCCGGGGAGAGGCCCTTGGCGAGGCGAGGCCGCGACGGGGCGGGAGCGGAAGGGAAAGGGAGGGAAGGAAGAAGGGAAAAGGCGGCGGCGCTCTCGCTCCGTCTCTCGCCGGCCTCCCCTCCGCCTGCTGTGGTCTCGCCCGCCCCCGCTGCCATGTTGGATCGTGCGGCCGCCGGAGCCGGGCCGAAGTTGGAAGTTTAGCCCGGCGCCCGGGGCGGGCGGCCATCGGCCGGGCTGCCCGCCGCCCTCCCTCCCTCCGTCCCCCCGGCCCCTAGCGGGAGGCTCCGCCATGCGGCTGCCGTGAGGCGGCGGCTGGACGAGGACGAGGAGGAGGAGGAGGAGGAGGAAGGGGCCGAGAGCGCCAGCGGTTGCAGGGCGGCGAGGGAGGGCAGCGCCGCCGGGCCGGCCCCGGCCATGAGCGGCGCCCCGCAGCAGCAGCCCCCGCAGCCGCGGCGGGTCACCAACGTGGGCTCCCTGCTGCTCACCCCGCAGGAGAACGACAGCCTCTTCGGCTTCCTCGGCAAGAAATGCGTGGTGAGTCCCGGCCCCGGAGGGGACCGGGGCGGGGGGGGGGGGGGCTGTGCCGGCGGCTCCCCCTGCCCGGTGCCCACCGTGCCCGGGCGGTGCGGGTGGCCCCGGAGCTCGGGGCGGGGGGGACGGAGCGGGCCGGGGGGCTCGGCCGCTGCCCCCGGGAGGGAAGCGGGCAGAGCCGGCTGGGGAAGTTTGGCCGCCCCGCCAGGCCGGGAGGAGCCGCGGCAAGGCCCGGGTCGGTGCTAGGCCTGCCTCGGCTGGGCTGGGGGGGCCCCGGCGCGGCATCCTCCAGGGTCTGCTTGGGGGAGAGCACAGAGCCGCTCGGAGGGGCGGGCAGGACGCTGGTTAGAAGGACAAGCCGTGTAGCAAAGGTGTTCCCGAGTATATCAGTAAGCTCTTCGTTTTCAGAGTACCTTCTTGTATGTTAATGTAAAGCTGTACCCATCTGTGTTTAAAAAAAAAAAAAAGCCACTTGATAGCTTCAGAAGTCAGCTTTTAGGTTCCTCATTTTCAGAATACCTCCTCGTATGTTTATTTTAAACTTATATTTATCCGTATTTAAAAAGAAAACACCCCCACATAGCTTCAAAAGTCAGCTTTTAAGTTCTTCATCTTCAGAATATCTTCTCGTATGTTAGTGTAAAACTGCTCATCTGTATTTAGCAAACAACAGCCACTTGACAGCTTCAAAAGTCAGTTTTGAAGTTCTTCATTTTCAAATACCTTCTTGTATACTAAGGTAAATCTCCATTAGTCTATTTTTTAACACAAAGCAACCACTTGATAGCTTCAAAAGTCAGTTGTCTTTTTAAAAAAAATACAGTTCTTTGAGAAAAACAAACCACTGTATTTCTGAAAAAATTAAACAAAACCTGCCCCTCTTGTCCAAACGACCACTTGGAAGCCATTTCAAAGGGGTACCTGGTGTCCTGTGATGCTTTGTGCCCGGCACGAGAGTGCTGCTGTCAGGCAGCTCGCCTCTCTCTGCGGTGCCATGGGGAATGTTTCATGGGCTTTAAGTTGTGGCTCGGAGCGGGGTATCGGTGCCATCGCAGTGCTGCCACATACCTCTGGACTTTGAAACGGTATTGTTGATCAGCCCGTCTCTTGCGAGGGAAGTGTGAGATGTAGTGACCGAACAGGAAGTACGTGATATTTACGTTGGGGTAAGTTAAATTGGAGATGCTGTCACAGCAATTAGGTTAAAATTGGTCGGAAGGTGTGATTACAAAACATGTAAAGAGGAGACCTTTCTATGTGAAGTAATACATTTGTAAGAAATTTTTCATTGAAATATTTTCAGGCACGCGTTTCACATGTTTAGCTCTTTGGCAAAAAAAAATAAAAGTAAAACTTTTCCAAATTAAAAAATAGTGGATGAATTTGTGTGTTTAAATTTGTTTTCCTTCAATTCAGATTTTTCTTGCCAAGTGAACACTTTGTTACGCTCGGCTGTAACACTCACCTACTCAAGTTCTCAACTTCTCTGCATAAATAACATGTAAGGCAGACTTTGGAGGTAAATATCTCTGTAGTATCTGGGTGATGCGATCTGTGGCAGGTTCATAGCTTTGTAGACATAACTCACTTCTTCATGTTTTTTTGAAATCATGCATTCTTGTGGCTTACGCTGAATTTTGGATGACTTTCCAGTTGAGGATTTCCCAATTGTGGCCCATTCCCTTCCCCTTTTCCCCCTGCCCTATATGATCTCCAGGCTAAGCTTAGGCTTGTCTGACTGTAGTGGAGGGTCTCTGCCGTATAATTGAGTGCTCAAGTCCAGAAGACTGTCAGAGTTCTAGAGACACTAAATATGAATTTTTAGGCTGAGCCAAAAACGGTGGCAGTTTGGAAACTAATTCCTGAACAGATTAAACATCTCTGTCTCAGGGACTGCAGCCTCCATGAGGAGTGGAGCAGGCATCTGGGGATGGATGGTAACTACCTCAGCTGTCCGATTTGGGTCCAAAATGCTCGTCAGAGCCTGATGGTGTGCCCAAAACTATTGACCTTCTGGCTCAACTGTAACTCAGTGGCAGCACGCTGTGCTGGTGAATGCCCTTTTGCTGTAATATGCGTGATATTTGATCTCTTAATATCCACATTTGAATTATTCATTGGTGATACTTCAGGCAATAAACGATGCTTTTTAGGAAAGGAAAATCTTGCAAGTTTCACGGGGTGCTGCAAGCTGGCTTTCATACAAGTTGAGCTGACTGCTACAGGTGGCCTTTCTGTCAGGTTAGGGCATGGGTTTGCTGCTGGATGTGATGTGTGCCTGCCATGTCAACATCACGTCAGGTTAGGTTTTACCTAACCTTCTTTTTACGTGACTAGGGAAGCGAATGCAAAAGGAACTGGTGAAATATTCAACTGCAAACCTAGGTACTCTTTTTGTAGTAATAACTTGTAGTGCTCTTGCGGAGGGCATAGTGCTGGTATCAGTCCTGAGGGTCTTGGTTAAGAAAGCGTCTGGCACCGCAGAGCTGATTTATTTCAGCAGTCTTTCCTGTGACTGCGCATTTGTTTACAAGGCAGCTACACTGAAATAACAGAGGATTCCACTAGCCAATTTTTGTTCTATGGAAATTAAGTAGCTTAATATTGATCGAGTACTCGCAACCTCTGATCTTCAGCATTGACATAATTTCAATGGCATTTTAAGTCATTATGGCTGATAAACACAGAAATTACCTGGGAGTGATGGAAGTGGTGAAGAGCCATAATTCTGTTTGTGTTGCTGGGGCCGGTATCATTTTATGGAGAACTACTGATACTTTGGGGATCTCATTGCCTAGTAGACAGTTGTACTGATTTTTGACTCCTGATTTTTTTTTAACTTGCTGAGCTGTAAAATACTTGTCTTAATCTATAAGCAATCAAAATATCTTTGAAAGTTTAATTTGTCAGGGCAAAAAAACAAGCCATTGGCTCATAGCTAAAGCTGCAGCTACAGTGAATTGAGTTAAAACTTGGATCCAGATGTAGAACTACTTACAGTAGGTATCCAGCACATAGCCCTTCAGGACTTGCTTGGTTGCACAGATATATGAAAAGCATTTAACTAGCTTTCATTCAGATGTGACACTTGTTACCTGTCAGGTATAAAACCCACCATCCGTAGAAGTCTTTCAATAACTAGTTTTTATTACAATGTAAAAATAAGTGTATTCAAACATATCTTAATAGGAGCGAGTAGATTACTTTTGTATATATTACTGAAATATTTTCGTGGTTGTGCTGAACTTGGAAGTTTTTCCTTAAATCCCTGTATGTCATCCATTTCAATTTCATCATAAGGAACAAGGTTTTTTAAGGAAAAAATGCTAGGTGTCCAAGTAATCCATTCTAATAAAGATACTTGATTAATTTGCATGACTTGCAGTGGCCAATAATGTCAGTGATAAAGAATTAGTTTATTCCTGTAGAAATAGCTTTATACATGTAAGAGACCTCAGGAAAGCAAACATGAGAAGTGTGTAACACTTGATAACGTTAGAAGCCGGTAATGGAGTATGGATATTTTATGCTGCTTAGAAGTGGGACTCTTCACTTGGTCAAGGGAGTAAGGCTAGGAGTAGGTTGTTTGTGAGATCTCTCTGTAGTGATGTGGTAAACAGGAACTGGTAAAGAATGCAAGAAGAGAAGTGACACAGCAGTAAACTAAGAAAACTATTTTGGCTGCTTTTAAAATGCATGTGACCAGAATAAGGTTGTATGTCAGAGCCAAAGGAGAAGTTGCAGTAATAGTTGAGATAAAACAGAATAAAAACCTGAACGGGTAGGGCACTGAAGAGCAAGGATATTGAGTTGTGCCTAGGTTTCTTTTCTGAATGTCTGTCCTGTTTTGTCAAAAGCCATATAACATCTTCAGATGCCTCATTGGTATCCAGTGGAGTTATTTCCCTAAATGACATGTCAGCAATAACCTTTTATTCTAGAGAGAATTCCACTGGTTTCCGACAGCTCCTCTGAACCAAGTCTGTGCCTACAAATTGATTTTCACAGGAACAGGTCAGACCGGACCCTTCAGAGCAAGCCGTCCTCCTCACACTGCGGTGTTTCTTGTTCTTACTTTCCTTACAGCCCGCTATTAATCTAAGGTAGTGAACTATGCAGCAAACAAATAACTTACTCATGGATGAGAAATGTTTTGAGACTACATGTGAATACTCTGCTAGGCATTGTGTCTCATTACTGAAACGCATTTGGGAGAAAGTCATAAAGTGGGATTTAGTTCCAGATTAAGAGACAAATTCAGATGTTGGAGTTCCACTAATGTCAGCAGATAACTCTCGCTCTTATCTAAATCTCCTATTCAGTTTACCTTAAGATAAAAATTTACAAGTACAGGTTGAATTTCTATATCTGCTTGAGTGACCGTAGAGGCTGCATGTCTCCTGACTATGCTTGTCAGCTCATGTGTTACATGCCTAAACTTAGGTGCCTTGATGTGCAGGGTGAGTCCTACTACCCAGTTCAGTCACTGTGTATCTTTGTGAGGAAGTGTTATGTGCTTCTAAGCATAGAGGAAGTGATCCAGTAATACCTGGCTGGAATGAGTGCCTCAGTCCATTAAGGCTTCAGAGCTCTCACAGTCTCTTCTGAGCTACTTCATAGACCTTTCCTCTGTTTTGCAGGTAGTTGAGTGCTGAAAGTCTCTGTGGTTAATGAGCCGGTCGCGAATGCCACTCGTGCTCCTGATAATGCGCTCTGGAATCTTGCAGTGCACGGGCCCAACAGGATGAAAGCAATTTGTAGTCGCAAGCTGCTGTGTTGCAACTTGGCAGCTCTCCACAGCTAAGAACCAGGTGGAGGAATTCAGAAGAGCCCGAAGATGGAGCACAAGTTTTAGTGTAGGATGCAGGTGAACATTTGTAAGATGCCTTGACTACGGGGTTTCCACCGAGATGTCCAGATACAGCGTGTTTAGGAGAACACGTGAGGACGAGGTAGTTTCTTGCGAGAAGATGAAGACTGAGTTTGCTTTTTCATGCAAATACGTAAATGGAAAGACTCTGCTTTGTTGCTCCTTTGATGTAGAATTTGTGATTTCTGTGCTTTATCTGATTGTAAATATTGATTTGAATCTTGTTGCTAGAATGTTTGCTTTGGGACTATTTCTTCTGGAGTTTTCAAGGGTCTGGTATAAGCCCGATCTGTAGTAAGCGGAGTGTGGAAGACCCCTTTTCTACCACCCGTTTTCAGAGTAGAAAAGGTAATCATGGAGATTACTGAGAGTTTAGATCTCGAATCTCCTTTAGTGGAGTTCTGATATGTTTGTCCAAACAAATGTCCTAGCCTTTTCTGTAGAGCTCCTTCTGGCCTTTTATTGCTCTGTTCTTGGTGTCTCTAGTAGTACAGAAATTCAAAACTTGTTTACCACTGCAGTTGAGTAGTAGCAGCTGCAGGTACAGCAACAGCAGTGTTTCCCACCAGCAGCTCCTCTCTCTGCACTGGAACATACCAAAGAGTTGAAGTGGTCTGCATGTGGTGAGTGTTGTCAAGAAACTTTGTAGTAGTTCATTTACCGACATGACAAAAGGCTTTTTTATTATTATTATTTTCCTTGACCTTCTATAGGCAGAGCTGTCCACAGCAGAGATGGTTTCGGTGAGCTTTTCAGTGTCCTGTTAGGATGCTTGCTGTTCACTTAAAGCAGTGTGGTAAGATTTACAGTGTCCTCTCTTCCACTGAGTGCGTTTCGTAGGCTTGTCTCTTGAGCAATCTTTGTAGTACAGAAATAAAACTGAGTGTAGTGCAGAACACAAGGTTTCATGACCTAATACCTTGATACTAAAATACAGGAAGCAGTGAAACTGTGTCATGGGCACTAGGCAGAGTTGCTTTTCGGTAGGTTAGGGAATGACCTCCTCAAGAACAGTTGACATTACATGTTACTTGAGCACAGAGATATTATTTTAATTGCCAGCTTTTCCTTGTAACAGTAAATCATGCAAAGTGGATTTAGCAGAATTTGAAGTGTATCTTCATGGGTGGTTTTAAACAACCCCCTCGCTCTACAAGGACGTGACTTGGTCAGATGCTGTAGATATAGTCTTGTTTCCCAATATATTTGCTTGGGTACACTGCCATGCTAAATTCTGTGGCTTCCAGACATGTTGTTTATGCCTGGATAACCACTAAAATGGGCAAAGTAGCTATGCAATTACATTCCTGGAGTTTTCCAGTTACACTCTAAAATTCTAGTGTGTTATGATCTTTGTGCGGCAGGAGCAGTGTGCTAGTAGGGCCAAACGGAAAGATATGTAATGCAAACAGCTATGGGGACACTCCTGCAGAAAACTGCTCACTTGCTAAGTTCTTCGAATTCAGTAAGGTATTTTCAACTACCCTGGAGTTGGGGTTAGATAATTCTCCTGACACCTCTTCGTGTTTATGCAGTGCATGACGTTTTAGGCATCTCTAATTAGTATTCTGAGGTTGAAAATAATATGGTTCTGGTAGAAATTCATTAAAGCATCTTACAAATTACTCAGTTCCTGTAGACTTGATGTTTTGAGGAAGAGCTTGTTGCTGGCAAGGGAACTGTTGCAGCAGAGCTCCCCAGTATGCTGGCAGATTGCATCTCACCTTTGTTAGGCACGTGCCTTCATACATGCATCCACAGCTTGGTGAGGCTGTTTCCCTATAATGTTTAATCAGCTGCCCTTAAAATCCTGACTCTAGGCAGCTTTTTTTTCCTTTTAAGTTTTCTGAGGAACGATGTTAATGGATTTTCCAGTTTTCCAGTGTGTCTAGCTTAAAGCTGAAAGATCACATTAAGGCTTGCAAGGTCGTAAGTGTTTCCATTTCTGGAAGATGATTTCGCACACTGTTTCCCCCGTCAGAACTTCACGTGTAATTCAGAATTTCCCACATTCATCTCATTTCCCTTCAAAGTGAATGTGTTACTTTGCCTGTATCTCCCCTTGTTAATTAGCCACTATGCAGCATAAGAGCAGTATAGCTAAACAGGAATCTATTTGTGCTCTATAAGCATATTTTATATGCTGGGGTATTGCATCTGCAGCATGAGTAGCACCGACCTACCAAAAGAAAATGCAGTTTTCTCCTGTTTAAAGCTAAGAAAACTGTATTCTATTACTTGAACTCTTAGCTACGGAAAGATAACTGCTTGCTTCTGAGTTTGCAAACGCTTCAAAAATGCATTTGCTTTTAGTATCGTTGATGATGGCTTCCCCAAAGTTAGCCAAGACACTTGGGAATACCTTACAAGAAAGGTTAAGATAGAATATGGGATTCCTAAATGACATCTCTGAGCGTTAAGTAGCGAAACATAATAGTTGTCTCGCTGTTCTGTAGGCTATAAAGAAAGAATATTTGAATATTGGAATTTGGCGCTAAATAGTAAATGGGTTCTCCCTCCTTGAAGTGACAGCCAAAGACTTATTTACACATACGTGACATGTGGATAAGAAAAGAAATGAATAGCAATTTTTGTGTTAATATCTTTCTAAGCTAGGGGTGAAGACAAGTATAAAATGGTTTACCACTTAAACTGCTTCTGTTGTAAAATATACTATTAATTGCCTTCTTAAAAAGAATCCACTTTCTATGTAGAAAATAGAACTCTGTTAAGATTTTGTACAGCAGATTACTATGAAGTTGGTAATGATATTTTAGGAATCAATTTAGCTTCTATTGCTCTTCTAAGTCCCATTCAGCTGATGTAGTTCAAAGCCCTGCACTATGACCTCTGTCCCTGAATTTTGCATCTCGGTTTCTATCAGGGGCTTCTTCTATTTCCCTCATTGCATTCTTTTCTTTAAAGGGTTTTCTGCCCTTCTTTACCAGCAAAATGATCTCTTCCCCTTATTTCCTCTCTTCCCTTTGTCCCTCAGCTGCCTCCAAAACCTCCCTTTCTCCCTCTAGCCCTTGCATCCGCAATCTGGAGGTAGAAAAGTCTCTCTTCATCACCGTTCTTCCCTCTGCTCCCTTATCTCCCTGTTTCTTGGTTCCTCAACTTTGTTCTCACTGATGAAGCTGGTGTCTCACCTGGCACATCGCCCTAACTGTCCACACTTCATATTCTCCGAACTCATCAGAGCATCACACGAGGAGAGGCAGTCCGTGCCAGCCAGCTGTTGGCTGCTGCTTTACGATGCGCTTCAGCCTGAGGTATGCCCGTCAGACATCTCTCCCCTATTTCATCTTCGCTGGCCCAAGGTCATTGCCAGCGTTGCTATAGAAAAGAGAACTTGTGGATGAGAGAGGGGGAAGCACAACCCAAGTGGGATATTCCTCAGGCTCCTCGTGCTGCCCCACCCTCCGCTGCGCTTTCTCCAGGGAGGACCAGACTCTCCAGTTTGGAAGCTGCTATATTAAGAAGCTGTATACGGGAAGATACAGCTTCAGCAACTCTACAGGCCGAGATTTGAAACCACAGAATTGCTTAGTACTGCTTTGAGTGAACTGTAAGTTATTTCCTGCTCCCCTAGCCATGTGATGGCTCTCTCTGAGCACGGCTAAGATGTGGTCATTCTCTGTAAGGAGACATTTTTTTTTTCTTACTCCATCTCAGTCAGCCAAAGCAAATAGAAACATCACTTGGCTGGTGACACTAAATATACACAAAGGCATCCAAATAGGCTCCTCTCTTTTAAAACTGTACTTGATTTTTGTGGTTAACTGAAGAGAGAGGAAGAAAACTATGAACATCCTGTAGTGGTATGTGTTCTGTGCAATACTGCAGGCAAAAGCTTCCCCTTACGTTTGCAAAGAAGGAAGCAGTAGTTTCTAATAAATAAAACGCAGGGCTGTTTTTTCTTTATCTGCCTTTAGTCTGTACCTAATGGTATCTCAGGTATGAAACTTGTTTTGTAACTGGGCACTCAGGATTATTAGCTCTAGACTTTGTTGATACAGTTAACTGCCAGGTTACTAAAAAGTACAGGTTTGGTGCTTAATTTTACACAGCTTTTTATCAACCAGTATTTTTCAGCCTTATAATATGTATTATAACTTTTACCTTTCTTAACCAGCAATGTTGGCCTCTGTTTTCCTGATAGTACTGTTCTCAGTTTATGTAGCTGGAACTTTTCGTTTAAATCTACGTAAGGTCTTAAAGTGTCATTGCAACAGAAAATGCTGATTGCTCTCGATCTCTGGATCTCAGTAGTGATTCAACAAACATTTATCTGTTCTTGGAGGAAGTAAGTGTTCTGAGAGATTGGTTCTGTTTGGGTGCCGATATCTACCTGCTTGAGAGACTTAATACCTTTGTATCTCTGCATGGATCCTGCCCTCCTTGCCTTAGTTCAAGGTCATACAAGGTGCAACAGACGTAGAGGTGTTTCAGTTCTGTTTGATAAGATGGATTGCGATGGATTTTAGTGCCAAATACTTCTCTAAAAATACGTCACTCTTACATCATGGTTTTCATTTTGTCTTTTTATGTCATGTGGGAGGTATCTCAGTGCTACATTTCTTCATTGAGATTTTTCCTTTGCATCTCTGGCCTTTGCTGCCTGTAAACAAGAAGTCTGGTCTCTTCCTCTGCCCACTGTTTGTATTACTTAGCTGAGGGTTGCTTAGAGAGCAGGTAGGTGTTTCTGCTGCTGCTTCAGGCTTTGCCCTGTGTAACCAAGGGGTCTGGCCCTCACACTGACCATACCTTTCTGTCCCTGATAACCAGAATCAGTGTGTTCAGAATACAAGATACCTACCCAGAGTGTGTAGAAGCCTTGTGCCAGAGGGACGTATTCTGTCCTTTCCCTCACCTCTGGTACATCAGCTGTGCTACTTCTGCTTAGGTTTGTTAGCATCAGCAGGGCAGCAGCGTGAGCTCAGGCACTGTCCTGTGGCTTTCCATGGCGTTAAATTTGCTGGCATGCTTCCTGGCATGGGTTTGGGTAATGCTAGCTGGTACTCACCTACTCGCCCCAATTTAATGAGCGTGGTTTTGGGACTAGAATGGGGTAAGCACAGTTCCTAATGGGTGGTATGGGCAGGGCCGTCCTCACCCATTTGTGTTGTGTGGGAGGACAATGAGTTCCTCTGTGTAGATGCAAATTCTCCCATACCGTTTGTCATCAGATCCAGAAAGTGGGCAGAGTCCTAGTTTGTGTAACCTGTAAAAAAAATACCAGGAGACAAAAGTGACTGCAGTGGTGGGATTTGGTAGGCCCGAGTGAGCCATCTGTTCCAAAATTTCTATTCACATGTGCATTGGAGAGCAAGGGGCAGCTCCGCTGCTGTTCTCATGCCTGTCCTCTTTGACATCAAGTCAGAGTCAAAGTCCTGCCAGCAGCAAAATTCAGTATTATCTGTCTGCTCTCTGAAACGGTTTTTTGGAAACCTGAGAAAATTTGGGTGACTGGAAGTTTCCAGCAGGTGAAAGCGTGCCTTTGCATGTAGCAACCTACTGCAGCAGGCAGACTATCAGGTGCATCTGACATGCTGTGAACACAAGCTCGTAAGGCTCCTGATCCTCTTCTCTGATTTCAGGGGGGGGGGGGGAAAAAAAAAATAAGTATTTTGCCTTGTGGTAAGGAGATCAGGCTAACTTGGAGCCGTTCTACAGACACTAGGTGCAGCAGGGATGACCTCAAAGGCTGCTGCATTTCACTTACTGTACTTCTTGATTACAGAGCACAGGCCTATAAGGAAAACACATTCCTGGCCAAAGCTTTCTCTTCTGATGGGTAGCTTGTAAGTAATTCAAGAACAAAGTTCTGTGTGTCTTCAGAGACTCTGGAGATCTGTGCTGAGGTCTCAAAGTCTCCACCACAGCTGCGTTTTGGAGAGGTCCAGCAGTTTACTGTCAGTTCAGACCCAATATTTTCCCACTTGAGATCCAGAGATGGTGCTAGGGAGCGAGGCAGCATAACTAATGACAGTTTAATCATCGTGTGCTCTGTTTTGGTGTTTCAACTTAATCATTTATTTCTGTCAGAGATGTGAAAGTGTCTCTTTTGCATGCACTGGGTCTCATATTAGATAATGTCTACAGAGCTGAAGCATCTAAATGTTTGAAGCTTTACATTTTTTTCCGTCCTGTGATCTCCTCTTCCTCCTCCCCACCTCCAAAACGCCTGCTTGTACAAGGCAGGACTGGCCCCCTGGTGATGCTTGGTGCACTACCAGCAGCTCCACTACAGCGGGCCATTTTCCTTTCAGAGTGGAAGGGAGGTAATAATCCAGCATGGATTTAGAAGCTGAGTGCTTTTAGCCTTAATATCAGGGTGGAGACTTGCATGGCAGCTCTGGCTGCAGTGATTCTTTGAGAAATGAAGTGGCACAGTGCCAATACATGCACATTGTTGTACCATGTTGGAAGCAACTTCTCCAAGGTCACCACATGCGGACAATCGCTACGATGCACCTTGGAAATAGCAAAAGGCCTTATGTGGTTGGTTTGTGCTAAATAAACATCCCAGCTGTCAGCGAGGGTGCCTGCTCTGTGTCATCGAAGCTGTTTCTTATGCCAGATGCACTGGGCACTTTGTTGAAATGCAACATGGAGGCCTGTTATGGTCAAGTAACCTGGTCCAAAAGTGAAGTAACTGGCATCACTTTGACTCTGGAGTTCCTCAGAGGACCATGATGTCTGCTGCAGACCTGAGGCTTGTATGTGGGGACCAGTGGAGGTAGTGATCCACATTCCAGGTTAGCTCATGGAAAGCGCTGAAGTTCTGCACCGTGCTGCATGTCTCACGGGGGGTGGCAGAGGCCTTCTTGTGAAGGATGCTCCTTTGAGTAACAAGTGTTCTGCAGGCCACGTTCATTGGTAAAGCTGGCAGGCTTTTCAGTTCACTCTTTAAATCTGTCTTCTATAAATAGTCCGTGTGTCCAGGAGTGGAATCTAGGCTAGCAAGAAGTGTTTGGTTTTTTTTCTCCCACTTGGTCAAGCTTTAGCTTGTGTCACTGATACAGCCCCATTGCCATCTTCCTGTAGGAAGGTCACTGGTGTTTGCACCACAGTGTTGAAGCTTCTGGCAAATTACTTCCTGGGTCCTTTTTTAGGACCCACTTATACAGGCTTCAATCTGATGTTCATAATGCCGAATATCTAGCAATCGATATTGCGTAGGTCCCACTCCTGTAATTACTTCTTCCAGCAGACTGGAAGAGAGATCCTATTTCTATACCCATATTAAGTGTTTTGGGTAGGGTGTCATTTTTCTTGAGCTCTGTCTTAATTGGATAATCAACTTGTTTTCTCTAAACTGTATACACCTGGGGCTGATATTATCTTTCGTACACTCAACATCAAGAGCACTCCGTTTCCGTGCTAACAGATTGAGGCTGTGCAAGTGCTCAGAGCAATGGGTGCAGTTAGCTGGACACAAGGAAAGGAATACTCATGCAAAAACTGGCAACCCAGTGTCTGCTTTGGCAAAGGGGAGCTTCTTTCAGTCACTGGAGCTTAAGTTGCATAAGAGCGATTATGGAAGATTATCTCACTTGCGAATGTGTTACACTGCTGGAAAAATGCATCACTGTCATTAGTAACGTTTTTTTCTGTTTAATAGTTACAATCGCTATTAAATCAACACTTTTATTCTGTTAGCAAGTGTGTCATTGCACTACACTGTCTCTACGCCATCACAAAATCACCGTAACTTAGTGCGCAAAAGGAGGTTTTCAGAAGAGTGACAAACATCTGACCTGACCGAAAAGCTGCTGCCAGCTCTTTCAGGCAGCAAGAAGCAGTGGCACTGAGCATGTTCACCTCGCTGTCAGAAGTTCCAGACCGGGCAGAAAGGCCTCTGGAAAGTAGTTCAGGAACTGAGGTATGTAACACTTCCAGTCTGCTGCCTGGTTAGGTTCCTGATATTGGCTGATGGGACTGCCAATTCGATACGGACTGATTGTCTTCAGTATTTCATTTTCACTATTTCATTTCACATTTTCATCAAAAGCAAAGCTGTGTAAAGATCTTCATTAAAAATATTCTTTTGGTTCAACAGGTTGTATTTCATTAATTCAGGCACTACTCACCAAAAGAGTAAAGGTCAGATTCAGTCCTATTCTTCTAAATGTTCTTCAAAACAAATATTTTCTATCCTAAGTGTTTTTAAAATATCTTAAACTACTGTATTCATCGTAATTATATTGATGGCTATAGATTTTAAGTTCTTGCATTATCTAGCCTAATATTGATTTTCTTTACCATAAGCTTTGCTTCTCACACAAGATGTAGTGTTGAAGGTAGAATAAAAACACTTTATTATCTGTAAATTCAGAGTGGTGCGTGCTTCTAGCACCTTGCACAGCATGTTTGTTATTGCTGCTGAACAATGTTCACAAGTTACCATTGTGAACGGGGACACAGCAATACTGAAGGGAGAAGTAACTTCAGCTTCTGCAGAGATGCTGTTCTGGCCTATTCAAACATAAATATTTAAGAATAAAAGATTAAGAACAGTACCGCTGCCTCCATTCCTCAATTCTGCCTATGATTGCTCATTATAGCTGCTGTGTAAAGGTGTACTACCAGTGCTGTACTGAAGAGAAGTGTCCTGTGATTAAACTGGAAACCGGTAGGTTTTCTTCATGGACAGTACTTACATACAGGCACCGAAGTGCAGGAGAAATGCATCCTGCTGCCCTTTCTACAAAGCTCTTGCTGTATAAAGAAATGCTGTATCTCATTAATGGTAAATTAGCAGATTCTTTACAGTTTTTGCTGTTCTAGTTTTTCCTAGCAGAGCAGGCAGCCCCGTGATAAGTGAGTCTGGCACCCTAAGGAATTGCAGAGGAAGAATTGAGGCTTCTGAGAAGGAGCTTTCCCGTTCAGCAGTCCTCCGTGCATTTATTTTTGGGTAGTAGGCAGTAAGTTTGGAAAGGAAACTGTCAACTCCATTGTTAGCAAGTTTTGACTTGCAACTGTTTTTGAAGTCCTGACTTGGCAGAGGGCACTTCTACCCATTTCTTCCCTTGCCCCTGAAAACTGAGTATCGCAAACCCACTGGTTTGTCTTCAGTTTTTTTTCAAGCAATAAACTGCACCCAAACGTTACCTTTATACTGTTCCTTTGGATAGTCCAAAGGGAGCATGTACCAAAAACACAAATTGCACAGGGGAGCCTTTTTATATGGTAGAAATTTACCATTTATAGTACGTGATGTGAGAATTGTAACAAAAATCTTAGAGCTACAGAGCCTGTGCCATAGCAGATGGCTGAGAGTAAGCTCTTAATGCAGTTTCTAAGAGGCATAAATAGTAATACCGAAATCCAGCCTAAAATATCCCTAGTATGTTTCATGTAGCTTTCTTTAGAGGAAGAGCCTAGATGTATGGAGAAAATTATTTTATCGAATGGCTGTGCTGGAATTAGGCTGCAGTGCCTAATTTTCAAAATTGCTTCTGTCAGGTGAGTGTCTGGTTCCTCTGGTATTAACATCAGATTTTTTTTGTGTGCTTGATCTCATGATTTTCTCAGTCTTTCATAAGACTTCCGGGATTCTTGTTCTTCCTCCTGGAAGAGACCCCTAAAAATGCTGAGAAAGTGGGAAATGACTTTTGCTTTATTAAAAAAAAAAAAAAAATCCTTTTACTATCAAGTTTTGGGACATTTGCTTTGTGCTCTTTATTCTTCCATTTTAAAAAGAAAAAGTTTAATATACTGAGTATAAAGTGTGATGACTTACAAAAGCATTAGTATGTATTGTTATTCACAAAGCTTAGAGCTGTGGTTTGTCTAAAATGCAAATAGGTGGCCTGCATTCAGGCCAGGGTTTATGTAGAGTTGGCCATATAAGACCACTGTTCTGTGACACTGATTCCAAATTACTAAAATTTGTTTACAAATATTTAAGTTAATATTGCACTCCACGGTACGTTAGCAAAGTCATTGCTTTGGACCTACAAAGAAGGAACGAGCAGTGACATCTGTAACTGTTAGCTGTAATAAATGTCAATTTAATCAAGGCTCATCCCTTGCAGTGAAAGGATATCTCTGTTCCCTTATCTTCATGGTTGTAGCGTGTCTGAGACTAAAACAGTCAACAGTAAACAGGCTATGAAGTAGTAATTGATGTTCACGCATTGTGGAGAAAACTAACGCAGTTCCACGCTGCCTGTGTTAGCCCTTGCTGTTAGCAGATGAGGTACGGTAGCCCTCGTCCTCCAGCCCCCAAACCCCAAGAAATGGATTTCTGCCTGTGGCAGCCTAATGCTGTTTTCTTCATCAGTAGTGCTTAAAGCACTGTACAGAGGTAGAGGTCACCATCTTCTCCATAGCACAGATGAAGAAAACGAGGCATGGGGGAGAGATGAAGACAAGCATCATGCTACAGGCTGTTGGCAAGACTGCATTTAAAATAGCATTCTCCCAAACGTTTAATGCTTTCACTATTAGGTATGTCTTCTGCTCTCAAGGATCTTTTAGCACTGTATCCCCTGACTGAGCTTTGAATTTGGCCAGGTATCATGTAACCACTAAATCTTTGTGCTCTTTTTCTCCTAGTAGCACACCTACATTTGAGGATTTATAACTGGGAATAACTTTTTTCATAGCAGACTCAGTTATTGGCATAAAAAAATAATCTTATGTACAATTAAGAGTTTCTTTATCTGGCTTGAATTATAATGGTTCTCTTCAAACAGGGACTGCTGCAGGAGGAATTAAAACATGTTTCTGTGGCACAGGGAAAGTGGAAGGGGAGCTGCTTCTCTAAGTACCCTTATATAAGTGGATTGAGGCTGCTTTATGGGGCAGGCCTCCAGTTGTATACACAATTGAGAGACCAGTTGCTGGCTATTATTCAAAGAGGTTTTACTTTTAATAGTCTTTTCTCAAATTTGTTCATATTTTGAAGGGAGTTCTTTGTTTTGTGTTGGCATGAAGTTAATGTTTTCTTATAAAGAGCCTTTCTTTTACAATAGTTTAAGCTGGTTTATTTCAGTGTTCTAGAAGTATTTGAAGTCCAAATTCCTTATGTTATGCCCTCAGTTCTAAAGATCATAGGTTCTGAATCTTACCTCTGTAAAGCAAACATATATATATTTTAAATCTGGAAATGAGACTACAGGGAGATGATAACATTTTCAAATGATAAATAACAATTTCAAATTAATGAGTATTCAAGAGCTAGAATAAGTCAAATTCCTGAGGCTTATGCTTTGCATCCTTTCTTTAATCAATGTAACTGTTGGTTTGAAGACTTTCATTGTGGACGTGGTGATGCATATGCCACTGAGTGGGTCTCTAAAGAACTTCAGTGGATCTAGCACTTTTTTTAAACTGCCTGTTTTCCTTTCATGAACAAGGGTCTGAATTCTGACTCATTTTCATGAAGGCATTCTCATATTTTTGAAGTAGATGTGAAGATCTGTTTATAATAGTCTGCATTAAATACAGAACTAAGTGTGTAGCACCTGAAAAAATATTGTGTAGGAAATGAAACGGCTGGTGAATGCTGGAGAAAGAGGACCTTGGTGCATGAAAGCAATGGGTAGATGGTAGAGGAGAAGAAAACATTGAGTCAGAAGAACAAGTTTCCCTTATAGCCGAGTTAGCAGTGGTAAAAGGCAAAACAGATTTGAGCTCCAATTGTATCCTGTAAGTAGCGTGAAACTCTTTTGATTCTTGCACTGTATTTATATGGCTTAAAGCCAACCTGCGATTTCTGTGCAAGGCTATGAAATGTTGTTTTGGGAAGTACATAATGTCCAGATCTGTACAATGGTTTATTTGTGTGAGTATCATCCTAGTCTTTAAAGTCCTGGTTAATTTACAGTGGCTCACAAGGTAGACTTAAACATTTAATCTAAAAATTCTCTTGAGCTTTGAAAAAGAACAGTCCTATAAATGGCTTGTTTCTTTTGGAGGAAAAATTGCAAGATCAAGTGTGTGTCTTCTGCAGTGAGACTACTTGCTCCAGGGCAGTGGGGCAGCGAGAAGCTCGTGGCAGTTGTGTGTACAGCACGCTTTTATTTGTTCTCAAAGTAACTGAATGCGTAACTTTGACAACAGAGCACAAATAACTGTTTTGTCACGTGTTTGCTGTTTTCTGGCCAGCCAAGATTTCAACAGAGCTAAGACGTGAGACACAGCTGAGTGAGGTAATAACACTGTGCAGGTAAGCAGGAAGTGTCCGTGTTTAGTTTGCTCATAGGCGGAAGCTCCAGGTTGAATGTCACCTCCTATGTTAGTTGCTAACCCGAGATGGGCCAGCTCCGGGGTACTGTAATGCTGTAATTGCCAGCCTGCTCGGGGCTGTGGCTATGTGACTGCTCTGGAGGGCTGAGGTCTTGAACTGAGGTTGTAGGCTTTAAGAATACCTTTGATGAAAGCATTTTCTTTCCCCTCTGTTAGATTAAGATCCTTGTTTGTCCAAAATAATAAAGAATGCCTGAAGTGGCTTTGTGCTGTTCCATAAAAACTTCCTCTCTTCCTTCTCCCTTCAAATAAGTAAAAAGCAGTCCCCTTTATGCTATGGCTTTATTTTTAATATGGTCCAAGTTTGTGTGTAGGTGGGAAAAAAGATATTTGCTTCTATGCATAGTACACTTCTAAATCTGTGGGTGATCATGGGAAATTAAGCAATGAAAAGAAAGCTTTAAGCTTAAAACTGAACATTGTTGGTGACTGCAATAAACAATTCCACAGGCAGTGGAACTGATGAGGCCTCCGTGTCTGGCAGCTGAGGAACTTTTCGATTTGCACCAAATAAAGCTTTTCTCCTGTGCCTGGGTATTTACAAAAGGCTCTAAGGTCAATTCTGTCAAATAAGGTAAAATCTCTCTCCAGTTTTCTTGTCTGTGGAGCAATCGGTCTGTCTCCTGAAAATAATGTCCTGCAAATTGTATTAAAATTAGAAGATTGTTTCCAGCTGCTTAACTTGTTGAAATCTGCCAGCAAACTCCAGTTCTCTATTTCTTGCTTCTGTGGGAAATGGGTATACAACCATGTCTGTAAGCATCTGAAGTTGACTTTTTTGCAATAAACAATTCTCTTCAGAGATGAGTTTGTAAGTAATTAAGTATATCTTTAATAGCTGTGAAAGTTGAAGTAATTGCCATTTTGCAATTGAAAATCGCAAATAAAGAAATATCCAAGTCGCCAGTGAATGAACACTCAAGTGTAGGACTTGTCTGTGAAGATTCAGGAGACAACCTGCTGCGAAGAAGTAAATTGTGAGGCTGTGAGTTGCATAATCTGGCTTACCAAATTTCAGTTGCATAGTCAAGGTATGGAAGAGTCCTTGAAAGGTATTTTTATCTACAGAGAAGTCTCCATGTGTGGACTACCAAGCCAAGGGCATCACACACTGTACAAGAGGCAGGAACCTTAAATAATGTGACCCACATCTCTTAAGGGAAAAAGACTAAAAAGGTGGTTGAACACATGAACACATCTACTTTACCTATCCCATCGTGTTCTTCTATCATCATTACGGAGTGGGGCCCCAATCCTTGTATTCTTCAGATAAGGTGTCAGCAGGAAGCAAAACCAGTCTCCTTAGTGTTACTGGTCTCTTCTCTCTCCTGTGCTGTTTCTTCCAATCTCTGTCCCTTCCCTTTCTAAAACTGCAAAAGCAGGTGGTGCTTACTTGCAACGTAAGCACACTTGTGAATATTTGAGAACTCTAAAATTTGATGAAGGCTTTGATATTTCTTTATATTTCTTGCCATGATCCCTGAAGTGGACCTAAACCTTCACAACAGGCACATATGCTTAAGAGAGGTGGATCATGTACTGTCCAGGGCTGATAAACATTGTAGGTTCCTGAACTTAACCAAGCTCAAGTTTTCCAAGTTTCTGTGGAAGTGCTAGGAAATTTTTGTCTACTCTAGGAAATGCCTCTGCTACTTACAATGTAAAAATTGCATGCTTGCGTGTCATTTAAGTGGCCTAATTAGTTTAGGGCTCATCTGAACAGAGACAGGCTCATTTAGAAGCACATTTGGAGGAGACTGCAGCGTGCGCCGTCTGTAGGATTGCTCAGCGCTGAGAACACTCACCCCGGAGGTGGGTTATCAGCCCTTCCTTGCAGGATGGGAACGCGCTGTTCCCACATGGCAGGAGACAGCCTCAGCGCCAAGAAACAGCAACGTTTCTCTTGAAACTGGACCACTGTGCAGAAGGGAAATCCAACTGCTGGGGCATGGAGCTGCGATGTGCGTGCCACCACCGATGGCCTTCCCATGAGAAGGGGAGGAGGTTCTAGCCTCTGATCCACGCAGCAGCTTCTGTCGATGCTCTCTGTGTTCAGTGATGAGTTACAGCGCATAGGCTGCGTTGAGCACTGCAGAAGCGTTTTTGGAAGCTCAATCTACTTATGACAGCAAAGATAAGCTAATTGCTGAATGACATGAAGGCATTACCACTGTCTGACTCCAGTTTAGTTCACTTTGAATAACATGAGCTTATTAAGGTGTTGACACTTAAATGTGTAATTACTTAAACAGTAGGTTTTTTGAGGTAACCTAAGACTTCAAGCAGTGCTTCTGCTCGATTGAGCAGTGTGATTTTTTTCTTCTGCAAAATACTTGTATTCTAGAGAAAGAAATGTCAGCCACCGAGTTCTGTCTAATTGGCTAATTTTCTGTCAACTAATCTGATTTCTTACAGTTAGCCACCCAGTGTTCTTGCTGCTGCTGCTTTCCCTTTCATCACCCTTAGTGAGTTTCCATCTCCTTTTTCATGGCTTAAATAATGCTTGGCTAGTAGAGGTTTCCTCTGTACCAAAGCTTCCCGTCCTTGCCGTGGTCAGGATTAGAGTTACACCTCAGTAAGCGTTCTCCACAGCGAAGTGGTGCTTGACTTTAGCACACCTCTGTTCTGGAGCCCGGCCATCTGAGGCCGCCTGTGACTTCCCCCGGGTTTAATGACACTCAATGGCAACAGCCGTTTATTCTTGAACCCTTGTAGAAGCAAACTGCAAGCTGTCCTCCTGATCTTGTATCAAAGAAGAACCGAGTGGCATGGGAGCATCCAGCATCATCACCTGGTCAGGCTTCAGGGTGTTGGCTTAGGATAATGGGGATTGGAGCAGGTCTTACAATGCTTTCCTCCAGTACCTGCTCACCAGTAGTAGTGTTGGTCAGGACAGCTTTTTCCAGATACCTACTTTAAGGAAATAAAAATAGAAATATTGGTGTGTATTCTGGTAGGATGGGGATTGTACACAGCTAGGCGGTTTTGAATTGCAAAGTAGCATCATAGCATTTTTCATAGAAGCATTAAAGTAGCTAACTGTGCGCCCTGAGACTTTCAAGCTGAAAGTCTTTTGATGGACTTCCTGAAGAAGCTACGGGCATTATACCAATATCAGCATGCTTCTTCAAGAAGTTGCTTTGCCTGGAAACAAACTGCAGCTAGTTGAGTTGTAGTCTTGTAGTCTTGCACTGTAGGGCAAGGGTAGGGCAAGGTTTTCCTTCAGTTTTCTCTGTAAGATTCTTCCCAGGGCTGGGAGGGGTAACTAGGAAAAGAAATCTGCCATGTGGGATTTCATTGCCTCTGTATACATGGGTCTGCACCTTTCTTGGAAAAATCTGGAGTTTTAAAATTGGACAGACTGACAATCACTGTTTTCAGAAGTATTGTCAACGTGTAACACAACAATACCGAACCATTAGAAGAATACATTGTACTTAGTTGTATTTTTACAAGCACTAAACTGGGAGTGATTAAGCACTGGAACAGGCTTCCCAGAGGTAATTTGGGGCCTTTAAACTTAACTGGGCAAGACCTTGAGCAACCTGACCTTGCTTAGCAATTGCTTAGCAATTACCCTTGCTGTGAGCCAGAGGTTGGACTGGATGCCTTAGGGAGGTCGCAGCTGACCCGAGGTATCTGAGGTTCTTTGACGGTGGCACTGCGAGCAGCTGGCAGCTGTACGTGGAGACCTGTATGCTGGCATGGATTCTGCTGAGCTGTCCGGTGTGCCTCTTGCAATCAGGCGTGCTGCTGTCTGTGCTGGCTTGCTTTACTGTTTTTGAGACACGCTGAGTTACTCTAAGTAATTAATTAGGTGTCTGCAGCAAGCGTTCATACCAGAAGCTGATCAAAGTACTCGGGTACCTGCTGCCCAGCTGGAAGCTATCAGCACGGGTGTGAGCCACCCCCACAAACGCGTGGTGACTCGTTGTGGCCACCTTTTGCAGGCAGAGGGTGTTTCATGAGCCCTGTGCTGATAGCGCATATCCTGCAGCCTGCGTGTCCAAGGATGAGACCAGCTCTGCCAGTGAGCTGATGACGCTAGGCTTACTGCTTCCCAGCTTATTAGTGTGAGGGGTGTGACAAGTCCCTGGAATCAGTGGCATGTCCTCCTGCAGGATGCTGGCTGTGGGAACAAGAAAAGGAAGCAAGGAGGTTGGTTTTCCTCTCGTACCCTGCTGGCTTCTTACTTTTTCCCGTGCACATTTTCCAGATACAAAGGTATATAAAAAGGACAAAGACCTCAACAGAAGAGTTAAGCACAGCAGTAGGATCAACTTCAAAATCTTCCTACTGAAACCACAGCAATAACTTTTAAGTGTTAAGTAACACAGAAGCTTACTGAAACTCAGAAAAACCACCCTAATTACTTGGAGGATTTAATGGCACTCCTGTTCAATTCTGTCTCTGAAGTCAGGGGCAGGACTTCTTGTGAAGAAATATTTACATACATCTTTAAAGAAATGCTTCTAAATGTAACATTCGTTTCAAGAATGGTGTGAGAAACTGAGCAGTGTATATTAATTGGCTTCAAAAGACGAATGCAAATTCAAAAAAATAACATTGACTGTTTAAGTTACAGTATTTGTGTAAGTGTTCCCAAATGCTGCAGTTCTGCAATTAAAGTTGAAAAATGTCAATTAGCATGGATAAGATTGATAATGAATAGCAGTGGATGAAGTTTATGGTTCATAAGTTCATACATTTTTACAAGCTGTATGTGTACATTTCCAAAGGTTGTGGATGTTTAAATATTACTGTCAACTGTCTTCCAGAAGCTGAACAACATAAAGCATTGTAAAACATCGTTCTTGTGTATGATGAAAACAAACAGAGGCTGAAGTAAAAGGAGATGGATTTTATTGTCCTCCTGCCGAAATACATCTTGTATTTTTTACTGTTGTCCCTTATTTGTTTTTTTTAAAGTGGTGTAATAGTGGAATTCATAATTAATGTTCTAACGTGAGAACCTCATTGTAGTCTGTCAACACTAGGAATTTGCACAATGCTAATTAGTAAGTTAAAATGTAATTTAACTCTAGGCTTGGTAAGTCTCAGAACAACACCTACTTTAGATGCAGTGAAATTGTTCTCTAACTTGCAAATTGAGCTCTGTGCTTAGAGTATCCACGTGTAAATTAAACCTATTGTGATTACACAGAATGAGGACGCTGTTTTTGTGTAATATTCTGTCTGCTCATGGGGTAGGTGCTGATTCCAGGTTATATGCAGTCGTCATGGAGTTATGACAGCTAGCGTTTGCCCGGATAATCCAGTTGATGTTTTTGCTGCTAGATACAATAGGAAGCAATACATAGTGAACCATTTCTTGATGCAGATCATTCTTCTGGACCTTGAAAGTAAGGTGCATAAACTGCTGCCAAAGCCACCTTTTTCTCTGGGTAGCCCTACTGGGAGGACGGTGGTGGAGGTGGACTTGCTTCAGAGGCTTGAGAAGGCTTCTTGTATGGACGGTGGGGTTTGGTTGAATGCAATGTTGTCTTGGTTTCAACTGTAGAGTGGCACACCTGTGCTCCTTTTTGTGGTGGTGTTTACAAGGTTATCAGTTTAAAACGGAGATGAGATGGCAGAAATGACAGAAAAGGCTGTTAGCAGTTCTGAACAAAATATGGGCAGTTGTACCCCAAATCAAGGCTTTGCCTATTGCAGCATAAGGGAAAAGTAACATCTCTTTCACCTATGACATCCATCAGCAAACTGTTCTGGTGTGCTGGTGTGGCTAATTCAAGGTTCCCTTTTCCTCACCTGATGAGTCCAGTTATGACTAAATTAGTCGTATTACTCTGTAGGTTATAGGGAGGGAAGTCTTGCTTTGTATTTAGTTGTAGAGCATCTGAGGAGATGACTGCAAAGCTTTGAGTCAGCTGTAACTTCTTCCTGATGGATACCACAGCAGTGAGAAGTTGGTCTTACTATCTCTGAAGAAATGGTTGCAAGGAGGAACGTGTGAAAATTGCATCACAGGTCTTTGCCAAAGGTTATAAAGCTTCCCTAGGGAGTAGCTGTCAGTCCAACTAATTACTTTGCCTCTATTTTAACAAAACTAGAAGGTTCTTGATAAGAAAACTCCGAGAAGCTCAAGTGATTCTTTCAGTCACTGTAAACCAATTGAAAAGTGTGACATGGGTGATAGTGTTATTTAGTAGATACCAATAGACGTTGATGTAATGCACCAAGGCGTGCATTCTGGATAAGCCACCTGTTTAGGTAAGCAGTTAGTGTTGATGAAGACGCAGCAATGCTTGTAGGGTGGCTGGGGAAACCTAGTATGGAGCCCATTGCTCGGACAATGTTTGAGATGTGATGAGGGTAATGAAAGCATAGATGCATTATTTTTATTTATTTCTGTATTTTTTGGTACAAGGATGACTTAAAACTAGTATCACGTCTCTAAACAGTAGAGAAATTATGGGTAAAGAACTATGACAGAATATCTCTAAAAGCATGTGCAGCGTGGAGAGGCAACCAAGGAGCCATTCCTGCTGTCTCCTAGCATAAGGACTAGCAGGGATGGTGAACTGAAACTACCAGGTGGCACATTTTTAAATCAAAGGAGTTCTTGACACAGTGTTTAAGTGAACAGTGAAATACGTTCCTGTACGCTGTTGTGATGCTCAGAAATTCACATGGATTCAAGGAGAGATGAGAGAAATTCATGGAGGAAAAGTACATGCCGTAAAACACACATGCTGGCTTAGGAGGGCTTTGAGCTCCAGCCTGCCCGTGCTGGGGGTCTGTTCCCATGGCAGAGGGGTGTCCTGCTGTGTTCCCTAGGCATCTGCCAATGTTACAGCAAGGATCCTGAGCTAGATAGCCTCTGGTCTGTGCCGTGACAGGCTTTTTAAGCTATATATCCTTGTGACTTGGCTACAAGATGAAAATTGGAACCTTTGAAGAGTATTTATTCCCTCATGGGACTTTTACAGTAGAACACAAATTATGTATATACTAGAAAATTTGTTCAGGTACATTTCCAGACACGGAAACAATCTGGTTTAGAATAATATTTTAATAAAATCTCTCAATTTGAAAACAGGACAGCTTCACGTTGCCAACTGGGAGCGATCCTTGTTCATACGAATTCCCAAACCATGCCAAAGAATTTTAGGGGTTTGCTAGTTGGCATAGGTTAAAATCATGCCAGAGACCATTTTTAACAATTAAGCAATATAGGCAGTTGCATTCCAATACCCGGGAGTGTTTCCAGGCCCTGTAATTTACAGCCTGAATATTGCATTTCTATTCAGTTTGAAGTAACGAACAGAAAAACGTAGTAGCACAGTAGGGCTTCTCTGTGTGACTGCCATAGTTACTGGTCTGCCTCTTACAGGCAAAGTCGTCTTGCTGATTTTATGGCTGAGAACAAAATGTTCTATTAGGTTCTTAAGCAATTTAAATCTTGCACAAAAAAAGGGCAAGGAAGTGATGTGGGGTCATTTGAACTTGCCTGTATTGGCACCTGGGAAATAGTCTAAAGTTGCTGTTTAGAATGAAGATCAGTAAGAGTTGCTTTGCTAAAATGTAAAATGCGTTGGTTTTACCTTAAAAGTAATCACTACTTTTCCTTTCTAGACGATGTCTTCAGCAGTTGTTCAAATATATGCAGCAGATCGTAATGCCATGTGGTCAAAGAAATGCTGTGGTGTAGCTTGCCTTGTAAAGGACAATCCGCAGAGGTCATATTTTATTAGAATATATGACATTAAGGTAAGTGTCTGTTCTTTTTCAGACTGACTGTTACATTTATTCTCCATTTTGAATTGAATGAGTTTAGGTGATTGTAGTTAACACGCTTTACAGAAATTCTGAAGTAAATAGTTGTGCACTGAGCAGTTCAATGACAGTGCTTATTAATAGGTGTGTGCAACTTTCTCAGGTGTTCTAAATTTAAGTTATTTCAATATGTCAGCTCTTACAGATGAAATAAAGATGTGTGATTTTCTTGCAGCTCGCAGAAGCTGTCCTCCACTAAACAGATTAGTGAATCCAGTGAAAGCTAGCGTAGTGTCACTGATACGGATAGCTGTCAGAACTCTAGCAGGTGTCAGTACCTTGGCTGGTACTAATAAAATAGGTGCTGTGTTCTTTAGGGATGAAAACCAGAGTCTTCTTTTTTATGATCGGTGTGTTCATGCATGTGAAAACTGTAGGATAAACATTTTTTTTCCACAGTATGTATATTCATATCCGTCCGATTCTAATATTTCACTCACGGCAGTGTGAACTAAGAGCTTATGTGTTCCAAGATGTTTTTACAACAAAAAAACGATACCTAGAAGTATAAGTCCTGACTTTCACTGAGACTTTGGAAAGCTTTCCATTCCATCTCTAGTTAGGAATAGCTCACTGTCTGTCAACATTAATTCCTTGAAGTCTCTCAGATTGATTCGGAAATGCTAGTTGGCATTTACATTTGTGATTTGGTACTTCATTATTAGGCTTAGAAACCTGTTCCTTGTGCGCTGAACAGTAATGCCATTTAAATATATAAAACTTCTTAAAAAGGTGAGATTTTTGTTCCCTTGAAGTTAAGTGTTTTCAGGTGAACCCTGAGCTGATAACATGCTGGTGCAAGCCTCCCTATTGTTATTACTATTAACACTGTATGATTACTATCACTGCTGACTGCTAGTGCTACCAACATAACTATTGCGGGATTATAGAAATTGAGGCATGTTTTTTAAAACATCCAGGAATCTGAACAGAAAGTAGAATGAGGGAATTAGTCTGATTTCGTCTGGTTTCTCCACGTGTTCTAGTATACTTGGATTGAGCTCGTTCTTTGGGTGAATGACAGATGCTTAGCAATATGCAGCTTCAAACTCTTGTTTGGTTCTATTATGAAAGATGACCTGCAATTTGTCTTCAAGTGTTTCAAATCTTTTTTTTTTTTTTTTTTTCAGGATGGGAAATTATTGTGGGAGCAGGAGCTGTACAATAACTTTGTATATAATAGTCCTAGAGGATATTTTCATACCTTTGCTGGAGATGTGAGTCTCAACATCTTTGAATACCTATTTTAGAATGTCTTTTAATAAAATGGTAACTTCTAGTGTAACTGAAGTTTTCATTTCATTCTGTAAATTATGTATGAAAGTACAATATTCCTTGTTTTCTTTGAAGTTTTTTATGCTTATTTATTGAAATAACTTTGGCTTTCAACTAGAAAACTTGAGCCATGGAACAGAAACATAAAATGCACTTCTTTATTTTTGACTCCCGTTAATAATGAAATTCTTTTGACTTACAGATGATGCTTGTGAAGTATCATCTATTTCTTAAAATAATTTTTTCCTCCCCCAACTTTGATTTCAGGCCCCAAGATTTTGCTCAAATTTGTTAGTATGAGCTCCAGGTAGTTGATTAGTAGACAGACATTCCTAAGTTAGATTGTTTCACTGAGATTTGTTTCCAAATTTACAGTGGTGGTCTTTTTTTTTTTTTTTTTTTACTGATTATATCTTCAGAAGGTGTAAGAACTTGTAAGCCTTTGAAACATTTTCTTAGTCATGGGTGGGGGAATATTAATGTTTTTCAGACATGTCAAGTTGGTCTTAATTTTGCTAATGAAGAAGAAGCTAAACTATTCCGCAAAACAGTAACAGATTTACTTGGACGACGGCAGAGAAAATCTGGTAAATATTTAAATTAATCTTAAATTCAGGCTTGTTTATGTTGTTCTGGGGGGAGGCAGGAAATAAATTATATGTCTGAAAGCAACTGGAGGCTTTGCTGCCATATTTATATTTAGAAGTCATTGTGTTATGAAAGTGCTTCATCTCTCTATTTTACAAAAATAATATTTTTTTTCTGAAATAACTTGGTGCTCCTTGCTATAAAGTCTCAGCTTGTAAGCTCTAAGATTGTGGTGTTTGAAAATATAGACCAGAAAGAAGCAAAAAGGGTAAGCTGTCAGTGGGAAAAAGGAGAAATCTTCCCGTAAGCTGTTTTCACATTTGATTAAACCCTATTTTAGCTCTGGGCTGTTTATAACGAATTTGTTTAAATTCAGCCCAAGTGGGTTGTAACAAAGATTTTACCATCTGGTATGTTCAGTAGTTCATGTGAATGAATTATTGGCATTGGTCCAGTGTTTAGTAGAGAAATATCTTCTATTCAAAACTAGTAATCTTGGCAGGGGCTGAGAACAGGAGACATAATGTGCCTATACTGTCCTTAGCAGCACAGGACGGTCTGAAGCACAGCATGCGTTTTGTCAGCTGCAGGATGCCTTAGGAACATGGTCAGTGTTTTAAAGGGAGCTCAGGCTTTCTCCAGATCTTGTCTTGGTCCTTTTCTCATAAACAACTTGCCTGTCTGACAGCCGTATGACCATGAAGAGTAAGGTGATACAAAACATAGGTTGGATACACATGGATGTGCTTAGGCTTGCTGTAAGCCGTAGTGTGGACTTGTGTCTAAGCTATAAGATGCGTTTCTGTAGTCTGGCTTGGAATTGAATTGCACTAGCAATGCATGGAGCTAAGGCTGATGTAAAGGGCGGTTGCCCTTGGAGTACCAGGGGCTTGCAAGTGTTCTCAGGAAGCTACAGGATCCATGTGGGTTTCATTCAGGGATGGTCGCTTAGGCACAGAGTATTTGTTCCAAAGCTTAGTTGGTTTCTTGAAGATGGTCTCTGCTTGAAACCAGAATATGTGCATTCTTTTGTGTCATTCTTCATTATCGTGTGTCTAAAACACTGTGCTGCAGTGCACAGATGTGACTTGGGAGAAAGGAAATAAGTATCTGCATGGCTGGCTATAGCAAACTTTGGTTGAAAATAGTGGTTCAGTCAAACCTCCTGTTCACAGGATGTTCAGCATAGTTTTCCTTGTTTAATCTTTGAGTAAATGTATTGGCTTGTGTGCTCAAATCCATGCTGTAGTATGAGCTTATTCCATACATTCTGAAACGTATTAAAAGACAAACAACTCTGCCCCAAAATGCTTACAACTTGAAGAAAACTTTACTTAAAAAAAGGAAAGCTAAAATGCTCCACACTTTTTCTAACTAAGATCTGGAAAACAAGAATTAAAAACAGTTACGAGATTTTTTTTTTTAGTCAAGCCACCAGGTGGAATTTCCTATTTGTCATTCATAGGGACTGTTTCTAATTGTTCTCATATAATAACGGGCTTTGCATTTGTCAAAGGTAAAATGGATTTTCAGTTGGTGCATGTACGTAGATTTTTATATAAATGCTTTATAAAAACATAATATGTGTAGGCTAAATTATATTGTACGCATAAGTTTATATATAATATAAATTATATTAAAGCTTCATGTATTATTTATATTAGATAAAAATCGTGTGTGTATTCTAACACATCTTAACTTCGAAAGCTGCACTAATGGTTTGGCTTTCTTAATACTTTTTCTGTTTAATGGGATCTTTACTCCCATGCCTTCCAAAATATATTTCATTTCCTAGCAGTGCCACCTGATGTGCTTTTACTGAAATGAGTACTCTCTGTGATCACTTAGCAGCCTGTTACGCCATTCAGGGCTTGCTAGGAGACTTTACCAGGAGTCTTCTGGAAAGTTCAGGTTACAGGAAGGCAGCAAGAACAGCAGTTCTGGCTCAGAAAATTGTCTTGGTGCTGAGACTAGTATATGAAATATCATACAGCTGCAAGAAGAGGCAACAGTATTCTGCTCTTCCTCACTTGGCATGAAGTGCGTTCCAGTCGGTGTACAGACAACTCCTGAGTAAGTGCATCTGGAGTTCAGCAGAGGTGAAAGTAGGGCTCCAAACAGAGAATGTATGAGAGTTTACAAATGTACAAAATATTCAGTAGAGAATAGAATGAGAGAGAAAGGTTTTAATACCAGGCTGTTTTTTCATCTAGTTAAATTTTGATTTTAAAAAACTCATTAAATCCTTAACTATAGGTTAGAAAGAAATTACCATACTTAGTTAATTTCTCTGCTAGACTCACTTAAATAATCGCTCCATTTACTTCTTAAACGGATCCCAGATAGTTCCCCCAGTAAGCAGGATGAACACAGCATTTCTCCTCTGGGCCTGTCAGTATAGTCCATTCACATTTCGGGTATACTTGCATGTAGGTACCATTTGTTCTTATTTTTTTATCTTCTTGCCTCAGAAATGTTAATGTGTGTGTTCCACGCTCTGAGAGAATTTAGCTTTATTTTTAACTGCCTTTCAGAAGTAGGAGGTTTCAGTTTTTGTCTGATTCTTTGGCACCTTGTAGCTCAGGGGTGGGAGCTCTTTTAGCCCTCTCTGAAGCTCTCTGCTTCCTCCACAAGCTTTTAGCTCCTGCTGCCCTTCCTAATGCACTTCAGGCTGGGTATTGAATATGTACTAAATGGTACTGTTACTGCCTGGGAGGCAAGGGCATCTCTGCTGAGACTTGAATCCGATGCATGCTGAGCACTTCAGAGATCTCTTTCCAGGAATGCGTGCTGATGAGAACAGGGTTTCTCAGACACAGGCAGCTGGTGAAGTTGATCTTTTGGATCAGTAGGCTTCTCCGTCTTCTGTCAGACCTCTGGTGAGGTCATCGGCACTTCAGAACAGGAGTTTTTGTTTCCTAGTCTGTAGTGGAAACCACAGAAAAACAGATCTAGTATCTTTTGGCCACAAATCATTATTCTTATCTAGGCCCAGCAAAAATTGCGGGAAGTGTTTAAAGTGTCTTGCTTTGTTCTCCACTATTTTATCTCTTGAACTTTCTCCTAATGAAAATTTTAATAGGTTGCCATGATTTGGCACAAGGCCACTTAACATTTCCCGTGAATGCCTACTGCTTTGCCCGCTTCCCCTCCTGTGCCAAGTGGCTTGCCCTAAGTCCTGTGCTTTCCTTTTCAGTTTCAGAGCTGATGCTTCCTAGGTAGGACTGCAATTGTGCTCCAAAAGTTGAGCAGGTTTTTTTGGAGTCCAACACGAGTGGATTCTTAACCTAAATATTCTAGGAAGAGAAAACACAGTATTTGGCCAAAAAGCCCCTTTTTTGTCCCCCAGCCTTTCACCTCTGAAACTAATTTTCTTTGAACTGAGAGACAAGTGTCTTCTGAAGGCTTGCTCAGCAAAAGAAGATTCTTGAAGGGTTTTGGTCTTCTTCTTTTGGAGGTTCTCTATTCCCAACTGAAGATCATCAGCATGTGAGGCTGATTTGTCTTGCTCACCTATAATTTTAGATTTTGTTTTTTAAACATTGATAGGACAAGGTCAAGAATATCTCTGTAAGCACTGTCTCCCTTCCCCTTATGCTTGTGTCTGAAAAACACAACGGGTTAGCAGTTTTTTCCAGGACTTGTTGAAGATGAAAATGTCTGTTTAAAAATTCTTCTTAAGCTCTTAGGAGGCCCTGTTACATTTCAGATACTCCAGTACATTCGTCTATATAGAGCCATGTTTTTTTTGTGTGGTGAGATGATAGACCATGCTTGCGTGTATGGTACTGCTAAAGCCAGAAGCCTTCTGAATATCTGTGTAGGTACACAAGTGGTGTAAGTTTAACTGGACTGTTTTTGTTCAAAACTGTTTTGAAGGAAGGCTGCAGGTTGGGTAGATGTTGAGGTGTATAGGAACAAATACTAAGAGGGAAGTCTCCTTCAAAGGAGAATTAACCATTAGAGGCTGAGATTGATGAGGTATGAAATGCTTACAACTACATTTTAAGCAGTCAAACCAAATTCTTCATAATCTGTGAAACAGTTTGGCTTTGTGAATAAAATATCATAAGGAGGTCTGAGTTCTGTTCGATGTTGTTCAGCTAGCTGCTGGGTAACAGGTAAAGTGTCTTGTGCTTCTGTGTCCCAGTTTCTTCACATAAAACCAAAAATAATTATAAAGTACATCTGGCTTTGTGGGAGAACGTTACTGTATCAAAGTATTTCCAATTAAATTGAAGGAACAATCTCGTTTAGTGGAAATCAGAAACCGTAATACTTTGAAAATCTTGCTTTGATAGGTTGTACCAAAACAGCTGCTTTTTGAATGTTTCATCTTACTTTGTAGTCAAAATGTCTGAAATCAACTCACTAGCTATTTCCTTATGCTCCAAGTTGGCTTGCTTCAAATCAGTGCTAATTATCTAAAATGTGTTTTCATAATTCTATAATGCTTAGCTTCTTTCAACTGTTCAACAAGTAGGTTTTAAAGATGGGTTGTTAGGTCTCAGCTCAAGATCACTGAAAGTGCCACTAGAAAGTAAAGTTTAGAATGAATTTGTCCTGTGATACCTATGAATAAATAGTTCTTTTTCTTTTTCAACAGAAAAAAGAAGAGACCCACCAAATGGTAAGCTTTTTGTATGAACGCTGCATTTTATTTTTTTCCTACTGCTGTCACTTATGGTTTATGTATAGCTTTGTTTTGGACTTGTTCAGGATAGTCCTGTGGTAGCAAAAGCAGTAAACTCATATTCTGGAGGTTAGTATGTTTGTTTTGTTTCTGTTCTTTGGTATTTGTTTAGTTGTAGCGTGGAAGATTTGTGGCTGCTTAGCTGGCATTTGTAAAGGATGTTTTTGGAGAGGGGCATGTTTTCCTGTAAATAGGACAGAGGCCCTTCAGCTTAAGCTGTGAAAAAGGCTTTGTACCTTTCATTTGCTGCTTGGTCTTCAGAATATGCCTATAAATAGTTGCTCTACAAAACATTGCTGAAATTCAAAGCTAATGTATTTGTCTAAAGGTGGGCATAATTGTAATTGATTTCATAAAATATGCATGACATTTTAATTTGTTTATCTGACTAACCCTGTAACTTAGCCTTTTAGAAATACGTCATACGTTTGTAAGAGTAAACTTTTTTTTTTTCCACAAGAGAATATTTGAATTATTTGTCTTGGGAGTACATCTCACTGACATGAATATCTTTCTGGTTTTAAAGTAAAAGATGGTTTGAAACTAAAAGAGGGGAGATTTGGATTGGAGGTTAGGAGGAAATTCTTCTCTCTGAGGGTGATGAGGCACTGAAACAGGTTGTCCAGAAAAGCTGGGGATGCCCCATCCCCAGAGGTGTTCAAGGCCAGGCTGGATGGGGCTTTGGGCAACCTGATCTTGTGGATGGCATCCCTGCCCATGGCAGGGGGTGTGGAACTGGGTGATCTTTAAGGTCTCTTCCAACCCAAACCATTCTATGATTTCTCAGAACCATCATCATTAAATTCAAGGAAGAAGTCAAAACTATGTATCAATTTTATCCAAAATTTTACCATTTATTCTTAGATCAAGAGAAAAATGCACATCAGTGAATATCAAGTTTGGAGACTTTGATCTAATTATGACTCCACACTGAAGTTAAAAAGTGATTTCTCCGCTGATATTTCTGTTGATGCCTGTTTGCTGCTTAAGCAGGAATATCACCATCTGATCGTCTAGGGGTCCCTGAACCCCTATTGCCTGAGGTGGTGGTCTTAAGTTTATTCTAACCAAGACATCCAAGTGTCGCAGTAGGTCACCAAAATACTTAGTCCTTAACGAATCCTGAATTATGGGAACCACAGATATCCTTTCTCCATGCAATACACTTCTCAAAAAATTAATACACCTCTTTCATAAACATTAATTTTGAGAAAGCTCAGGCAATCATCAGCTTAACCCAGGCATTTTTAGTATCCTTTCATTCAATGGTGACTAGGTTGCTTAGTTTTGAAACAATCATATTAATATCAGTCTAGTCTTATCTACTAGGTTTTCTGAGCTTTGGGAGGGTTTTAACTGTTGACCATCTTTGAGCAACATTTGCTTTCCATCACCTAGAAGTTCATTCCTGGTAGCGATGTCTGCAGAGCAAAAAGAAAAGTGGTGATGACCACGCAGTGCCACCAGCCAGACCTCAGGCAAAAAAAAAAAAAAAATGAGAAAAATAGTGAAGTACTGAACTTGCATTAATTGATCCCATCCACTTAGCCCGAATATTCTGTGGAAAACACAGGCTGATGCTCAGTGTTTCAGGTTTATAATCACTAGCCAAAACTCTGGTTTTTAGTAAACTGTTCTGCTGGGACATCTGTGGCTCTTCCATGATCTGTATACATTCCTTTTCTGGTTCTTTGGAGTGCTGCGATGCCTGCCTTCTCTGCTGACAGGTGTGGTCGTGCTCGCTGTAGTCTCAGGTGAGACATGCTGAGGGCATAGGTTAGAGCCTCCGTTGGTTGTGACCTCCAGGCTGCAGCATTTGGAGTTCAGTCTAGAGCTGATCTATACTATACGTACCACCAGTGTGTAACAGGAGAGGAGTTAAAAAAAAAAAAAAAAAAAAAAAAAAAAAAAAACAACCCTGTTGCAGGGTCATCTGGCTTTTGTTATACTCCCCATATAAGTAAAATTGTCTTTTTTGGGGGAAAAAAAGGAACACCTTTTTTGTATGTACTATGTATCAATACATAATTATCTTTAAATCTGAAAAACAAGAACAGGCACACTTCCATACTCGTATAATCCATGCTTTGAAGTATTGTGGGAATTTTGTTTTAGTGGTGCTTGATTATCTGGATTTTCTGCATGCATTGAAATAAATGGGGAGTTGCACAGAAAAAGCGCTCTTACTTTTTGTATGACGTTTACAATGGTACAGATTTAAGTTTGTGTTTTTTTTTTTAGAATTGCAGGATTAAAATCAAATTGGCATTAAGAGTTATGTAAAATGTATTACCCTGTAATTTCCTGGGATTTGTGTTCTACTCGCTTGTTATAGCTAGGTCTTTGTGCAAATCGAGGAGTTACTGTGGTCGAATTCATCTCTTAGTGAAGTTCTGGATGAAATAAGGATTTGTCAGAATTAGGTTTTGAGGGAATCTTTGAGAACCATGTGACAGAATTGTTTCATCTGTTAACTAGAACAGTTTGCATTTATTGTAGGGCTGTCAGTAGTCAGGGACAGATGTCTACAGTGGCTCTAAAATACAGAGAATTTCATAGAATTTATATTTCAAAATGTTCTGTACTACATTTTCTGGACCACCTTCTGAAGATGTCACAGATGCTGATATCAGTGGATGCCTACGGCCACTGTATTGTCAAGTGCTTCCTAACGATGAGCTGTATATGCCTCTCTCATCTTCACTTATTGAGCTGTCTATACCTGATGGGGAAGGTGCTTGTGTTTTGATGGGAAAAATTTTACTGGATATAAATATGGCAGTTCTGGAAGAATACAATTCTTTCCAAGGTACTTTTATCCCTCGTGGACATCTGAGGTGTAAACCTGATGGTAAGAGTAACTTTCATTGTGAAGAGTTTGCTGTGGTCTCTGGTGTGAATATTATTAGACTCAAGGAATTAGGCAATCAGTCCTTAATTTGAGCTCAGCTGAACAAAACTTTATTTTGCAAATCGCTGCTTCTTTATACTTGTTAAAACCAGTTACAGTCAGTTTAAGACTTTAGTCCTTGCAAATACACCTTTTTGCATTTAAAGAGTTGAGACTCTTGAGAAGAATATCAAGAACTCACTAGCAGTTTTCAGTGCAAAGGTACATATTTATTCCTGAATGTCAGTATAGCTTTTGAAACTACGAATATCGCTGTAATATTGAGAAGGTATAATATTGGTGACTGAAGTGAGAATCAACTCCTACAGTATTTTTTCTTTTACAATCTAGTGAAATTTAGACTGTAGGTTTCAATTCATCCTGAAGGTTGGTTTAACACCACATTGTTAAGTTTTGGGTTGATTAAATTCACCAACTGTTGAATATTCTGTGAACTTCAAGTGCACTGTTAACAACACAAATTGTGCGTAGTTCTACGTGGTCAGTCTGTGTTTTGTATTCTCAAAGGATAGCTGTCTAGATCATAGCACCTCTAGATCAAAGCATTTCTTTGTAGTAGAAAAAACTTTAGAAATTCTTGGTCCTGCAGTTTACATTCAGTTTTAAAAACTTGTCCTCTAAGACTGTCACGGGAATGTGGGAGTTGTCATGTTTTTAGATGAGTTTTGTCTAGCCCTGTGTCTTGTTTCTGTTCATGTTTCTTGTTCTTGTCAGTACTAGATGCTTCCCGCCAAAGTGTTATGCTGCAAACGTCAGATAATTTGTCTTTCATTGTCTGCTTCTCCTTTTTGATTCAGAGTTTGGAATGTGAAAACAACTTGTTGGCGCTTTCAGAATGCGTAGGATAATTCTGAATAATCAATATTAAAAAAAATTTAAAAATATCAGTTATGAAAAAATCAAAATAAGGTTCTGATTCACTTAACAAAAGCTCTACTTTTATCGTACACCCAGTAAAGTTGGATGCAAGAATCTTACTTTAATTGCTAACCATTAAATAGTAACTCAGAGTATGCTTTTCAAACTATTTCTGGACAAGCTGGTCTTAAGTAGACCTGCTTAATTTCAATTTTGGAAGAATGAGATTGCTTATTCTTTTAGCAGGATTCTTTAAAAATACACGTATGTGTGTGCGCAAATACACACATGAAAAATGCATAAATTGCCTCATAGTATTTAAATAGCATTATCACTTCCCTTATGTCAAGAACTACTTGCCATCAAAACTAAAAAATCTGAGTGGAAAATATTCTAGGTATGTTTATTTGCTATAATATTACAAAGGTAACATAATACTAGAATGGTAAAATGGGCAGGAGTGTAATTCAGATACATTTTAAATAACGAGATTAGTAATTCAGAGTTCTTTATAACAAAGAACAAGGCTTGAGAACATAATTCACAGAGTGTTTACTTTGTTTCTAGTATTGCTTTTACTGTCACAAGCTCTGTTTTTCATCTGGGACTTGAATTGTTTTCCAAACCTGTCAAAAAGAAGTAAGAACTCCTGAATAGCTCTATAAATGCTGTCATATCTTTGAAGACAACAGTATTCCCACATGATGCTTATTAAGCAAAGGTTCCCTCTCCTTTAAGATGCATTTATTGTACTGCCAAAGGTAGTGGCATGCTGGGTGTTGCTGTTCATGGCACTCAATTTTAAGTCTCATCTAGGATGGTAGTTATACCGGTATTGTGTACAAGTGCATATATTAATGGCTCATTTCATGTATTCTATGCACATGAAAACCCTTTAATTTAGAATTAATTTCTTTGCCAATTTTGTGGAAACAAAATTCTAGCCTTTTTTTGCTATTTCTCTGCTCTAGCAATGCCTCTTTTTCTTCAGTAAGTAACTTATAATTATGCATCTGACATCCAGAACCCAGTCAGATGCATGTGGTACATAAAGCTGTGGCTACAGTATAAGCATTTTGCCACATGCTCACGCACACACAAAAAGTTGTTGGTTAAATATTGTTTAAATACAGCTTTGTTGAAACACGTTATTAAAAGTCCTGTTCTTTTATCTTCACAGGCCCAAACCTACCAATGGCAACTGTTGATATCAAAAACCCAGAAATTACAACTAACAGATTTTATACTCCACAAGTCAACAATATTTCATATACCAAAGAAAAGAAGAAAGGAAAAACTAAAAAGAGAAGATTGACAAAGGCAGATATTGGAACACCATCTAACTTCCAGTAAGGACTGACTTTCTTTTAGTTTTGTCAATTATACATGGGTTTTAAATGTGTTACCATTGTGTGTAAACTGACCTACCGTGAATGCTAGTTGGCATGTTACAGGGTTTAAAAATTCAGATACAGGTGAGAGTTTACTGAATCTGTACATAAAATGTAACCTGCCGTCCTAAAATAAATTAATTTAGCTGTATAAAGATGCCTTGCTTAAGCTGTCAGCTCAGCGTAGACTCCTCTTAAATTCACCCTCAACGGTCAACTCTTAAACTCCGTTATTCTTACAGCTATACATGCTTAACTGTGCATTGTCAAACCGGTCCTGACTTGTCATAACAGCAGCAATGACATAGCCATATTATCTCTAACTTTGTAAATTTAATTATTCTGGTATGTGGGCTAGCACCCATACCTTGCGATGAAAGTACAACATGCATGTATATACCTTTTAGGAACAGGTTGTTTTTTCGAGTATTTCTTAGATGTCTTTGTTCTTTTAGTTATCTGTAATTTTAAGCTTCGCTTTGATGAAAGTTGCTTTTGGTCAGCTTACTGAATTAACTATTGTTTTTCCTGAATTATAATTTGGCAACTTAATTTTCTGCCTTTTGAAATCAGTGTACTTTATTTGCTAAAGCAACAGCAATTTAAAGAGCTCTAGTTAGTTACAGGAAAGATCAGCTTCTGTGAAGTGTTGGAAAACCGGCATGGGACTTACATGCCAAATGAAAGTCTTGTTCTTTCAAACCATTATTTTGCATCACTTCCACTGACATGCTTTTCCAGAATAAAATTCAATAAAAGTAATGCCAGTATTACTAGTTACGATAATGTTGTTGCAGTGTTTTGAGTCTTCTGTACAGAGTGCACAGGGAACAAAAGGAGAGATGGGTTAAAATGCGTCCCTGTTCAGACTGTGCTTAGACAGGTCAGACCTCAACCATGTTTCTTCTGACATGAGTATTGGTGAAGGGACATCTATTAATGTCACTTAATACCAAACAATGAAGAAAAGGATCAAGAGAGACATAAGGAAACTTCAATACTGATTTGTAGCTGGTCACTGCTGTAGCTCTACTGATGCAGACGTCAGTGTAGGTGGACTACTGCAAATAAAGATTTGCATTCGTATAACTTACCTCTGATCAGTACTTGTGGAAGGGTGTTCAGTGGTGCAGATATAAACAAAATTTGTTGCTCTTGTCTTTTCGGTTCTGATAATTGTGGGACGCTTTATGGGCATTCACAGAATATTAAAACAGTCCTAGAAAAGCTGAGAATAAGATAAAGTATTCAATGAAGTGCAAAGAAAAGATGTCTTCTAGGCTATGTCAAGATTTGTACATAGACTAGCTTTAAATGTAATTTCAAATTGCAAATGGTAAACCTTTGGAAAAGAAGCTTGAAAGTCTTTGTTGGTCCAATTAAGGTCTAGTTAAGTTTCCTGTAGAGTACAGCAGAGTATCATCTTACTATATAAAATAGTTGTAGTTGCTCTTTTTGTACAAACATATGGAAATTACTGTTTGGTGATGTTTAGCAAACATGCCATTAGGAAAAGCTGTATGCAGCTTGATCTGTGATACTGGTGAAGACCAACATTTGCTACTACTTATGCCAGAACAAAGTTGCAATCGGAAGTAGAATTATTGAATTGCTTCTGCTAGTCAGATGTTGACTTCTAGTGCTTTTAGGAAAAATAAAAAAAAAATCAAACTACACTTAATGTAACATTGCATGTGCTCTTCTAAATAACATAAGAATTGCAGTTTTCCTAATAAATACACATTTTATTTTAAAAGACCTGTGAAAATGTGTTAGTGTATCCAAGTAACTTATTTCCCTCTGTTTGAGGGTTGAAAAATAAATGAGAAGTAATACTAACATTGATTATAAGATATATAATCTTTAATATCAATTAAGTGCAAAAATCTCTGAATCACATAATCACAATCTCTTGAAAGAGCATTGTGAAATTAATATAAGTATGCAGAGATGTATATGTAAAATTTTATTTGCTGTTAAATTTCTATTAACTTGCCAAAAACAGTTAATCCATTGTAACTAAATGTCTAATTTATGTGAAGCCAGCTTATCATCCAGAATAATACATTAATTGACAAATCGTCCCATATTTTGCTAATAAAAAACATTTAAATATTTAGGCAAAACAGAGGACTTTCCTTTTTTCTGTAGCAGACTGTTACTTTCCTTCTTGCCCTTTAAACTAAGTAATCAACTAACTGCAGTTATAACAAGACCAAAAACTGAATGTGGGGCCTCGGTATCCTCAATAAAAAAACCTAGTGCTTAGTGTTGGTACTAACAGTAGCTTCATGTCTGTCTATGAAGACTAAATTCCACCCTTGATCGATATGCAGTCCTTCCATCTCCATAAGTATGTACCACAGGGTGGCACGGAGCCTTAATGTTTTGCCACAGGCTATATATAGCCTAATGGGGAAACTACTTCGCCACTTGGTCTTTTTGATATAAGATAGAACATGGGAATAATTGGGGGTTTTGTTATTCCTTTCTCAAGTGGAGCACTGAGGAGTAAGAATTGCTTAGTGTCTTATTGGGCTGAAGGTAGAATCTGGTATTAATCCAGTTAGCTGGGTGTCAGGTTATTTTAGTTAACAAGGTCCTTTTTACTCTGATTAAATGGACTTTTCTGCTTTTTTAGACACATTGGACATGTTGGTTGGGATCCAAACACAGGTTTCGATGTAAGTAATTTGATGTTTTTCAAGATACCAAATGATTAAAGCTTTAGCGGCTTTTTAATGTAAGTTTTGAAGATTGGAATCAAATAAGTTAACTGCACGTCAGACTAGTTACAGATTGTGTGATCCTGTTACAGGATTCAAACAGACATTGGAGTAGAAGGGAATAAGAGGGTTTTGGGATTGAGAGCAAAATATTTAAAACTTAAGTTGATATGCAAGGTACTTTCCTTTCTTAAAACAGACCTTGCTGACTGAAAAGTCAACTCAGAGACATGTAGTTGTTTTAGCTGTCCCACTAAACTGTATCATTTTTTTCCCCATTACAAGTTATATTTTAAAAACTTCTATGTCAAGCTGCTTAAAACTGATGTATCTGACTTGCAGGTGAATAACTTGGACCCAGAACTGAAAAACCTGTTTGATTTGTGTGGAATTTCAGAGGCTCAACTAAAAGACAAAGAAACTTCAAAGGTCATATATGATTTCATTGAAAAAACAGGAGGTGTGGAAGCAGTTAAAAATGAACTGCGCAGACAAGGTAGGTGTTCTTTTATTTCCACAAAGAATTTTGAAAGGTGTTTTTTGTCTTAAGGATTGGAATAGAAGCTGTTGGTGAGCAATTCTAGATATATCTTCTTCTTAATCTGGATTTCATGCCACCACAGATGCATTGAATTTCATGTTTCTGTACACCATACACCTTGTAAAAATGCCCACGCATGAGTACTTTCCCATTAAGGATAGGATTGGACCGATGTCAGTTAAATAATTGCCAGTAACACTTAGTCTAACTGCAAAGCTATGCATGTATTCCATACAGATTTTTCAGACTGCAAATGTTGCATATTTATTTATAATCTTGGTCTTATAAATAAATTAAAACCTTAGAAGCAATATTGCTGTTGTCAGATATGGTAGTAGTACATGGCTGACAGATGTGTGTGGTGTCTCTCTACCCTGCCAACACTGTAATGTGTGCCTTGAAAAAGCTAGAGACCTGCAGATCTTATGTAAATATTATTTAAAACAAAGGAAAGCTTTTCTAGTTTAAAGGAAAAAGTACTAGTTTTGATGAGGAAGATCTGATTTAGGTTTCTGCTGCAAGATAATTCTCAAATAAGCTATTTCCTGCCTAACCTTTGAATGTGATCTCAGCTGATGTGTTAGATGCTTTTGCTGCAATATCGCAAGTCAATCTGAAAATTAGGCTGCCAATATAAAAGTTCTAAAAATTTACCTAGACCACTTCTCAGGAGAAACAAGAAATAAATTGTGTTGGAATTATAGCAGTTTGAAACTGGTGAATAAATTGTTTGAGAGGCTGAATAGATGTAAGTTCAGGGTACAATGACTTGTTACATTTATTCCTAGGTCCCCCACGTTGGAGTGGTATGTATTTGAGCTGTCATCTGAGCGTATGCTGCTGTGTGATTTTCTTCCTAGACAAAAAACCTTAGTTGACATCTGTTTGACTGCAATACTAAAAATTATAGCCAAATTTTGTAGATAAATTGAAAGCAAAATTTCAGTTGCTTTTTTCTCAGCAACAAGTCTGTCATTTTTTTATATAATCTTAACTCTGTTAAAATGTGTACAGAGTTGTTGATCTAAAACTGTTGATCTTTAAGTTAGACTAAGATTTGCCTTGGAGCCTTAAGACTGGCTTAAAATACTTTTAAAATGCCATTTTTCTGTTATGTGTGTATTAACTTCAAGTTGTGTCCACTTGCATGTATACAACTGAAAGAAAAGCTGCCTCGTCTTTAATGTGCATGATAATAATCTACCTCTATGCTTTTTGGTAGAGGTAGACACAAATATTAACAGTATTTCGGTGGTTTTGTCCACAGTTATGTGATTTGTAGGTTTTACTGCTGTTTGAAGTGGTTTTTTCTCAACTGAAACACGTTTTCCTGTTTTATTGCAAGAATTTCTGTGCTTAAGTGTTCAGAGAGTTACAGACACTTTGTTTTGTTGTGATAGTTTTTTTTTTCCTGCTCTTTCCCTAGCTTTGGTACTGTTGGTTGTTTTTTAGTGACAATACCATCAGCAGAAGGTTTTACAAACTTTTGTGTTAATAGCTGTGTAGCACTTATAAAAAAAAATATTTTCTTGTTTTGCTGCTTTTTTGTTTGGGGGGAAGGGAAAGAGGATGAGGTAATGGTTCTCCATCCTTGCTGCTCCTCCTTCTTTTCACTTCAGTCCAGATAAGTGTGTAAAAAACGAAAAACAAACATCCAACTTCCTGAACGGTATTTCCACAGTTTGGAGGTGCCATATTGCTCTAGATGTGATGCAGATAAAAATCCTTCCCTCCAGGAAAACTTAAGCCTTGTGTTCAAAATCTACAGGCACCACAAACTCTGGAGTATGATCACGTTGCATCTTTTCAGTAATGCAGGAAAAGTGTAGTGCTTGCAGAGTAAGAAAGACTTGAAAATACTGGCCTCCAATGGCCAGGAAGGAAATAACACCCGTATCGACCAATAAGGGGAGGTAGATTTTTTGTGGTTGTTCTTGATTTTCTTTTAATCAAGAATGTTGGCAGTATTTCTCCTGTAAATATATGAAGTTTGAGAGGAGATGAAGGGGTATGTCTCAGATGAGTAGGGAAGGAGGTACAGTGTCTCTCCTTCTGCCTCAAAATTGCTCTTCTAGGGCTTTCCAGTACAGACAGACTGCTTTCTCAGCTTGTAACAGGATAGAAGAAGTAAAGAAGCATCATCTTAAGGGTAATACCCTTTTTGTTATCAAAGCACATGAAATCAAATGTGAACTTTCTTAATAATCCGGGTGCTGTCATATAACTGAATGGTTATGGGCAGCAGCCACACCACTTACATTACCACAAGCCATTAGATGCTTGATGGCAGAGGAAATGAAACTGTGTTATTTAAAATGCCATTAGCAAAGCAAGTACGTTTCAAGGCCAAATCATATGGAAGTGATCCTGTGTTGAACAAACCCTGAAGGTGTTCTCTTCCTATAGTCCTTCCCATAAATGTTGTTGGAACAAATTTTCAGTAAATTCTGATCTACAGATTTTTTTCTACTGGGTGGGACAGAATTTTGTATATATGTTCACTCAGATTTTTCAAGCCTATCTCAGAGCAGCTGCTGTTGGCAAATAAAGATTGAGCAAAGGTATGTTTGCTAATGACTGCCACTTTTTTCAAGCTCAATTTGTCTGTATACCTAGAATAAGATACAGACCTATAAGATCATCCTCATGTTTTTATGGCATAAAACAGGTTTTTATGACAGGTTTAGAAACACCATGATGAGTTCTTTCATTGCAACAAACTAAAAGAACCATTCACATTGTTTAGAAGGGCAGTATTCCTAAATGAGTATTAGATCATGTTTATTTGTTTTGCTCTTAAAAATAGGTGTATTTGCCAACGCACAGAGGAAGTCAACTCTGCTACACTGAAGCAATAGTTGATGAAGAGAGATGAGGTTTTGCTTCTCTTTTGTGCTGCCTATGGAGGAAACTGCTTCATTAGACTGAAGCTTTTCCCTGGTCTGTCACCATTAACTTGAAATGCTGTTACCAACAATGCCACTTCACTGTTTGGCTTCGCAGTTGCTGCTAGGCTGTTTTAGGGTGCAAAGGCATAGAGTTAAACACAGTGATAGAGTATGTTCAACATTGTATCCCCCCTATCCCTAATTGTAATGCATTAGTATTTTTTGAAGCATCATCTTCCAGTAACAAAACAAACAAAAAACACCTTGCTTTTATTCCCTAATCAAATAATAGATGGCCTGTAAAGTGGAAATTCTGTATTTCATTTTAAAGGAGTTTTTAAAGCCTCTTTCCCTTTTCTTCTGGCCTAGTTCAGCAAAACTTTAGTGTTTTGAATTTTTTTCTGCATTTTGTCATGGGAAATTGAAATGCTGACTTAAGATACACTTGTATTATGAAGGACATTAACCACACTAAAATTAATGACCCAGCCAGTGTTGTGACTTCAGTCGTCGTATGTACTGCACTTGCTCCCTGCAGTGTTGCAGCCTTTATGAGAGTTTCCAAAATACGTGACAGATATAGGGACTATATTCAGCGTACTTTGTATTCATGCAAGCATAGCTTATATTCAGCTATCTTCAGCTTAATTCAGAGTTGGTAAATCTTGTACGTGCACAGAGATCCTTGCAAAAGTCAATGCAGACCCTTTTTTTCTTCTTCTGCCAGACTCTGAAAGACTTGTGAGTACTGAGCATCATGTAACTGTAAATTATTTTGTTCTGTTTCAGCTCCACCTCCACCACCACCATGCAGAGGAGGACCCCCGCCACCTCCACCACCACCTCCCCATAGTTCAGGCCCCCCTCCTCCCCCTGCTAGGGGCCGAGGGGCGCCACCTCCACCTCCCTCAAGAGCTCCAACAGCAGCACCTCCACCCCCACCTCCATCTAGACCAGGTGCAGCAGTGCCCCCACCTCCTCCCAACAGGATGTATCCTCCTCCACCACCAGTGCATTCATCATCTGCGCCATCCGGCCCTCCTCCACCGCCGCCACCACCAAGTGGGTCGTCTGCTCCCCCGCCGCCACCGCCTCCTCCACCTCCTCCCGGTCCTCCACCGCCACCCGGCCTTCCTTCAGAGGTCGACCACCCGCTTCCAGTTCCTGCAGGAAACAAAGCAGCACTCTTAGATCAAATCAGAGAAGGAGCCCAGTTAAAGAAAGTAGAACAGAACAGTCGACCAGTGTCCTGCTCAGGAAGAGATGCGTTGTTAGACCAGATACGACAGGGTATACAGCTGAAATCTGTGAGTAAAACTTTCTCATCTAAGTCCTTTGGGAGTTGCAAATGGCTGCAGTACTCCAATATCAGTAGTAACTTGTGGCTTTGTTTTGGGCTCTGTCATAATTCATTGAGTTTTTGAAATCATACTCTAAACAATACTATTGGAAAAATGCTCAGTATGTGTACTGTCTATGGATGAGTACTGATGAACGAAATTATCCTTGTTTCAAAATCATTTCTCACTTTTCAGTCAAGCTTTAAGCATAAATACTACAGTAATGATACCACAGTATCACAGCTGCGAAGAACTTTTGCAAGAACTACTATGAAAGATTGCTGATGTCATGAATGCTTCAGTAAAATCTTCTAAACAACTGCAGGGGATGAGTTCAGCAGTAATGGTACTTGAAAGCAATCACTAGAATTACTTAACTTTTTAAAAAGTTAATCTTGAGTATGGACTAACTAAAGTTGTACTATATGACAAAAGAGAATAGTTCAGCTTTTTTATAAGTAAAAGCTTAGCTTGGGCTAAAGAAACTGTAGTTTCACTCTTTCTTCTGGCTGAACATAAACTCATCAATTTTACGGATTTTTTCAAGAAATACACGTTCTGTTTTTCTAATTGCGTCGTCATAACTTTTTTTTTTCCAAGGTATCTGATGGCCAGGAGAGTGCACCACCTACACCTGCACCCACCTCAGGAATTGTGGGTGCATTAATGGAAGTTATGCAGAAAAGGAGCAAAGCCATTCATTCTTCAGGTAAGTCTGATGGAATTTTTCTGATTTCAAGGCATCAGATTTTCAAGTGTTAACATTTCTATTGACATAAAACATTGGGGGAAAGAGCATGGATTTCAGCATGTAGTCAAATACAGAATGCTCTAGGCAGATCTCTAGTGATGATTCAAGTGGGTGCTTTGTGCCACTTTAAATTACTGGTGTATAGTAGTTTGCAGTGATAATGAATTTTAAATTACTAATCAAGGTTAGTATCCTTTATAAAAAGTTTTTACAACTTATTTTGCCCACGAGATATGTGATTAATTTTTTTCCTCATAATATTTTGAAAAGAAGGGTTTTAATACTCTGTTTCTAGAAGCCAGGGCTCTTGCAGAGGCTCATGCGCTTAAAACTGTGGCTTTCAAGTGTGCTTTGGATGCCACCTGCTGGATAATAAACAGATAACTAGTGATACTTGACAAGTCCCATACTAGTACTGAACTGCTTCTTCAGTCTTGAGTGCTTGGAAAAAGTAAGGATGGAAGATTTGCATCTCTCCTTGTAATAACAGCTTAAAAAATAAAATAAATGCAGTGCAGTAGCCACAGTGCAGCTGTTGAGTTACACCTCTTCTTCTTTGATAGATTTTTTTTCTTCCAGAGCTTACATTAGTATCAGACCTGCATTTGCAGTCTGCAGACCATTTGACAATTAAACGCAGTTTGATTTGTGCCTGTATGTGGTAATCTCCAGTTTTGGTGCTTTACGCAAATTAAACACCGGAAGCGTGCTAACTACACCATTTTCTGGAGGGGGGAGTGCTCTTGCCTAACAAATCAGTAGTTTATATGTATCGTAACTTAAAAATTGTAGCATGCTAAAATTAAAAACAGTGGAAGGCTGGATAAAGTTAACAACAAAATTGATGTTAAAGTTGATGTGCACTGTGCAGTCCAGAATATTCCAGTAACCACAACAGTCTTTAGCTCACAAAAATATTTTTTATCTGCTTGTACAGTAAACCGAAATCCTGTTAGAGAATAAACATGGGGAAACAGTTCTTATGTTTTAGAAATTAATCTATCTTAAGTTTAAAATTCAATCCGGAACAAGCTGGCCTTTCTCACATCTCACATTCTCTAAAAAAGAGTAATAGTAAGTATGACATGAGAATTTGATTATTTCTTTCAGCAGAAAACAAGATAAAAATTTCCTACCTGGGGAAGGGAATGAGAAAGGAAACGTAATTTTCAACCAGTATCAATCTAAACTGAACATCACGTCTAGCAATCTTAAAATATAATATTACCAGGTGTCTTGTCCTGACCTTCAACTGATTGTTCTTTTTCAGAATGTTGTGGGCGAAATTGGTAGCACTTCTGTCATATTAATTTGGTGCATGCAATGACTTGCTTTTCCTGTTTTTTAGATGAAGATGAGGATGAAGATGATGAAGAAGACTTTGAAGATGACGACGAATGGGATGATTGATCATATATTATATTATATATATATATTTTTTAAGGTGAATGATATACTAAACACTACTTTCTGTCTATGGATTCTGTAAAATTATCATGTAAATGTTCTACCAATTTGCTGTATATTTTTGTTGCCTTTTGCTTTTTTATTAATCTGTGCAATACCTCATTTAATCTGTAAAGGTTTGTCATAATCCTCTACAAAGCTACTCCCTGTTAATGTGTGCAAGTTTACACCTGGATGATCATGTACATGTGAATACTTTCCATTCCATCAGTAAGGGAGTTTAAATGTAATATGTGAGACTGACGAAAACCTTAATGTAATTTAGTTATAATGCAAGAAGGAAAACACTATTTTCATACCCTACTTTTTCTGTATCTAAATTTTCTTATTAAAACCTAGTATAGCACTATGTTCTTTAAGTGATGCAGCTCTTAGTTTATTTAGCCCCTTCATTTCAAATGCAGTGCTACATGAATGTTGAGGCTGGTTTATACTATTGCATGGTTTCAAATACATCACAACATTGCAGTTCAAATCTTAGCAGTATGCTTTACGTAAAACAAAATCACAACGGAAATGCACAGCTAGTTGTGAAGATTACCTTGCCCTAACTGTAGCAATACTGACTGCTATCGAACGGCAGTAGTAATTGAATACTATAATTAGGGAACTCTCTATCTGAGGTCAAACAGGGTGGCTTTACGTTGTAAGTGATAAAGGCATATTTGATGCAGACCAGTTCAGTCCTATTTTTTTCCAACTCTTGTCTTTCAGAATGAAGAAATGTAAATTACTGGGGGCTATACTGGAGACTGGCAATTGCTACAGTTTGATTTATTTTTTAAATCATTTTTATGTGGTTTTCAGGCTGAAGGGCTGCGTTTAATGCTTGCTTCAATAATGTTTAATTACTTTTTTTTTAAAATTTGTAGGGCATTGGTGTACTAATAAAGTAAACATAAGTGGGATTACTTTGCAGTCTTTGCGTTATGGTACATAACAAATGCTAAAGCACCAATCCTACATCCAAAAAGTTGGAAAGCCATTAACTCACAATGTACAGTTTGACTACATACTGAACTTTATGGCAATATTCTGTTCTCATACGTTGGCTTTAAGACCAAGGGTTGTGATGAAGATCAAGAACCCTATTCACAAGAGTACTCTTTGAATAAGTGGACAGAAAATGGAATTCTCATTTCACAGCTCACACGTTTATATGTTGTACTTTATAGTGCAGTAAACCTTGGCATATCTGCCTATTACAAAATACTAATCTGTGCTGTGCAGGTATTTAATATCTGCAGCATAAATTACTGTACTTACTGTAATTTTCAGGTAGAAAATCTTTCTAAAAACGCTATCTGACACAGAATGTTTAGTTAAGTCAGTCATATTTGGAGCATAGTTAATGCATAGTGTCCTGGGCCATGGACTGTAGTCAAGGTATCAAACTCAATTTAAGTTATCGGAATTGTATCGACTGAAACCCAGCGATGACCTGATCTTGACAGGCTGGACCTGCATGATACGGCTTGGATTTCTAACCCAGTTATAACCTAGTCTTTAGCAAATTAATTTAGTTATGTGAGAAGAAAGGAAAGTTGCTGAAAAGTAGTGGGAGGGGTAAGGTTGTAGTTAAATTTTTCAGAGGATGCTACTTCCTTCCGAGAGTAATTTAAGCACATAACACTAGGAAAAACTATTTCCAAGTGATGTAATTTCCTTGCGGTAACTCTTATTGCACTCTGCTGCTGGAAACACTTCCTACGAGCTTTGCTGCTGTAATGGCTTGAGCATTGGATCAAGTGCAAGTGCAGCCAGGGGTAGCTAATGGCAGCGGAGTTAAGAACTCGTGTAGAAGGAAAATATTTGTATGACTTTCATATAAGTTCTGGTACTGCTCCCTCTTTTTTATTGCATATAGGGCATTTTGAAATTAAGCAGATGAGGCCTAGAGGTTTTCCTAACATGCTACTTACTAGATATGTTTAGCTGTTATGTTCCCAGAGTTGGAGTTTCTGTAATATAGTTAATAATTAAGCATCACAGTTCATTAATCAAATTTCTGTTCCAGGTTTTGAGAGCTCTGAAGTTACGTTATTGAGTAAAACTTTAATTTGTAGATACTGGCCAAAGAAAGCTTCTGGTTTTTCGTTTCCTTTTACTTCATGCAGAAAATACACTCATATTCTGTGGTGTCCAGGTTAATATTTACTTTAAAATAGTGTATGTACATGACAAATTTCGGGCATAAAGACTGCAACGGCAGTTAAGTTAGTCATAACTGCATGCTTCAGCACTCCGCCACTTGCACTACGAGCAGAAGATAGCATTTCATGATAATGGTGCATTGTTGCTAAACATTGTAATGAAGGCCTCTCGTATATTCTGGTTAAATGACTGTCCAGATAGCCTTAGCAATTAACAAACTAGCATGAGGCTTTTGTATTTCAACACTCTATGTGCATAGACAATATCAGCTAGCCACTTGTACGTATGAAATCCGTAAGAACTTCTCAATCATTCAGTTTTCCATTTATCAAACTGAAATTTTTAGTATGTGAATTTTTGAAATGTACAGTGAATAGGATGTTGCACTGGTGGCAATTCATCATGGAGCATAATAAAATTAATTTGACCCAACTAGTGTAAAACTGTGTGGTTTTTAAGTGCTAATTGTGGCGCAGCTTTTAAAATAGATGTACATCTTGCTTACACGCTTCAAAAGTCGTTTTGGTTGCCTAGCCAAGTTCACAAAGCAGTAAATAGCGACTGTCAAATCACAGCAGTTTTGATGTCTGGAAAGTTGGATTGTGCTAGTGAATAAACACAATGAGTAAGAATGTGACACCCCGTGCTCCTGGCACATCTGACAGCTGCTCAGCAGCTTCTCTGGAAACAGCTACTGCTGCAGGCAAGTGCAATAATACGGCAACATTTCAAGGTCAAACAAACAAGGCTTCGTTAATCCAGAATGAATACTAACGAGTTAACTCTTCGCAATGAATGCTGCGACTTAGGAGGTTTTTACAGATGTAGATCCTTGTCTTGTATGCTGCAGTGCTTGGGCTTGGGACGCTTCAGCCTGGTTTCCTCTAAAGCACACGAAGAGTCTGGCATTTTGAATTTTTATCTAGTGTGTACTTTCTTCTGAAGCTTATTACTGCTCTGATGTGTAGGCCGTAAGTGGAAGGCAAAGTTGAAATTGTTGCTTAGAGGGTGTGCTGATTAATATGAAGTTCTCTCTGCTCCATGAACAGAAGCTTAAAAAATATGTTTGAAAAGAGCTTTTTCTTTCTTTTTTTTTTATTTGTCGGTGGTTACTTTCCCAAGTAAGATGTATGTAAAGAGGAAAAAGGAGATGTTCTTTTGTTTATAAGACTTACTGATCCATTGCAACAGCCTCTATCTAATCATTAGAGGAATTCCTGGTCTAATTAAAGCTCCTGAAGCTCAAGGACAGTGATAAGCAGCTTTATTTATAGAAAAGTGTAAATGGGTTAGGGAAGCTTAGAAGATACTAAACCTCTCTCAAGGGCCAGAGCTATCCTCTAGCACAGCAGTAAGGACGCCTGTTGCTCTGTATTTGTTTGCTGCTTGAAGTTTTCTTCTGAGCAAAAAAGGGACAGGGCAATGTGAATTTTGGAACAGAAGCTGTGCAGGTTTGAGATTGGTTATGGGTGACACCAGCCCAGCCCTGTTCTCTAAGGTGGTGTTCAAAAGCGTGAGTGTGTCTGCACAGTTACAGGGGAGACTTCATATCTACAAACTATTACAGCACATCTATTTTTTGCTTGAAGAAATAAAACATGAGTTTGAAATGACTGGTTTAAAAGGGTGAACGTGTTGAAGAGAGAAATAGAATCATTGCATTGCTATTGAAATATAAATAGTTTTTTTTTTGATAAATTTTATTTTGTGCTGGATTTTACAGTATTTGCAGAGCAACCTGCTCAGATGAGCCAGAATAGTGATATATCAGTTATTCAAGTTTTTATTCTAGTGTGGTTTTGGGTAATGCCTGGTGGAATTGCCCAGCTTTAAACAGCTTAATGTGTACTTGCAATGGAGAATCTTGATATTTTGCATTTATTGTGTTCTATCTATTAGTACTGACAAACACAGTTAGTCTGTTTTGCTAGTGCTCTGAAAAGTTTTTAGGGTCTTTTCGGAGCAAACTTCTTAAGCCATTATTTTGTTTGTGTTTTTCCCTCCCTGAATGTTAATTGTCTCTTCTGAGTTTTGTTATTCAAGCAGTATGAATTTTATACTTTCTACTTCAGGATTGGTGCTGTGTAAGGTTTTCTGAGAAAAAGCTTCAGAAGCTATAAAAAACAGAGGAAGTTCTAAAAAAGCAATAACCAATGTTATGTTTTTGTATGCCCCAGCTGGGGGACACAATAGAATCTGGAGTTTAAAGCTTGAGAATAAGAAATACAATGCTTGTATCATATATCAGACACAAAGTATTTGCTTAAATGCCATCGGCAGGCACTCAGAATCAGCAGTTGGCTCTTCCAAATGTTGATGCCAAAAACCAGGCAACTACCAGAGCAGCTGAGCTGGATTTGGAGCCCTCTGTTGTGAGGTGGGGCTATCCTGGATGCTCAGGGTACACAGACTGCTCAGAAGCTTGTGTCTTTTCCTCAGCCCCCACCTCATTTTTACTGGATGCTGGTATACAATTAACACCCTAATCCGTACAGAATAGATTACTGAAACTTACCTGCTGTTCCCAAGATGTGTAAGAATAAGAGTACTTCTGGAGAGCAAGCACACCACTCTTGTATCAGTTATGTTAAACAGTGGTCAGGCCCGGATTTGGTATTTTTAACTATGCTAATAGTGGATTATCTGGTACAAAAGCAAATAGCAAGGTCTTTGTACCGTAATTGGTGTCCAGATCACATAAAAGGGAAAGTATAGACCGTGATACTGCTGTTGGGTATTCTTTTGAAATGGGCATGCTACTGATTAGTACCCAGCATCGCATCCAAGTCCTAGCTATGCAACATGTTGCCCTTTTCATATGTGAAATCAATATAATTCTGGGATGAAAAGTGTAGTAAATGGTACTTGGACCTTTTTGTTTCTCCACCATGCCTACATTTCGCCAAACAAATAATACGTTTTAGACATATTTCTAGATGACCTTTCCAACACTTGTGTCTGAAAGGCAGACATACTGTGGTTTAGAGAGGGAACTACTGATTTTCTTGGCAGGAGGTCTCCCTGCAGACTCCGTGTTCTTAGAAAAGTATTTGAATATAGCACGTTACGTTGGTGATGTGTTCCTCAGCCAGACGACCTGTCACGTGGGTTACTGCTTATGGAGAGAATAGTTCTTATGATTTTATTAATTATAATTTACCATAGTGCTTTATGAATTACCCCAATTCTAATGCAAGCTGTCAGATAAAGCAGAATTCTTATCAGGCTAGGAAGAAAGGAAAGTTACCAACAGAATTAAGTCCTCAGCAAGATGCTTGGGAAGCAGGCACATCCCTACTAGGATTAGTGGCTAAAACTGAGATAAATACATACCAAGAGTATTCACAGATCTGGAAAAAAAAAAAAAAAAGGTTGACTACAACTCTGCAGAAAGAACAATAGAGTCCAGTAGAGCAAGACAAAGAAAAACATTGTATAAAATCATTCTGTAGTGTTTAAAATGATTTCTTTTGTGCTATAATGTTCTCTCTGCTGGCCTTGCAGAAGCTGGGATGGTTTTCTGGCTCTTGCTAGACAAATGACCTACCCAAATAATTTACGTATCTTTTCCTCACAGGTATGCTGTCATATCTCAGCCCTCACTACTCTCAGGCATTCTTGTCTTCACTACAAACGTCTTACTCCTGAACATCTTTCCAAACTTCACCTCAAAGATAGTAGTACAGTTGCCTGAAAAATACATTGAGCAGCCTCCGCAGCATGCGGCTGCTGCTGTGACACATGAGCTATTTCAAAGTGAACAGAAGTTGTCCTGCTGTGGACACCTCGTGGGTGAAAAATGGTCTTATCAATGTATTTATCTGAAGGATGCTCAGAGGTGTTCAATGATTAGTCAAGAGAGCTCTGTGTTGTTGCTGTAATGGGCAGCACGAGAGATGGGTGGCTGGTAAAAGGGCAGCTGTAATCCAAGCTGCATTTTTCAAGGAGTCAACCCAACAGAGATCTCCGCACAGAAAACAAAAAGAGCAAATACTGCTCTTTCTTTGCCTTTTTTTCTGGTAGGCTGGTTCATCACATATGCTGACTCTCTGGGCTGCGGAGCTCAGGAAATCACAGGGACCATGGGCAGTGACTGGCCAGGGTGGTGATCACTTCTGTGCGAGGAATCTGCCTCCTCAATCTGCCTGTCCAGTCTGGAGGCGATACCTGGATCTCAGATCCGTTTAGAGCAGCATTCCTTGTACTTCACACCACAGATGCTAGCTAACCAAGAAATCTTCAGTTACACTGCGGTGCAAGGTATTTCGTGAGACCTGTGTATTCTGCCAGCTTGAATCACTGCACTGTTGCCTGCAGACATAAGGGATCTGCCTCCTGACGGGCTGTAGCTGTGGCCTCCTGACTGGAATCAAGCGCTGTGCTCATTGAATTTGTTAGTCAGGTTCCTTGTGTTTCCACTGTCAGAACAGCCTTTCTGCTAGACCTGAAATTGAGGAGAATGAGTGAGGTACAAGATGAGATCATTATAGACCTTCATAGTTCCTGACCATCCAATGCAACCAGACTCCTTTAAAACTCCCTTACGTCCTTCCCCAGACTGTTTTCAGCACTAAGCCTCCTGCCTTCAGCCCGCTCCTCACCTGTCCTGTCTCTGCACAGACAGAAGCGCTCGGTCTAACCTCAAGCAGATCATCTCTTGGTGCTCTTTTGGAGGCAACTCCAAAGAGCAGTGCCCACCATGGAGGACTCTTCAAGGGACAGCAGAGCATACGGAAGCCCGTAAGGAGCATGCTATGGGCCCTGTCCCCGTGCAGCAGGCCCCACAGCTCAGATTCAGAAGCACCACAGCATATTTTGGAGGAAGAATGATCCATGGTTTATGGTGTTGGTTACGAATTTGAGATTTGGCTGCATTGTCCCTCAGAAACAGATGATGTTTTACTGGGGAAGCAGGGTGGGATTCATACCACAATAGGCATCCCCACTGGTCCCACTTGGTTACCCTTCAGACACTGATCACAATAACTAATCTCCACTGACCGTAGCGTGTAGACACCCACTGAGCAGGTGTGTATGCTTTAAACACTTAGATATAGGTGTCTTACCTGAAACCAAATCTCTCCTCAGCTTGCTGTCAGTAATCCACCTGTATAGTGGTGGTACCAGCAGAGCGAAGTTAATGCAGATAAATACGTATCACAGAGTGGTTGAGGTTGGAAGGCACCATGGAGGTCGTCTGGTCCAGCCCCCTGCTCAAGCAGGGCAATTACAGACCAAGGTACTGCAATCCAAAGATGCTGGATTTAGTTATCTTGATTCCCAGATTGAAAATACTGGGTAAGTTTTTATCATTATTTCCATTAGGGCTGATTTTCAGAAGTGGCAGATTGGGTCATGCTCTGGTGTTGCCTTAAAGTGTGCTTTTGAATTTAATCTCTTGTGCGATGAGAATGCAGCATGCAGTTCCCCACGGGTTTAGTTTTAATAAACTACCTACAAAAGATGTGACCTGCAAACAGCATTTGGGACTCGGAGCTGCAGAGCAGCTGCTAACCCTGTGGTTTACAAGCGACATGTCCTCCCCGGGTTCAGCAGCACATCCTGTTGCGGCAGGAGGACCTCGCTCTGATGGACGGGGTCAGCAGCTTAACTGATCCTGAACACCGAGTGCTCCCTGGGGCAAGGCGCCCGCGTTCGTGATGACTGCAGGCAGCGTTTGTACGCCCCGCAGCAGCTCTTCCCCTATCATATGGCCGCAGAGCTCTGCCTGTGTAGTGCAGCAGACTTCACTGCTGATCGGCCACAAGCAGTCACATTTCTTCCTAAAGATGCAAAGAACATTAATTTTGCAGGTGTGAATTGTTATAAATTCACAGGAATCGGTCGCTATTCTGAATTCCTACACGTCTGCGAGATCAAGGGGTGCAGCAGTGCAATTGCCACACTTTTAGAAAGCTGAGGGGCCTCGGAAGATTTTAAGCATAGAAGGCATTCTGTTTATGGCCTGGATTTATTGCAGCTCTGCGTTTGCTGGCTCCTGGTGGTTTCGTCTTACTGCCTCATCTGCCTCTATCGTCCCGGTTTGAAAGGGGCCATCCTGTTTTCATCAGGGTGCACATTAAAGCTCTGACTTTATTTGAGGAAAGGCAGCCAATAGCTTTGAAGTGTGTGATAATATTTTTGTTGCAGGGTGACAGTCACACTCTGGACGCCCCAGCCTCTCACACCATCAGGGGACATTAGGAGAAACTGTCACTGGATGCAGCTGAAATCAGATTGATTTATTTTTCTCTTTTAAATTTTGTTTTTACTACTTTTACTAAATTAAATGCTGAAGCCACGTGGTAACAACATCAGCTCCCTATTTCAGCTGAAGGACGTGATCCATGCTTACTTCAAACTGTTGCACTTGCCGTATATTTTGAGATTCTAACTAATAATTTATTAATCTTTCTACATAATTTTCAGTGAACAGCTGCACTCTCAGCTCAGAGACAGAGAGGTCTTCCAAGAAACACAAGGGCAAATGTAGCTCTTTGAATCTGACCTCCTGTTTTTATTACTATGAAGACAGTTGGGTTCTAATTTAATAGCATCTATACTGCAGTATTAAAGAAGGAAAAAAGAAACAAAAACATTGTGTTTTGTTTTGCTAATTTGACCAAGACTGGCAAAATGTTCCTGCCCGAGGCAACTTCTGAAGGTCTTGCTCAGCAAAAACTCAGACACATAGTAACTCCAAAGTTTTTCATTCAGTTAAAATATTGGTTATTCTGTGCACATGTATGACAGCATCTTGTTCAGGTCCTCCAAGCGTTTTTGCGAGGTTCTGTAAAGGTCCAGTCAATAAAATGATACTGCTTAAGTTACAAATTGGATTTCACCAAGACTTTTACAGAAGTTTGTGATAGAGGTACACCCCCTGTCTATTGCTCCTTATTGCCAGCATTATATTTTATCCCATCATGAAATCTTTCCACCATGCCACATTTAGAAGTATTAAACTGGAGTGAAATCCTGGTATGGAATCAATCAGTTAAATTGTTGGCATGTCCTGGGAATAGTCAGGATGGGGGGTTTGCAGCAAGAAACACAGTGGTATGGCACATTTGCTAGCAATAACCTCAGTCTCAGAGAAGAATATGTGTTTAATTGGTGTGATACTTCAGCCACAGGTGTGGTGAGGAAAGGAGATGCCAGACTGTGGAGAGTGAGAGTTATTATCTGCACTGAGCAGCTCTCGTGCATCATAGCTACCTGCGGAGGCCACATTGTATGAGGTTGTCTCTGTATTTCTTCCCTGGTTCCTCTTAAACATATGCTGTTTTAGAGGAGAACATACCAGGTGTGCAAAATACAAAGTTACATTGGAGACAGGAGCATCTGAAGCAATCTGCACAGTATGATCAAAGCCCCAAAACATCTCTAGGGCACACGAGCTTTTGGCAGAATTCATAGACCAGAAACAAAGATTGGAATAGCAGGCTTGAGGAGGGATTTGTCAGGCTATCTGAGGCAGCAACCCATTCCACAGAAAGATATCAGTGTGTACAAGAATATATCAAGGGATCCACAAGTTCATATTACAGTTTTGGCAATTCTTGCAAACTGCAAAACATTTGGCCATCTGGCAGTAACTGGCAGTTCAGAGACTTAAGTTCGAGAAAGGACAGGCCCCTGTAGTACTGGAGAAATCCTTTGAAACAAAAATCAGGTTGATCAGTGCTCTCAGACACATGGTCTGATTTTTGGGTGGTCCTGTGTGGAGCCAGGACTTGGATTCGATGATCCTTGTGGGTCCCTTCCAACATGGGATATTCTATGAATCTGTAATTCGATGATTCTAATCCACTTGGAGAGAGGGTTAAGTATTTTATCAGCTCGGAAAGAGGCTGATTTGGAAACCAGACATTTAAACATCCATCAAAATACAAAGAAATGAAGTCCTGGAGTATGTTTTAGGCAGTTCACGGCATGGGAGTCCCACCACAGAAACAGCAAGCAAGACCTGGATGGTCAGGCTGCTTCTCTCACTCTGAGAAATTCCACCCTTGATGAGCTTTCCTGAGAAAACAGCCACCCGTGACTTCATTATCACTTTATCCCAGGCATCACTACTAGCATCAACACAATGGAACAATGCCTGAAAACTGATGGACAAGGTGGGAGTTGGGGAGAGAAAGCTTGCGTTACTCAGACGTGCAGATCTGGTAACAACTCCACATCCCCAAGTGCTCTCCACCACATCTCTTCTGCTGCTGCCTGAGTACGCTGTTGGGGAGTACATCTGAGGGGCTGCAGAGTGGCACACTGCAGCGGGAATAGCTGGCTGCTTCATGGTTAAGCTGCGATTCATTAGCTGTGGTCTTGGTTAGATCACAGCTGGTTAACATGTGCAATGAGCTGTGGCTCTGTTAGATTTGAACGAATGGATGTCAAAGGGCCTTGTGTCTGAGAGCACTGCCCAAACACTTCTTGAACTCCAGCAGCTTGGTGCCATGACCACTGCTGTGGGGAGCCTGTCCCAGTGCCCGACCACCTCTGGGTGCAGAACCTTTCCCTAACACCCAGCCTGACCCTCCCCTGTCCCAGCTCCATGCCGTGCCCTCGGGTCCTGTCGCTGTCCCCAGAGAGCAGAGCTCAGCGCCTGCCCCTCCGCTCCCCTCGTGAGGGAGCTGCAGGCCGCCATGAGGCCTCCCCTCAGCCTGCTCTGCTCTGGGCTGAGCAAACCAAGGGGCCTCAGCTGCTCCTCATACATCTTGCCCTCTAGGCCCTTCACCATCTTTGTAGTCCTCCTTTGGAGACTCTTTCACACAAAACTATTGTTTTATGCCCTTCTTATACCGTGGTGTCCAGAACTGCACACAGTGCTTGAGGTGAGGCCGCGCAGCGCAGAGCAGAGCAGGACAATCCCTTCCCTCGCCCGGCTGGCAGTGCTGGGCCTGATGCACCCCAGGGCATGGTTGGCCCTCCTGGCTGCCAGGGCACACTGCTGGCTCATGGCCAACTTGTCTTCAACCAGAACCCCCAGATCCCTTTCTCTGGGGCTGCTCTGCAGCCTCTTGTTCCCCAGTCTGTACTTACAGCCAGGGTTGCCCCATCCCAGGAGCAATGAGGCCATGCATTGCCATTCTGAATTATCCATTTTAAATGGTTCTATGTGTCCAATGCAAATGGTACAATAAGTAATGTGTTTGACTTTCCAAACAAGAAGATTAAGCACTAAGGAAAACTTTCCAGTGATAAATATAATGGAGGATTGTTTAGTGATGGATTGTTTAGGGGCACTAAGATTTCCATCTACAGAGTGTTTTTAATGATTGAATTATGTTTGGTCTTTTCTTGGAGCAATGGCAACTCTAGAAACACTTTCTAGAACTAACTTGTGTGTTCTGCAGAGATACGGAGCTGACACAACTTGCTCAGTGCCCTTGAGACACACTGTGTCTGATAGCAGCGAGCCAGCGGAGAGGGATTAGAGCCCAGGATTGTCTGACACCCAGCTGTGAGCTCAGTTCTCCATGTGATCCATGGGATTCGTCTCAGTGGGAATTCGAGAGCAGGAGCCAGCGGCATGGCAGGGTGATGCAGACTGCTCAGCTGTGCCGAGCTGTCAACATCCACAGTTCTGTTGTCACAAGGGTCACAAAGAGCCTAGGGTACGGGTCCAGAACAACTTAAGCCACGCTAAAGGCATGATGCCCAGACACCATCCTCCCCCTGTTCCTGGCCAGAGGTTCTCCTCACCTCCCTGCACCAGCAGCACAGCACCAAGCCTGTAGAGAGAAATCTGTGGGAACAACTAGCAGAACAGTGTTTCTTTCTGTTTGATTTTATTTATTTTTTTGTTTGTTTGTTTTGCCAGGTTAGTTTTGCGGTGGTTTATCTCCCCTAATGCACAGCCAGGCAGGCAAACAGAGGGTAACAGGGACCACCGCCGTGCTGATTCAGAACTGCAAAATTCTCCTGGGGCTGCTCTGCCTCGTACTGCACCTAAAACCCAACAGGTAGGATGTTTGCAGTAACTGGAACTTAGACTATTTTTGATCACGGTAAAGAAACTGAAGTTGGGATTATGAATGATCAGACAGAAGATAAGCCTGTCATGAGATGCAGTCTACGTGAGATGAAGTCTACAGAGCCCACTGGGGACAAATGGGAGTTGACTGAAAGTCAAGTAACATTGCCCAGCAAGGCACCCAAGCCTGTGTGATAAACCCAGATGAAAGGCAGAAAAATTTGCACTGGCTGAGTGCTGCCTGTGCAGTCGCACAGCTTTTGACCCAGGGTGGGTGTCTGTCTGAGTGGCCTGCAATATGGGCAGCACTGTATCTGCCTGCCCTGTACAGCCTAGACCAACCTGCTGTGGTAAGTAAAGATGAAAATGAAAAGCTGGAGGTTGGCGGAAGTGTTCAAGAGCATTTGAAACATGAGCACTGTTGCCTTCCTGCTTGTTTGTGAAACAGAGGAACACGTGTGTGTATCACAAACTTATAGAGCAGTAAACTGAGACGTAGCAAAAGAAGTGACCCGACTTTGTGTACATATAAACACTTCCTTCAGGTGCCTGTGAAATTCACTGCTAGACGTGTAGCTCATTTACAGCCCTGAAGAACATTCATGAGTATGTTAATGGACAAAATAAAGCTATAGCGCTAAATGTTTCTCAGAATAAGTCCTGGAAAGAAAAAGCCAAGAAATATTTAACACTTTACAGAATACTCTCATGAGAATGGCATAATGGGTGTAGAAGGGAAGAATTTCTTGTCTATGGAATTGAAACTTCAGATATCTCCTGCACAATAAATGTAGTCTGATAAGTTCCTTCCTACAAGCCACAAGGAGGTTACTCTTTGTGAATCTTGTGAAATGATCTCCTAGGCCTCTCCTGGGAAACAGCCCCAGTGTATTCTCCTCGGGATGGATAAGCAATTCTTTCTGTCCTCTCAGGTGCCTCTATACTTGCTTATTAGGTGGCTAAATCACAGAAATTGCATGTATTCTTTCTGATGGCATTCTCATACAGCTGCATCAACCTTGGGGCTCCTATCCTCGTGGCTTGTGTCACCTTCATTTACAAAACTTACTGCACTTGGCCATGGGCTGTGCTTCTCTGACAGTTTAGAATTACACTGACACTAATCATATGCACTCAGATATTCAGCCAAACAACTCCCACTAGCAATAATAATAATAATAGTAATAATAATAATAGTAAATTTTATACCTCCTGATATCTGAAGATTTTTGAGTGCATCTTAATTGGTGTGACCATGACCTTGAAAGACTCTGAGGCAAAACAGTATTGATATCTCCAATTAAGCAATTTACCTGAGAGGACACAAATAGCAGAAGTCCATCCCAGGACATAACCCTCAGTCTTGGCTTTGAGATACATGTTCTGGCTATTACCAAAATCCCACTGAGAAATTTTACTCTGAAATTTTTTTTAAGATAAATAAGTTTACTTGTGTTAAAGCTCTGTAGAAAAACATTCACTTCTGCCATTAAAAAGGCTTTTTAAAATTCATATTAACTTTAAACTGAAAAAGTAAAATGCTACAGATAGAAATAAATACACCTGAGGGGCAGGCTGTTACCATGGTTTTTAAAAAGGGCAGAATTTTTCTGTGTTTCCATTTTTTGTTCGGACTGGTCCTTCCTTTCTGGTAGCAACAGACATGGAGGAGGCTGACAACTTCTTTGCCTTAGTCTTCAATGCCAGTCGGGCTTCCCACATCTTTACAGTCCCTGAACCTCTAGGCAGGGGCTGGGGGAGCAAAGACTCTCCCACTGTAAGCAAAGAGCACGTTCGAAAACACCTGATGAAACTGAACAGGTTCAAGTCTCTGGGGCCCGATGACATGCATCCCAGGGTCCTGAGGGACCTGGCTGATAGAGTTGCCAAGCCTCTCTCCATCATAATGGGATTGAGTGCACCCTCAGCAAGTTTGCAGAGGACACCAAGCTGATTGGTGCCGTTGATACAACAGAAGGAAGGGATTCCATCCAAAGGGACCTGGAAGAGCTTGAGAAGTTGGTCCACATGAACCTAATGATGTTCAACAAGTCTAAGTGCAAGGTGCTGCACCTGAGTCAGGGCAGTCCCAGAGATGAGCACAGACTGGGAGAAAAACTCATTGAGAGCAGCTCTGCTGAGAAGGACTTGGCAGTTCTGGTGGACAAAAAGCTCGACATGAGCCAGCAGTGCACGCTTTTAGCCCAGAAGGCCAACTGCGTCCTGGGCTGCACCAAAAGAGGGGTGGCCAGCAGGTCAAGGGAGGTGATTGTCCCCCTCTGCTCTGCCCTTGTGAGGCCTCACTTAGAGTGCTGTGTCCAGGTCTGGGGCCCCCCACACAAGGATGTGGAGCTGTTAGAGCCAATCCAGAGGAGGGCCATGAAGTTGGTCAGAAGGCTGGCTGGGGCAACTCTCCTATGAAGAAAGGCTGAGAGAGCTAGGGCTGTTCAGCCTGGAGAGAAGGTGGCTGCAGGGAGACCTCATTGTGGCCTTTCAGTACTTAAGTGGACTTAAAAGAAAGAAGGAGAACAAGTTTTTATTCAGGCAGATAGTGATAGGGCAAGGGGGAACGGTTCTAAACTAAAAGAGGGAAGATTTAGATTAGATGTTAGGAGGAAATTCTTCCCTCAGAGAATGGTGATGCACTGGAAAAGGTTGCCCAGAGAAGTTGTGGATGCCCCGTCCCTGGAAGTGTTCAAGGCCAAGTTGGACAAGGCCCCAGGCAACCTGATCTTGTGGATGGCATCCCTGCCCATGGCAGGGGGGTTGGAACTTGGTAATCTTTCAGGTCCCTTCCAACCCAAGCCATTCTATGATTTTCACAGAGAACAGTTACATCTGAGACTGGTGATGCACCAGCTGCTGCAGTTGGTGGGTAACGTTTGCTGGTTGGTGATGTTTGTCCTATTTTTCTACCACCCTTATGAAAATAAAGTAAGCCCCTTAACTTTTGTGCACTAGCTGCAGTTTACGCCTTCTCCACCACATTTCAGTGCAAGGTTGCTTTCACCCTGGCTGTGCTGAACTTTTATGCCCATCAGCCTGTGTGTTCCTTAGAGGACATCCATGGCAAGCTGGGGCACAGTGTGGACATGGCAGAACCTGTCAGTCCATGCTGACAGCTCTGTTGCCATAGCTAGCCGTTACGGTAGATCACTGACATCATCCAAACTCATACCTTCAGCTTGCATGTGTGAGGTGATCACCTCCCTTGCTTGCGGCATTGCCAGCCTATAATCCTCTTCTTTCGTGCTTCTGGGTCTTGGCAGCTCGGGGGGACAGGACTGGGAAGCCCAAGTCCCACCGAAGATTGTGAGAGGTCCCCCTCAGATGCTGAAGGTCTTGTCTGGCTGGCAGCTACTAAACATGATTCGTCTGTACTTCCAAGAGCAAGATAATCATCTGATAAAATAAAATTATCAATATATTGTAAAAATCACATCTGAGTTCAGAAATTTCATTTAGAATTGTCTAACACGAACACCATTAAGTAGGCTGATGTTTTGCACATCTGACATTGAGCTAGCAAATCAACAAAAGCTTTTGTTGTATCTTTAGATGAAGGCATCTAAAAATGAATTCTGTCTTAAATGCAGGGTTTTGTAAAGGGAGATCGGTCAGACCAAGACAGTGTATGCACAGTGCTGGACCAAATTTTGCTCCCTCTTGTGTTTGGTTCCTGATAGTATCAAGTGTAGGTGGTACTAAATCAGCATCTAGCAAAAGACTTTGGCTTCTGGGTCATAATCTTTCTCTGAAGTTGCATCTGACTGCATAGATTTCAAAATAAAGCATCTTAGTACAAACTGTAGGAGATTTTTACAACTTCCAATACTGTCCTGGCTTGCAGATCTTGTGGAGTTATCACTTCTAACAGCATTAAAATAATAATGGCAGGGCCTTCTGTTACAAGCTTCAAGCTTCTGTTACTTAAAGTACCATGCCATACTGTCCTTTTCATAAGCCTCTTGCATTATTTTAACAGCAAACTGGTGTATTTGTCCATTTATTTATTTATTTATTTATTTAACAAGAAAGATGTTTTAACAGCCTTCATGTTCTGTTAGGAAATTTCTTCTAATTTCTGATCCAAATGCAGCCATGCACATTTTATGTCCATTGTTTTTCAACTGCTAACACCATCCTGTGGCTGAATAGCTCTTTCCCCATTGCATTATTTATAGACATGAGCCGAAATCCTTTTTGAGCCTTTGTTTTGCTAGACTGATCCCACCACCTGTTCTCATTTCTTCTTGTAGGATGGTCTCCTCAGCTTCCCAATTATCCTAGCCATTTTCTGCCCTGCTTCCAACTCAAAACAATTTGTCATGACTCTTAGTTACCAGAATTGTACACAACCTCCCAGATGATGTTTCACTTGGGCTTACACCCAGGAATAGTTCTTGGATCTACCTCTCCCATTACATCCACTGACTAGAGGTACTTTAAGGTAGTTAGGAGTCATTTGCTCATAAACCAAAGAAAAGTTTCTCTATTTTGGCTGCGGAGCTGCTCTGCATTGATTATTACTTCCATATATATGATGAACTTCTGAGGAAACTGTGTGAGTGGAGGAGTGGCGTCTTGAATACTCACAGCTTCTCTTCTATGCTGGGGTGGCTGGTGTGCAGGTGAGGAAGGGTCTTTGGCCATAACCTCCTGCTCCCCTCCACCTTGCAGCCTCCCGGGCCCCAGAACATCCATCCTCCAACCAATTCTTGCTGGAACAGCAGTGCATACACTCCTCTGGCTTCCCATCTGCACGTAGCACAGGCTCAGCTTCTAGAAATGTAGGTGGCTTCACCTGGATGGAGCCTTGTCGGCCACCTGCCCTGTTGAGTGGGAAGGAGGCACCTCCATGGTGCCAGGGAGCTGGACGGAGCCTGTTGTCAGACCAGCACACTTGTCTCTAGCTAAATCCCCAAGCTGCACGGGTCACTACCCAAAACTTTTAAGAAGGGGCTCAGCAGGAGGGAAGAAACTTTCACAAGACATGGAAACAAAATCTCTTGAGCTTTTACAAGCTTTTCTTTTTATAAGCTCAAACGCTTCCCCAGGTGATCAGGCACAAACTAAAGGACAAGTACTGTAATTGCAGGTAACAAATGAAGCTCTGATTTTTCTGGTGCTTTGGTAGGTCTGTTCTTTCACACGGGGTTTTACAGCATGGATGCTCACATGGAAACAGGTTACAGGAAAGGGCCACGGCATGAGGCTGCAGCTGAGGCAGTGACTCCTGGTTGGACTATCCAGAGCACGAGGCCTTGCGGGGCGGCGCAGCTCCGACCACCACGCAGTGCTGCCTGCCCCACATGCCCAGGGCAGCCCAGTTGCAGGTCAGCACTGCAACAGCACCCTTGTAGCACACAGCACAGAGCAGCTGTGGGGTGCCAGGAGGACCCTGTGTCCGTCTCAACCACCGCGTGAAGCTTCTGTGGTCTGCAGAGCCCCACTCCCCAGGCTGAATTTGGGGGAACACTTGCAGGAGAGATTTGGCTCAGTGCAAACAGGGGAGACAGGTTTTGCTTTTTTTCTTCGTCAGAAAGCTACAGTATTTCTGCTCTTCAGTGGGCTGGTCACTTCTGCAATCCATTATGAGACAAATAATGTTCTAAGGACATGTAGGCTGTTTCTAAAGACACTATAACCTGCTGTCCTGCCCTGCCTCTTTGCCTCTTCAGTGACAGCAAGTACTTGGTTATTCTTTGCAGCTATCTTATTGCTGACCAATTCATCTTGGGAGGTTTTTGTGTGTGTGTGCATTCTCTGACTGGTCTTTGACAGCGAGTGGACAGCCACTCGCTGCAGGGAATCCTTTGAGTTCAGTCGAGGAACATCCTGCATCCCGGGGCCTCCTTGTCAGCTCTGGTGATGGCATAGGAATGTGCAGGAGCTGGCCTAGGGGACATCCTCCATACAGGCCAAACAAGAGGCTGCCAGGCCTTCAAAGGAGGTTATTTGCCTCCCTGTGACTCAAGGGAAGGGAATAGAGAGTGAAGTGAGCCCAGTAGCAGGATCTGGGCCCCAGGGGAGATACACAAGCGCAGGGGTGTTTGCACCCAGGGGAGCTGAAGCTTGGCAGGAGGACAACTTGGCAGCCCTCCACTCCTGGCTAGTGCTAAGCTGGGAGGTGGCACAGTACCTCCCAGAGCGGTTTCGTTTGCTTGTCATATGGTGCTCACTTGCCTACTTGAAAGGAAAACAAATAGCTTCTTGGAAGCTGCTCGTGCATCCGGGAGGAATGGGACACTGACCATGGCAGGACTGACGTGCGCCTAAGGAGGGAAGGGGCTGCCTTCTCCTTCAACAGGGCATCAAAATCTTAACAAGGTGTTTTCAGGGGCCCTGTCTCACAGCTCTGCAAATAGGAGACAGGCTTTGAAATGCCTCCAAGTCAAACTGCTGTGAAGTTTATGTAGGCAGAAGGTAATTACCCAGATTAGAATTTGGCTAGGACACAGGACTGACACTTCGTGAAGGAGTACGCCACAGGAGCTTAAATAACCACAAGTGATTGGCGCTTCCATGACTTTACATTTTAGCAGAAACACTAATCTCCATCAGTGGAGTGGTGATGGAGAGACAGGACTGATGAGGAAGGTGTCAACAACTGCAGGCTGCAGCACAGGTTCAATCTTCATAAGGTCTGCAACCATTTGTCTTCCCTTTCTTGAATATATGAGCTGTAAAGAAGTAACTCAAACAGCTGTTATTGACCTAAAAATTGAATTCTACCTTCCTTTTTCTTCTTTTTTCTACCTTTTCTTCTTCTTCCACATTTTCTTTCCTCATCTGCCACTTTTCAGTATTCCTTTCTTCTGTACCATCTACCTTTCTGATACCAGTTTTCACCTCCTGTACAATTGCTTTTCTCACTTCTTACTCTCCATCTTTCCTTAAAGCTTTTTTTTTCTCTCCTTTTTCTTTTTTTCTTTTTTTTTTCTTTTTCTCATTTTCTCATCATCCTCCAAATCCTCTCCATTGTGCTTTCCTGGGATTCTGTCCCTAGCTTTCATTCTCCCTTCCAACTTCTTATCTGCTTCTGTCATTTGATTAAACTTCTCATCCTTCACAAAGCTGTCTGGGGTTGTGGGCCTCCTCCTGAGCATGGCTGCATTCCAGTACTGCTTATATCCTCAAAAGGTCCCAGGCTCCAGCTTCTATGTGGTCATGAGTAACTGACCACAGATTGATTTTTATGCTATGGGATTCTATGCTGTCATAAAGGTAGCTGAAGACTATCTGTATGTAGCATATTTCCTGTGATAATAGGTCTAGAAATACTCATGAGTTGTTGTGAACCTGAGACAAGAGGAAAAACGTTGGGAAGTGTTTCAGTTAGTTATAAATAGCTTTTAGTTGGTTCTACTCAGTAACTACCAAAGCAAATAAATTAAAAATAGAAAATGTATCTTTACCATTTTCTTACCATAACAGTAACTTTCCTGGCAATTCACTAACACATCCCTTTTCTGTTATGCTTCACTGCCCTCAAGTAATTTGTTCCTCTTTCTGGGGAAATCTGGTGAATATTTCCTGATATAAGCTTATCTGTAGTTTTTCAGTACCACTGCAATGTTGGGTGACCATGAATACTTCTCTTTCGTGTGGTTTTATGTAAAAGAAATACTAATTCTGTTACTTATTGCTGAAATAAGTAAACTAATTAATAACTAGTTGTTTTTCAAAAAACCTTTACCTCTCCTTGACCTTCAACATCTTCACTACTGCTTGTTTTTCTTCTTGTTATTGCTGCCTTCACACTATCTGATGCACCGAGAACCATGACTAATCAGACAGAGCTAGACTGTCTAGTACTACACGAAGAAGGGCTGCTCATGCCATTGCCTGTGATGTGATACCTCCAGCTGCACATCTCCAAAACATGCTGGCTCTGCCTCCACCATATCATGTTGACGATTCACACTCAGCTCAACTGGTATCGTATGAAAGTCCTTTTCCACCTGAGTGCAAGTCTGCTCTTCAAGTTTCTCTGTCTGACCTGGTCTCGGCACTAGGGTTAGTTCTGCCTAGATACAGTGGTTTGCACTTGTACAAAATGGATGTCAGTTGAATAATTCTGCTACCCCTTAAAATATCCATGTTAATTTTAATGCCTAGTCAACATGAACTGCAGCTTTGGGCATCACCCACTTTTCCCTTCTGTTAGATTAAGGTTTAGGACCTGGTATGCAATACCGGTGGCCTGATAGAGCCCACAGCTTTATTTGAGTTGTATATAGCCTGACAAGCCATTTTCTTTTTCTCTGTTGGTATGGAACTGTACTAACACAGACTCAGGTACAATCCTCCAAACAAGCCTGATCCATGTAGCTGAGAAGATTTCATTTTCTTTCCCGGGAGATGTTCCTAACGTTCACACAAACATCTGGCAGGATTTCACTCACAAAAACCCAAGACTATGTTTCTGTTTAAAAGCTTCAAACTGCATTTATTGTAAATTCATGGAAAAAAATAATGAAGAAACCACAGGTTGGTAAACTATTACATCTCAGTGTGAAGAAGTTGTCCAGTGATTTGCAATCAGATATTGAAAAGAATATCTAAAGAAGCAGCAATTTTTCAATAGAAATCTTATTAAATAAAAAAGAGAATTATTTCCATATTTACAGATTATAAGGCAAATGTATCCTTAAAGCATTGTTTAGTAGTTAGTGGGTTTATTTCTTTGAAAGGAAAAGGGAAACGGTTCAAATCTAAGAGGGTACTTAGGAAGCAGCTTGCTACAGAGTCTATTTTACCACTGGTGAACAGCCCAACAGCCTCCCCTTGACCACTGCTGTGCTCTGCTTCTTCTGTCATCCAGGCTTTCACCGAAGGGCTTCTGGTACCTCCACCTACGAAACAGGGAGTGGGGGAATCTCATTACATTTGATGTACAGCCTGGATGTCAAAATTCCTTCCTGAGTTGTAGGCATTCTCCCAAGATCCCTCTGCTAATCACCACCTCCCGTAACAACCCTGAACCTAGGAAAGTACCTCGCTTTCTGTCTCAATCTCAGTTAAATAGAAGTCAGTGTGCTGAGAAAAGCCTAATCAGAGGAAAACCTCCTCCCAAGTATTTTACGTTCACATTTCTAAGAATGTTTTTACTAAATATCTATGTACTAAAATTAATTGAGCTTGTGCTATATCTGAGCCACGATCAGTTACTGAAATATGATCTCTTACTTACCCGCCTTAATTGTTTTATGCTGCTTGCTCGAATTGCTTCCATAAGGTTGTCATGGAGAGACCTCTGTGGGGTGGAGGGTCGGGTGGAGGGTCGGGAGCCTTCTTCTGATCTTCTGTCTGAGACCGATTTTAGAGAATCTTTAATTTCTTTCAATATGCTGTTCTCATGTTTTTTGCTTTTTTTGCCTTTTTTCTTTTTCTGTCCATTCTGTAAGGCTTTTCTTGAGCTTTCTTGCTGCTTGATGACTTCAGCTATGTTCCTGGTTGGTGCCTTCTTCTCTGGAATAACTGGGGGAGGCGGAGGGGGAGGAGGGGGAGGAGGGGGAGGGGGTGGAGGTGGGGGTGCAGGAGCTGGCGGCTGACTTTTTGCTGGCGGTGCTTTCTTAGGGAGCTTTGGAGAGGACCAAGGTGAGCTCTTGGGTGACGTATAAGGTGAGGAACGAGGAGTCCCCTTCTGCAAGACTTTGGTCTTTGGGTTGATGGCTCCATCACAACCAGACTCTTGCTGCCGTTGCTCCTGCATACGCTTTTGCCTTTGTTTATCCATATTTCTTGTCAGAATACTTGTCATGCTCATTCTTGGGCCAGCAAGGTCAAAGTGGTATCCGAGCTTGACCAGAGTGGTGTTCTCTTTCAACAGTTTAACTATGTCCATTTCCACCTGGCTGCCCATGATATGCCTTTGGTTGTGGAACCGTAACTCTGTTAGAACCTTGTTATGCTGCAAAGCTCTCATGATGGCCAGCACTCCTTTGCCTGTGATAAAATTTGACTCAATATTCAGACTAGTTATATGCTGATTTACCTTTAACATACCGGCAATTGCTATTGCGACATTGTCATCAGCGTGTGTGTTAGCCAAGCTGAACGACTTGACTACAGTGTTGTCCCTCAGGGCTTGAGAAAACTGTATAAGCATCTGTGAAGTGATGTTTTCAATGTTATTTAGATTCACTTCTGTGGTGTCTGGGTCATTGCTCCGAACTTTTTCCAAAGCATCCTCAATAACAGTTGGGTTTCCACACGGGTGGATGGCACTGCTTTTAAAGCTCAGACTGTCGGTGTCTTTCCCATCATGGCCATTGAGCAAATTTTCACTGTCCTTCGCACTGCTACTCTTCTTGTGTCTCGTATGGTCAGAACTCCTGCCATCCTCACAATTCACAGGTGTTTCACCAGCTGCAGCATTTTGCTTTTCATCATCCTCATCATCACTGTCATCTTCATCTTCCTCCTCCTCTTCTTCTTCCTCTTCATCATCCTCTTCAGTATATGCCTCCTCAGACACTTCACTGTTGCTTTCTGTGAAATATTCTTCTTGAATGTCTTCTGAATTGTCATCTTCTTGCTCTGATTCCTGAACAGGAATGCAGGTGTGGGTGTTAAACACGATTGCAGTAACGTAGCTACTGCCTCTTTGCACAAAAACAATTATCTTGAAACTATAGAATTTAATGCTGATAGCTAAAAATAAATCCCCAGAAACAAAGACAATTAGGGGAACAGAAAAACTGTTTCGGCACCTTACACCTTTTTATCATTACTTTTTTCATTTTCTTTAGAAAACAAATGCTTATTGTAAATTGGATTAGCTTCCCTGATGTCAAAGATTTCTACCAAGAGAAAACTTAATACAAGATATCATAACATGGATAAACTTCATACTCTTTGTTTGTTGGCATGTCTACAAGGGGCTATTAAATGGATCTGTATGGGTCCCTGCCAGCAGAAACACAAGACTGCAGTTTCAGAATGGACATGATATGTGAGCAACAAGTTTCTTTACTTCGTAAAGATTAGACAGCTGCGTCAATGCTCAGTCTCCCTTGTATACATTAGCACATCCAAAAAGGCTAAAGAATGCCATGACTTAGAATACAAACAGTGCCTGCATGTGTAAACAGGCATAGAGATGTGGAAGATAATATAGTATCACGGGAGTCCTGCAGAAAGGACTCTGGATGCACTAAAGGTGTTATACACACTTAGGAGCAATTTGGGAAGAAAAGATTATAACACATTCTCACAGGTAACGAGTAATCATATCAATAAACACCAAATCTCTTAATGTTTGCCAACAGCCGAGACTCTGCTCCTGAACGGTTGACACAGGCCAGCTGCCATACTGTAACGGGTTATAACTCATTGCCTATGCAACGAGTGTTTTTCTAAACCCCGAGGTTATTTCAGTGTGTTTGATGGGCACCAAAATAGCAGCTTTGGATCCACTTCTCAAAGTTCTGCCAGGTGTCCTTAGCAGTTCTGGTGGCAGTAGACAATTCTCCACGTGCAGGAGCAGCAAAAGGTCGGTAGCCCTCGAAAACCTCACTCTCCATTTGGAGAGCTCCAGAAGCATGGCAGCATTGTGCAGGCCACGTACATTCACATTCATATTTTAGTCTTTGTAAAATACTAAGCGTGTACTTTGTGGAGACACAGTGATTCAGTTCTGTGCTTCTGGAAAACAGAATTGTTACTAACTTGGCAGATTATTTTTAGAAAACCTGTGTAGCTTTAGGTTTTCTTAATTTTCTGGTTCTAAAAACGCAGTGAAAGGTTAAAATAATAGTAATTACAGATTGCATGGTACCATTTCACAGTCTTGAGCAGTTTGCTGTGTTGGGACACATGCAAAGGAGACAATATTTGTAGTGTTCACACAAGCCTGACTCTAATGAAACAGGTAATCGAACTGGTCCAGCCTTCCACTGCTAAGAGTTCAGCACATGCAGGGTTTGCAGGATCCAGCTCCATCACCCTGTGTATGGAGGGCTTGTAGGGTCCGGCCCCTGCTTCTCCTGCAGAGTCTGTGAAGGAAGTCCCTTAACACAGAAAGACGCTGTGCTGCATATAGAAACAGGGATGTGTTTATGCCAGGTTTATTATGGGACTGAGATTTGTATCTGCAGCTTCTGCGCGTGTATGCAGCTTTTAAAAGTTGAAAACATCGGTTATCCAGGAAAGCTTCTTGATTGCTCTGCTTTTATCTACCCAAGCATATACCCTACAGCCTTCAACACAGCTGCATATGAGCAGAAGCTTGTGCCTTTGAATGGACTGCTAATATGTTTTGACGACTCTAGATTAATATAATTAAATAAACAAACTTGATTTTTCTCAGAGGCACTTCTGAGGGTAAAGGAGGAATTTATTTTCCCATCAAATACATCGTTAGATGTCATATCTCCATACATCGTTAGGTGTCATATCTCATGGCAATCTGAATGATAATTCTGCAGCGGAGAACTCTGCAGATCTATAGAGGCATGCCCTGGTATTGTGGCAGCATTTCAGTACACGACTGCTGCCGGCAGCCTGCAGGGCTTCATCTTACCTCATGGTAGCAACTTGATGAAAAGTTAGGCTGGAGATAGTCAACACAGCGAGATAAATACCTCTGGAGGGCATGGCATTCACCCTAAAAGGCTATCTACAGGATGTGTGCCTTCTGAAGGGGCTGATGTCTTGCCACTAACTATAGAAATAGCACAAATAGCTATCTTAAATAAGGTGCCTAACTTTCAGGCAGTTGAGGGCAAAGAGATTGTTTTCAAGAAACACAGAAAGCATTTTCTTACTGCCTTCATTTGTGCCTTCGATATCAGCAAGTGAACACTTTCCTATTTATGGACACTTTTAGAAATTTTCTTCTCAGATCTAAAAGAACAAAGGCTTTTGCAAGCACTGTAATGTTGAGTTATTAACACCTTGTTAATACTATACAGGCATGGGGAAACCATTCTATGACACAGAACGAGCCCTGTTCAGAAGGTTTTTGGAACCAACCAGGTTTCAGGTTCCAGGCTCATCTGGAAAAAAAAACATTAATCTTGCCATTCCGTTCCTTAGTACTTGACAAACAGGGAGAGAAGTCCACGTCTGCAAGCTGATACTAATGGTCTGATGACAGCTAGCACTCGGTGTGCTTGCCTACAAAGACACTACAACACCATTCACTAGCAGGAGCGAACACTTAACTGCAAAGAAATCTTGACTATTATTATTGCAAGCTAATTTTATCCAAGTGATTTTTCTCTAAGACAATATTTTATCTGATGCAGAAATGGCCTAATTAGATTTTCTTGCGAATGAACTGAGCTCCTGACAAGGCTGTTACAAGTTCAGAATTGCTTTTTTTTATCTTTTTCGTATTTTTTTTTATTTAAACATAGTAGAACATGTCCTCATAAGGCAGAGCTTGGTATGGAGCAGTGCTTAAAAATCAAAAAAGTTACTCTCACACCTAGGTCCTTGCTTTGCTTTGAAACTACATGGAGCTGTTGTGAAAACAAAAGCTAATTTTTGAAAGAGCTCAGTCTCACAGATTGTTTCTGCAAGGGCTCGAGGGATGCCAATATGGTCATTAGCTCACACAGAGTGCTCATCAGATGTTAGGACTGAGTCCTAGTTGTGCTGTTCATTTGTAGTTCAGGAGCCAGCATTTGCTAGGACAATTTTTATTCTTGTGGACAAACTGATGGACAAGCACTACAGGTTGTTTTGGGGGAACAGAGGTAAGTGGTTTGACTGGTCACCCTGCTCCAGGCCACTTTTTGAATAACTTACAGCCACCCTCTGATAACCACTGCCAGCAGCTCCTGAGCCAAGGATCCTCAGCAGCACCAAGGCAAGAAAATCCTGCTGGCCACAACACGGCTTCCTTCCAGCAAGCACAAAGCCTCTGGGATGCTTATTCAGTTTCTGACATGCTATGTATTCAAAATCCTTTTCCTGACGTGCTTTCTAGGAGTCAATAATGATTGGTTTGGTTTGGTTTGGTTTGGTTTTGGTTTTTAAAAGCAGCATATTAGCTTTTAAACAAAATCAAAAGTTAACCAAAAGTCCATATCGCTACCATATAGCAATAACTTTTAACCTGTCCCTTAAAACTGTATCCCTGCCCAGTTTTTAACCATCAGCAAGAGTTTTTGCAGGATTTTCTTCTGCTCTCAGCTAAGTTTGTAATGTACTTCCAGAGAGGGTGCAAGAACTCTCTGAGCCAACACACAGTGCTTTAGCAGGCACAAACATATCTCCGACAAGGTTCTCATAAATGTTACAAGAGACAGAAAGAAAATAAAAACAGCAAGTGAGATCAGCCAGGGAAGAAGAAGCCCTAACATTTCTAGGAAGCAGTGAACACCTCAGGGTCTTACCTTGTCGCATGCACCCAGCCTCTCTTTTTCCAAGAGTTTTCTGGTCTCCCTCTCCCAGTAGGCCATCAGCGCTTCCCTGCTGAAAGTCCCTGTGGGTGTTTTCTCTGTCAGACTCTTTTGCCGTTGTCCTACGGGAAGGTTACGGTCGGGCTCGATGTCCTCCAGCTCCCGCTCCAGCTCCTTCAGCTCCTCTTCAGTGAGAGAAGCGAGGAGCTCATCTTCGTCAATGTCCTCATATTTGCTAAGCTCTCTTCTGTAGCCAAAGGTAGACATGGTCCCGTTTGGTCAGGCTGGTACAAAACTAAAAGGATCAGGCATTCACGAGGGCTGGATCAGGCACACCGTGTCTCGTTTGGTCAGCAACTGTTTCCCTGAGTAGCTGAGGCACCCTTTTAAGAGTGATCACCGGGGGCTTACGACAATGCACGAAGGGATGAAAGCATGCTCTGTTTTAAGCATCAGACGTCAGCTAGACATCTGAACAGAAAGAATGTCCCACCGCTGGTGTTTGCAGGTCCCTGGAAGAGGGGATTACTGACACAGTGACCATTGCCTTATTTAGAGCAGCCTGCTTGCAGGAGGGCACCCGCCGGCGGGGGGGTGGCGGGGAGAAAACCACACTGGCCTCGCCTGTTAACAACAGGAGGAAAGAGCCGTGAAAATTCACATAAACCCGAGCTGCCACAGGGGCTGGGAACAGAACAGCCTCACCACTGCTCGCCAGAGTCCCGTTGCCTTTCATGGTTTTCTGGCAAAACCGCGCCATCGTCGCAGCAAGGCGGCTGCAGGAGGCTGCAGGCGGTGGAAGAAGGGGAGAAGGTCGTGGTGCCTGCACCTCGCCTTCGACACATCACCCAGCCGGATTATCTGCCGATTCTCCTTGCTCAGGAGTGATAGGGGAAGGATCGACTCGTCTCTTTGCAGCTGGTGCCAGATGCTGCTCTGGTGGAGGACTGCAGGCTGCTGCTGGCGTCGGTGGCATCTCATGGAGGTGCAGGGGCACAGCACGGCGCGGGCTTCGTTAATGCCCACAGACCCTAGCAGATGAGGCCTCTAGTGGGCATTTTAGTTTATGGCCGTCACTCGCTGGAGCTGATGGATGTGCAGCTGGAGAGCACCCTCAAATTCATATATATGTTCACATGTGTGTATATCTATGGGTATTTTTTCCTGTATAGATATACGATAATGTATTTACACAAACACATAAATATATGGGAACAATGTACATATAAATATATGTAAGTTATCACGTCTTCTAGTAAGTACTATATTACTCTGACATTGTTTTTGGAGAGAGGTATCTTCCAATGTAAGGAAGCACAGAATGAAAGCTTAAACTTCATGCTTTTTTTTTTTTTTCTCTTTACTAACTATAAATGATGGTAAACAAGCAAGGCTTTCAGAAACATCCAGGCCAGCAATATCTGCAAACCGGTGCTCTGAGAAAGAGACAAAGAGAGGAAGAGAGAAAGACAGAGAAGAAGTTGATTTTGGTACAAGGAAGTAGATAAATGATAAATGTTAACATTATAAAATGATAAGTCACGGTGGTTTTATTTTTAGTTGGTAAAGTCCGTATTTAATGAAAATGTAAGTGAAAAAAATTTGACCTATGTACTTGTCCAGTACTGCCCCTTTTTGATTAGCATGGATTGGGCACAAGAACTGACGTATGGTGTTTAGCCAAATTGTTTATAAAGTTTTATTATTGTATATATTGCTTTAATGGCAATAGGGAGAGGAGTGAGCATGATTTTCATGAACAGAGTTGGTAAATAAATTAGATATTTCCTTTCGTCATTTTTCTATGTGAATTTCATGCAGCTTAGCTCACTCAAGTGGGATGAAAGCTTAGAAGTCTTGGCTTTCCTAACACAGGAAGACACTCATAAATCAGATTAAAGAATACTGCACATTTGTAATCAAATTAAATAAATATTTGCAGGTCATTTGTATTCGCCAATCTTTTCATAAAATAAAAAAGCAAAAACAAGCTGCAAAAACATCAGACACAACAAAATTTGTAAGCCTCAGACTTTTCCTATGTTGAGAGTCCATAATACAACGTACAGACATACAACCACTTGACCTGTCTATTTACCGTTTTCTGTGTAGAATTCTAATTTTCAAAACTCAAAGAAACTTCAAAAAGTGACATGTGTTGCTTACTTTTCAAGAATACTCTAAAGGATAATTTATTCCAGCCCTTCACAGCAACATGAACACTATCTTCAATGCTACTCCTTGCAGAGGCATGATAATACATTGGTACAGTGATGATGTTTATCATAAGATAAGAATCTCAGTGATGTCTGTTCTAGCCAAGAAATAACAGAATTTAAAGAAGTTACAAAATATGGGTAAGCTTTTCTATTGCAAAGGTCTTCCCAGAAGTGAGGGGAGATCGGCAGAATTAAATGAGGTTACAAGAGATTTGGGTCCTTTCTTAAACCTGTACATGTCACTCAGGGTAATTTAGGACCCATTCTTTATAAGGAAATGGACAAGTGTAAACACCCATGAACGCTCTCTCAAACAACAGTAATAAAAGTAATAAATCTGGCCAGTTGTACACACAAAAATGATGCTAAAACTGTAAAGCCAAGCACTCACAGATCAGAAAATGCTGGCATTATGTTTGTCCTTGCCTGCTGATGAGCGCAGAAACTCAGTGCTTAATTCCATAATTCTGTGATATAAAATTATACGCTTCAGTTCTGGGCCCATGAATCCCCAGGACCCTTACTGCCACTCAGTGTGCAGGAGAGATCGTGCATATTTAACAAACAGCCCCTCAACATTTTGTCTTACCCTTGTTCTTCAGCATATCAAGATTACTAATGACTTTGTCTGTCTAAGAATGCTTTCAGAAGAGGTGGCAGTGTTATCTCAATTGAAAGGAGAAATAAAGAGACTTTAAGATTTAAAGTACTCCCTAATGTGCAGTGCTTATGGTGACATGTTTAGGATTTGCTTTTTGGGAGTATTTGGCATTATGCAATACTTCAGCTTGTCAGTGCTCAGCTCCTGTGGACATCAACCATTGCTGAAGCTGCCCACCGCTACAGTTCAGACCACAGGTTGTCACTCAAATTATTTAATTATGATTAAATTGATTTGCCCATCTTCTCAGAGGAACTCTGCTACAAAAATAGGAGTGATTTTGTTTTCCTAAAATTACCATTTCTGCGTGAGACTTTTTGTTCTCTTCCCCCAGTTCCATTTCTCAGACATTATAAACACTCAGATTTCTGGGGGAAAAAAACAAAAACAAACACAAAACAACAACCAACAAGCAAAAATAGCAGCCTGGGCATACTGTTGTACATCCCACACTACGTGCTCAATCACACAACTCTGACTCCGATATAAACCCTTCAGGAAGAAATGTTGTGCTAGCGAGGTGTGAGGTGGTTGAAGCGAGAGGTGGCACAGTGAACTTCCTCATATCGCAGGCAGCGTGAGAGCAGAGCACGGGCTACTTGCAGTCCGTGTGCACAGGTCTGTAAAGGCTGTGTTGACTGCTATCTAGGATAAATCCTCCAAAGTACTTTGCCAGCTACCAGCACAAAACCCCAAAACATGCCCCTTGATACCCTGCTGAAATTCTGTATGCAGGAAATAGCTGGTTTTGTTTTCACTTCTAGGCCATGAAAACTATTCACTCATTCAAAAAAAAAAATTGAAATATTTGCTTCCTTCAGGACGGGGGCTAACATGAGAGAAGATAGGAGCTGAGAGAGCCCATTTTATTGGAGCAGCTCTCACTTTGCCATTTCAAACATCTAGGGTGCAGGTTTCAGGCTCTGAGTGGGACTGAGCCCACTCAGACAGGACTTTCAATCTTTCCTAGGCCAGGTGACTTATTTCCTAGGTTTTAAAAGACAAGACACTTCTAAGTGCTCATGTCCTTTTTTCCTTTCCAAGCAACTAAATATTTCAAGCAGCAGCCTAGGAAATGTTCTGCTTCTCACAGATTTCCACACCTTGTTGGCCCAGCTGTTGTAACGAAGTGAGCAACATCTGACGGGCAGTAGGCATCCCCGACCGGGGCAAAACCCACGGCTTAAACTTTACTTGCAGTCTGGTGAGTACAGGGCAAACGACAGGAAAGCAAAGTGAGTGTTGTACAACCTTGTCCTCAGGCGTGGGACACGGCCTGTCCCCAGGACGCTGGCTATTTCAGTCACAGCTCCCGAGGACAGCCTGTCAGACAGATGCGTTGGCTTGTATCAAAACGCCGGCCCACGCTGCAGGAACGGGTCCAATTGCCATAGAGCACGTTAAAAACAATGCCACCACAGCATGTCTGGGCTTTCCCTCTCCCTCCCATTGGGCATTCTCACCCTTCCTCACCTCTTTTGCACCCCCATTCCTCACCCAGCACCTTCCCTGACCCATACCCCTCATGCAGGCCCCGATGCTCCAGCCCCAAGCTCCTCACCGCTGTGGCCTTCCATGCCTCCTTTCCCTGACCTCTCCTTCCTGCCCCTCATCCCACATCCCCTGTCCTCCTCCCGGTGCTCCTTGCTGCCTGCCACCCCCCTCCTGCCTCACACTTTTTTACTCGTCCTCCTCGTATATAAATTTCTGTATGCTACTTCTGCAGGCCCAGGTTGAACGCAGAGTCCAAACGAGACAAAGGATCAGCAGTCTGGCATCTAGGCAGGACGGGCAGGCAGACTGATGGGACAAGCTGTAGCTCTTTCTCCCAAGAGACCAGCATTACTTTTAAAAACTGTGCACACCGTACCGTTCTTGAAAAGGATGTGTCATCACCTGCATTTAACACTGGTATCAGCCCAGCAAATGGGATAAAGCGTGCACTGAAGGCATTTGAAGGAACAATTTTTCAGCTGCTTTTCTCTGTGCCAGATGAATCTGTTGTCCAGTCCATCTCTGCTGGTGTTGCTGTAAATGGGGAGTCACAAGTGAGAAAAACTTTTCCCTTCATCCCTGCTAAGGAAACAAAAAGTGGGATGAGTTTAAAGACGACCATGAACCAAAACCAGTCTTTGCTTGGGAATCAGACTCGACAACCTAAACTAATGACAGATCTTTCCCGCTGACCCCCTGCAGCACACTCCAGGCCACTGGGAGGGCAGATTCCAGGTCCAGATTGTAGCTTAACAGCTCAGACCCACCACAAACAGCGATCAGCTTTCACTCAAAAACATGTGCGTGTGGACTGCCTTGTTGCTCAGATTAGTTTTGAAAACAGCATTCCCACCAGCTGCTGGGAAAGTAACCAGAAGTCTGGAGAATGCTATAAACCACCAAGCCATGGGGCAAACGCTAATCTAATGCATTTTGATGGCAGGGGTGTTTGGGTTGCCTTGCTTATCAAGCAGACAGAAGAATCACAGAAAAATGTCATAGTAATGTCAAAGAAAAAGTCGTAGTAAAGAAATGAATGGGTTCTGGTGGTGCTGGTGATGGGAAGTGTGCAAGGATGTATCTTGGAAGAGGAGTCAAGAGGTGAGCCTTGCTGCAGGAAACCGCTGGGGGAAAAAAAGCAACGGTGCAAATAAAAACATTTCTGGACTAACAAATTCCTTTAGCATTTGATTAAAAGAAGGAAAACTTTCTAATCATCTTGCGTCAGTACAATAAGTCACGTTCCATAATAACATCATGAGAGGAACCTGCTTATCTCTGACAGTGCAAACTATTGTGCTATTCTGTAAGTGCTTCTCCACATCCCTACTGACTGTCCATTTCCTCAGTGTCAGTTTCTGCCACACCAAAAAGATAAAGTGCTTTATACACAATGGTTGTCCCTGTGCTCTTGCTTTCATATAGCTGCTCGTATCCCTCAGGAAGAATCTCAATGTGCTTTACAAACATTGCCAACAGATTTACGAACTATATATAGAAATCATTTCACTCACTACTGATGTACAGACACTAGGGTGACCACAGCAGCTGTTTGGAATTACAGAGCAATATTGCTCAATGGTTTTGGACAAGAAGTAGAGGCCGCTGTATGGCAGAGAAAGTAGCAGAGGTACTCCTGAATGGAGACAGGCATAAAGTGGTTTTCACAAGAGCAGTTTGAATGGGACGCTGTTTAGGCATCTGTAGTCAGCCTGTTCTTTCCCAAAAAGCATGATAAAATATATAACATCTGCCACCGTACGCATTACATTATTCATGGTGGTATTTGCAAATATACTGTAAGTTGTATGTCTAGGTCAGAGTATGTAGCTATTAAATTGTAAGTAATTATAAAAAGTGCATGCACTTAATCCTTTGTTGAACGCCTCAGACAGTTCTCCTGTGTAGCTTAGCCAAACATACAGTTTGCCTTTCAGATAAAAAGAAAATGCTGTTTCTTTATACCCAGGGAGCAATACAGGTACTAACTTCTATAACTAGCATTTCCTTGATTTTAAATCAAGGTATTTTACCAGTGTGTGTTTATTAAGATATTTTTTTATTAAAAAAAAAAAAAAAGATCCTAGCAGTATAAACAAACAATGTAAATCATAAGGAATGAAATAAAAGCAGCAGTACTAAGTAAATAGAGACAATAAAGTAGAGAATTTATGTCTATTTTGAAATAGCCCATATTAATGACGATGGGAGTCTGGGCACTGTATGTACCGTGCACAAATTATGCAGGCAAAAGTAAATAGTTTTCTGTTAGACTTGATCAAATGTAAAGATTTCTACTGCAAATGTGAATTTTGAAAATTAAATTAAATACTTTGTACATGTCACCAGAGCTATGGTACCATATCAGTCTTAAGACTACTAACAACATGTTTTTACAGCTTTTCAGGAGTATCATGAAACACAGGTTCCTCAGGGAATACTTCTCCTGATCTAAGTACCTCTTTTGCTGGTGTGAGTGACACTTAAGGGAGCACTCCAGAGAGAAAATGTTTCCCATCGCAATATATACCTTTAAATATTTATACAGTCATTTGGTGCACTTACCCGTGTACTTCTTTCTGATTTATCCAGCATTTGTCTTGGTAAAGGATCAGAATGGATTTCTTTGAAGACTGTTCCGTGCATTTGGAGATAGACAGTGTGGGTTTGAATCAAGGTCATTGTCTGTAGGTACAGAAAAGGACTCCAAAGGATAGACACCTTGGACAGCAAGGTTCCAGTTTTAATTACTGCAGCCTAAACAATTTCCAGTGGAAAGGTCAGGGAGAGAACAAGCCAGAACAGAGCCAGTCAGGCTGAAATTCAATTTGGCTGGAATAATGTTTCCTGATACCAACTTCTTGAGCAGACATCTATCAGTGCCAAGGCTCACAGGGAAAGAAAAAAAAAAAAAGGAGGGGGAGGAAGGCTTTAAATGGCCTGACTCAGCAGGCAGCCTAGTGCCGTTGCTGAGTACAACAGAGAGGCAAAGCTGGCTACACAGAAGACACCAGATGAGGGCAAGACACTGTTCACCAGGCACATATTAAGGGGGTTGATGCAAAAGCTAATGGAGATGAGACCTGTTGTACTACAGAGATACGTGCTCATCAATTTATGTCACTTTTCTCCATGCAAACCGTAGCTAAATAGTCGGCTACTTTAGAAGCCTTTTTCTGCCCCAAATAAAGGTCAGAAAAATCTCTTTACCTACCCAAAGGTAGACACAAAAGAGCACTGCTTTGTGACTGTGCTTTTCCGTATAAGACTCACATACTATCAGGAATAATCAGAGAAAAGGCAGCTGAGGAATGAAAAACCAGAGGCAGAACACTGGCTCCTGCAGTAAAGCAGTAAAATTGTCTCCCACTTGATACTCAGAGCAAGGATCTGCCATGCCAGCTTCCCAGATTAGATGGTAGCCAGTGCATGGAAGTTTTATGGAAGGCATACGCGATATTATGGGCCCTAAAGGGTATAGCTGGTCATATAACTCATGGCTGTGGTTTGGTCCTTCACCAAACTATGAAAACACTTACAGCTACAGAGTTCATCTCACTGGTGCTGCAAAGGCTGACATAACCACAGTTGAATTCCTGGCTCCTTGGAGAGCTCATCAGTCTGGCGCAGCTGTTTGTGTCAGATTTTATGAGAAATAGAGACCAAATGATATCGCTGCTTTCAAACATTGTCCCCAAACTGATCAGAGTCCCTACCCCAGAGCATGCCTGAATCAAAGCCAGGGCATTTAATTACTTCTAGCCAATGTCGCCCATGGGTAGACATGCCATGGAATTGGGTTGCAATGGAACACCTAATAAGTCACACCCAAATAGCAGAGAAAATGAAAACCCAGCATTACAAGGGTTCAATCAGAGTCCAAATGGGGAAAAAATGAGTAAATTTTTTTCCTAGCCATTTATTCTTACAGCTGGGGCTGCTGCCTTCACTTCTTTTCACACATTTCCAGCTCTCACCAGCATATACTCAACTCCACAAAAGTAATAATCAATGATCTGGCTGCAAAACATGGGAGTCAAAAGATTTGTGTTCAGTTCCTAGTTTTGCCATAAGCATGACCCAGAGTAAATAGCTTCCTTTCTCTATCCAACTATCTCACCTCATATTCCATTTAAAACAAAGTTTTGCCCCTCACTCCTCCACTCAGTTCACAGGTGCCTTGAAGGCATTCCACATGCTTTCTTATGGTGTTACATTTCCTTTAGTATTCAGGAGGAAAAAGTCTTCAATAAATAAACATCTTCAATGTTGAGGGAAAGAAAAGCTTTAAAGCAGAATTAGGCCACCTTCTGCAACAGGCTCTCAAATAACAAAAATGGCCCAGAGGTATTGTTTGAAAGATAAGTGTGATAAACCTTTTAGACGTACCCAATGATCTTTTAAGGACTAGTCCATGATATTTTAAACATTTCAGGCAATACTTTGCCCTAGAGCTGAATGCTTTGATGCCAGAGGCACTGTAACTATTGCCTGAGGCGTGTATAGAGGCCTAAATATAAACCTTGGCCCATGAACTAAAATTACTAATGGAATTTGGCTCTAGCCACAGAAAGGGTTTAAAATCTCCTGTCTAAAGCCCTATTTGATCATGTTTCCTTTGCTTGTAGCAGTATAATGTATCAGTTATGTGACTACCCAGGTCCTTATGTTGTGGTCACTCTATTCACTGAAATGACCACTATTCAAGACTTATTAAGCCCATCTTTCTGCTTAGGAATTCCCACATAGAAATACCAGTTTATAGGTTATGCAGCATACATGCATTTAGACTGGTATATCCAGGATGCATTGGTCTGTGGAGCCTTGGCTGCAGACGGCCACGTTGGTTTCACCGAGCGCTCGGCCCTCAGGCCACGCATGGGGTCAGCAGTCAGCTGGGACGTCCTACTGCCAGGGCCTGGTGTGGACACCACATACCTGGACATTTTGCACAAATGACCAAATTCTTCCCTTCCACCCTGGTCAAAATTTCTGACAAAACAACAGAGGACATGTCTTGGAAAACCAGATGAGTACTTGCCCTAGTGAGAGCAGAAGCAACAATTAAGCCTTCTGCTCAAACCCTCTCCGTGTCCCAGACCAGTAATTTCTGTTTGTTCCATTTGCTCCTGTAAATATATTGTGAGGAAGGACAGACCCACAAATAACTGACAGAGCTGCCTTTGGAAATGGAATTTACATTTCTGACTGAGGTGTTAATAAGTTATATATGGCAATCACATGCAGCGGAGACAAAGTTCTAAAGAACATGGGAAGCAAGCATATGGAGCAGGGCAGAAGGATGCTTCAGCTGTGTGTGTGTGAGTGTGTGAAAGAGAGAGAGGGAGAACCAGTGTATCTCTTGAATTACATGCTTATCTATGCTCTGAATTAGGCACTATGTAACATTGACATATTGGCATCCACCAACTGAAATCTTCTCTGAGTTTAGGCAGGATAGCAAAGTAAGTGCAATCCACTTTTAATAGAATACTATAAAGAATATTTAATCGCGTGTGTTTTATTCTCAGCATGCACAGAAACTGCATCACAGCATAACTAAGCATCTTGTTTAGTCTGTCTGAGAAACGATCTGAAAAAACTCTGTAGGAACCATGATTAAAGCTTTGACACTGCACCATTTCTCAGCTATGGGGATAGGCTACGTGATTTCCTGTTTTGTTTGTCCATCAAAATCTACCCACTCTTTTAAAAAGCCTGAAGTCCCTTGATCTTTGCCAAGCACTAAAACATGCTGTACTGGTATGCTGTACTGGCAAGCAGATGTACCTAGGAACACTCGCTTTGCAAAAATACCTAAAAAGAATCTTTGAAGTGTTTGGAGAATTGTATAATAGAAACATTATTTTTAAATATAAGATGTTACACTTCATGCCAATTACATGACAAAGACTTGCATTTAGAGGTTTAATTTTCCTTGCCAGGTTAAATTAGACATTTATTCTCTTTTCTAGATAAACTTATGCCACAATATGAGAGCAGCAATTGTATTTATCATCATCATTGCAAAGTCCATCATGAAAATTCTTTTGTCCTTTCTTCATCTGAATTCCCATTTAGAGTGTACTTTTCTACATAATTACTATAATGTTCTTATTCTGATTTTAAACTAGATTCAGATAGTAAAATGTTGTTAAAACATGAGCTTTAACACACCAGTTTTGAAGAAAAATTTGTTCCCATAAAAGATCTATTTACAACAAATATCAGAATGTTGTGAGTGTATATAAAACAACAAGCAGCTCTTCAGCTAGTTAAAAAAAAAAACACGAGTCTAATTACAGATTGCGCACAGTTATTTTTAAAAACTACTCAAAATGTATCTCTTTTCCATACAGATCATATTCTTTATATAGGATATAGTTCTTGAGAAGCGGTGGAAGTGAAAACTTCTTCATAGATGACAGTTTCTGGAGCCTCCTCAACCCCATAAGCTTACGTATTTTCAGGCGACACAGATGTTTCAATGGGCGAGGATTATCTAAAAATAATAGTGAGAGAGAAATAGTGGAAAAATAATGTCATTAACACTGACTGTAAGACAGTTCACAATCTCAAAACTTGCTGTAATAAAATTAACAAAATCTACTAGTTTGGGGCATTATTATATAGCCACTTCTGAATAAAATAACATTCATTTTACTTCAAAATTGTGATGTTACACTCTGTTGATATTAAACAAACTTCTTCTTTTAGATATCTGCCTAACACTGTATGTCTCCCTTTTAGAAATATTCACACTGTGTTGCGTCTCCAAAACATCCATCTGAACACCTAGACATCATTTAACATAATCAACGGTACCTAATAAATGATCTCTCTTTTCTCTACATTCTCTGATGTTAAATCAAATTCTATTAAAAAAAATAAAGTAATAGTTAAATAAAATTAGCTCCTGCAAAGAGAACTTTTCATACATTTCCCAACAGACTTTTTTTTTTTTTTTTTTTAAGTTAAGGTCGTTGCTGCCACCAGTGGTGGAAGGTCTAAGCCAGCTTGTAGAACTTCAAAAGTAAAAGTGTACATAGAACTATTATTCAACTGAAGTATTAATAATGGCAAGTCTAGATGTATATCATGTAAAACAGGAATTGATGGTGACGTGATGTACTATTGTGATGGTACACTCACTGTCATCACCTCTCACTTTGAACGTAATAGGATGTAAACCATGCTTTTATGATAATCCTTGAATGACTAACAGACTTGAGAGATCAAGGGAGCAAAAAGAAGGATGAAGTGTGAGCAATACTCCTTAATAAAAAATATCGAGTCCCATAGCTGTGCAATGACTGGTGTTACAAGGCTTAATAAGGAGTTTGAGAAGTACCTTAATGGTCCTGCTTAACTGAGGAGGCTTCCCACAGAACAATGATGTTCCTTATGAGACTAATTTTCACCAAGTGCATACTTGTCATAACCCAGTCCAATTAACTAACTTGTGACCAGTGACAGTAAGTAAAGTTTTGTCTCAATCTGAGGAATGGATGACAGACACAACCTGGTTCTTAGCTAGTACACAGTTAGATTGCATATTTTGGACTAATAGGATCTGACATGGGGAATTAAAGTTTCCTATAATAAATCATAACATCATTAACTAGAAGTTTGGTATTTACCCAATATTTGACGAATCTCTGGCCATTCCTTCTGTGTTTCTAGGACAAACTTAATTTTTGTGCACAGAGGGACATAATCCATGTAATCTATAAAAACACGAACAACTTTTCCCGCTAAGTGTTTCAACCAAGGAACAGCAATAAAGTCACAGAACTGAAAGGGAAAACACAACAAGCAACAACTTCAAAATCTGTGCAGAGGACAAATGCCAAAATAACACAATTAAAGCAATTACACAAGATAATTTAAACAAAGCATTAGGAATGACCTTTAACAGGCATAAACTGATGCCTATGTAAGTTACTTTAAAAGCCATTTGCTTCCATGCTTAACCTTTGTGATCCCTTAATTCCTCTGGACAGGCTCAAGGGCCAATAACCATTATAACATTGCTATAACTTCCAGCATTGCTTTGTTCAACTCTGATTTCTCTTTGGAAATGCATCCTTTCCATTGGTTTGGACAGGAACAGAAATAGCAATATCCTGCTTTGCAGCTTCTTAAAACTTCCTTCCTAAATCTAATATACAGGCACCAAACCAAAACCACTCTACATAGATAATTTTCTCTCAAAGTCAAAAAACGAAGAATGGCTGTTATATTTTTAGTGTGTTTCAAAGAAGGATTTTGTGAGTATATTAAAGTTAATTCTGTACAATAATCTAGAATTTTTAAAGCTAGCTAATGGAAATGGGAAAGAGAAGAGAAGAAAGGTATTTATTTACTGGATTATCCTTTATTACAGAAGAAGTCCATCCTGGGAGAATCTCTTCCTCTGGAGTTGACCACACAAAAGAATTTCCATAGATATCTTGATGCATACAGTCAAAACACATCTCCACATTATACCCATGATTCAGCAACAGCCTCAGCATCACTTCATCATTCAAGGCATACTGAATGGCACTGGGAAAATGCGTATCATTAACCAGCATAAAGTAGCAATTGACGTTTGCTCCATAAGATAGGAGCAGCCTTACTATTTCATGATTACCAGCTCTCACTGCCACAAGAAGACAGTTTAAAGGATCCTTGTTTGGATTTGCACCAGCTTTCAGTAATATTTCAGTGCAAAGAATGTCATTGTTTGAAACAGCAAAATAAAGTGCAGTTTTCCTTTCATCATCGTAACTATCTGAAATGTGCTCAGCCAAGAGAGTATTGACATCAAAACCACTTTCAATGAGGAGCTCTAGACACTGCGAATTCTGACCATCTGCAGCTGAGTGAACAGGGCTTAACCCACTTTTCTGGATTGCATTTTGGGATGTGACTGGAATGAGATACTTCAGGACCCTAAAAAACAGTGAAGAAAATTAGTAAGGCATCATTCCCCTGCATGAAGAAAATGACCATCACCAAATTATATGCTAACTTACCACGTAGATTCTTTACACAAGAAGATCCTAACACAAAACACCTGTTTTGAGCAGTGTCAAACGGGACCTTGTGTTTAAGTCATTTCAGTGCTTTTTACTTAGTTTTAAAGCAGTATACTTTGTATTTCGTTTTCTGTATTCTAAAATAACACTTAAAAGCTGATTCAAGTTGACAAAACATTGGCATTTCCAATATATAAATGATCTCTACATTTGTATGTTTAACACAGTGTTCTCCAAATATGACTTTGAGCCACACTGCATCTTAAAGAAAACGTAAAGTCCAAACTCGTACTCACAGGTAATGCCCCTCATAAGCTGCTTTGTGTATGGGAAGCAGTCCTGCCTTATTAGGCACATTGCCACTTCCTCCATATTCCAAAAGAAGTGCTATGCAGTCTGGATTACCTCCTCCGGCTGCTTCAAACAGTATTGATGCACCATCATCTGCTAAGGCCTGGACATCTCCACCTTGAAGAAGGGTAGACAGTTCAGAATTATATCCAAATTAACTTGCAGGTCATCATAATACCAAGCCCAGAGTACTTTCCTCCTCATTTTTAGATGTATTTAAATTAAAACATTATGAAAACAAGAAATGTGGAAAATTTAGACCTCAAAGGCAAAAAAAAATGTTGTACAGATACAAGTTCAGATGTTGGAAAATGCTTACTTGAGTGGGATTTTCTTTGATCTTAAGTGTTATAACTGAGGATTTTCAAAATTTTAGTGCATTTCATAATATATTTAAATGCATTATTTAATACCAACATAATTATATTCACTATTGAAAGGAAGGAAGCAGAAGAAGAGAAGGGGAGGGAAGAACACACAAGAAAAGAAGGAAAAGGACATGTATAGCAGTACAATCCTCTTTGACTGAAACATATTGGTGTCAACTCTGTCACTCATTTCATGTGGATTATGGAAGTGTAGGAATACTCACAGATGCTTTCTTTCCTTCCAAGAAACCAAACCTTCTCATTCATCAGTACTCTTTCTCTCCTTTTCTATTATCACCCTAAAACCCCTCAGCAACTAGGCAAGACATATGCCAGTCCAGAGGTGTATTTCCTTTTTACCTGACTACATACCTTTATGAATAAGATGTTCCAGCACATCACAGTGACCATATTCAGCAGCAACACCTAATGGTGTTACTCCATATCCATCCTTAAGGTTCACATTTCCACCATTCTTCAGAAGAAGAGAAACAATATCTTTGCGTCCCTGTTTTGCAGCTTCATGCATTGCTGACCAACGTTTTACGCACGGCTGGTGGATACTACAGTTGTTTTTTATCAGAGTGGATGCCATTTCAAAAGAGCCCCTTTTTACAGCTTGAAGATATTAAAAAGGGAAGAAAATAATACAATTATATTTTCAGGTATGTTGACCTGAAATGTAAAGGTATCTAGTAAGTTTAGAGAAGCTTTTTATTCTGTACTGATATGAGGAAAATCAAAAAAATTCTAGTGCTAGAAATCTGGGTATCCAGTTCATATATTGGTAAATAAATGATGATGTGAGTTGCACAGGAAATCAAGGCAAACCATCACAATCTGTAAAATACATCAGTTTGGAATACAGAGTGCAAAAGCAGCATCAGCTCAATTGCAAGAAAAAGCAACAGAATCACAGAATCACAGAATTGTCTAGGTTGGAAGAGACCTCCAAGATCACCTAGTCCAACCTCTGTCCTAACACTAACAAGTCCTACACTAAACCATATCACTAAGCTCTACATCTAAACGTCTTTCAAAGACCTCCAGGGATGGTGACTCAACCACCTCCCTGGGCAGCCCATTCCAATTCCTAACAACCCTTTCAGTAAAGAAGTTCTTCCTAACATCCAACCTAAACCTCCCCTGGCGCAACTTTAGCCCATTCCCCCTCGTCCTGTCACCAGGCACGTGGGAGAATAGACCAACCCCCACCTCTCTACAGCCTCCTTTAAGGTAACTGTAGAGAGCGATAAGGTCGCCCCTGAGCCTCCTCTTCTCCAGGCTGAACAAGCCCAGCTCCCTCAGCCGCTCCTCGTAAGACTTGTTCTCCAGACCCCTCACCAGCTTGGTCGCCCTTCTCTGGACTCGCTCGAGCACGTCCATGTCCTTCTTGTAGTGAGGGGCCCAAAACTGAACACAGTACTCAAGGTGCGGCCTCACCAGAGCCGAGTACAGGGGGACAATCACCTTCCTAGACCTGCTGGCCACACTGCTTCTTATACAGGCCAGGATGTTGTTGGCCTTCTTGGCCACCTGAGCACACTGCTGGCTCATATTCAGCTGCTTATCAACCAGTACTCCCAGGTCCTTCTCGGCCAGGCAGCTTTCCAGCCACTCATCTCCCAGCCTGTAGCTCTGCTTGGGGTTGTTGTGCTCCAGGTGCAGGACCCGGCACTTGGCCTTGTTGAACTTCATGCAGTTGACCTCAGCCCATCGGTCCAGCCTATCCAGATCCTCCTCCAACGATAAAAATAACCTAATATTAGGCAATAGTCCTTACTTTTAAAGTTGGTGCAAGCATTACAATAAAAATAATAAAATCAATAATAAAATTAAGCATTACAATCTCCCTCCAAAATCCCTCAAAATTATGATTTAGTCATCTGGTAACTCTAATCCTAACGTGTACTCAGTGGCTGTTGTTAGCCAAAGCACAATTGATATCTGCCATACTTTAAGACCATGCTCTGCCTTTTTGAGAATCCGAGTTTGAAATTTCCAGATAATTACACCTGCAAATTATTTACATATAAAATAATGATCCAGAGTTGGAGTCTAATTTCACTTCTGAACTATCCTTTAGAATAGCAGATCTCTCCACTGACAGGCAGGGCAGCTGAGAAAGATCAGCAGCACAGGGTTAGCAAATTTAACTTTTGTGAATGTCTCATCATACAAGTAAGAAGGTTTTTAAGAGGCAATAGTCTTCATAATTATCCACAGATGTCTTGAAGTGGAGTATTACTGAACGTACCTGGAAGCAGAAATCATCCCACTAGATATTTTTTCAGCATTTACCTTTGTATTGAAGAGCCCTTCAATCCAGAGTTTTAGAATTAAAAGAAGAAACTAAATCATGTTCAGCTCTTAACATCATGTTAGGTGTTAAACACCTGATTCTCTATTTTACAGACAAAGATTAAAATGTATGATGCACAGCAATACCTGCACGCACATTGAGAGCTCTAAGTGGCATAATATCATAAAAAGCATCACATAAACCATACACAGCTTATAAACCGCATTTCCAGGAGTTTGTGTAGAGAAATATTTAGGAAAATAAACTGCTATTATAAAGGAAAAAAAATTCATCAGCCCTAGTTACATAGTTACTTGGCCCAGGATTTGTTAAAAGCAAAGGATGAAAATAGCATAAAAGCTTTAGACTTATAATTATTGAATGAAAAGCAAGATATCCCAAAGTGATATCTTGGGAAAAGCAAGATATCCTAAAGGAAAACTCTATAAATGTTGCAGGGCCTTAAAATGTTAACATATAATTGCACCTGAGGAAAGTTAACAAAAATTGCAGGAACGTAATATTTTAATACTGATAATCGTCCAAAATTGTATAAACTGTAGTTTGTTATACAGAATAATGTTACTTTGCAATACACAGGAGAATTGTATTCATTTCACAGATTGATTCTGCTCAGAAGAATGGGGATGTTTTGACTTTCAACAGAAACTAGAAGATAACAATAGCTAAACTACCCACATATAGTGAGGCTCATTTAAGTCTACCTATAGCATAAAATCTTCCAAAGAAATCACGTTTCTTTAGATGAAGGTATTAGTTAGAAATGCAGCTGAAGCTTATTTTCAGTGCAAGAGGGATGGGAAATGAAATGGGAGATTTTGAAATTGAACATACCTGTCTACTCCTGAGGAAATCATCCAATAAAAATAAAAATCTTCAGTAACATCCAGACCTCCATAAAAAGTACATCCTAGTTAAAGTAACAGCTTATTCTTGTACCTGACTTGTACCTTAAGATGGTCAAATGGGACCAGCTTGCTAAAGGCCTTACAGCCCCTGAAGGTACAGAGAAGATGCCTCAAACAACAAAACAGGTCACATTCTTCGGATTATCTGCATCTCAGAGGTCACCTGAAGCATAACTATTGCTGATCTCAGTGCTGGGTACATTTCAGTAAGTGCTGGGCATTTTGTTTCATCTAAAAAGATTACCAGCAGCTAGAACATATACGTCAATAGGAGTAATGAAGTGAGTAAGAATTATTCACAGGGATGAGGACTCGCAGAAATGGGGTTAAATTCCCCTTGCTATGGTTAGATTTTGAGCCTGCAGAAATGGATATGCCAATTTAGTTGAGCATGGGTTGCAATTCACTTTGCTCAAACACAGGGAAAAGAGGCAATTACCAATAAGAAGTGGAGTTTCTCCTTTGTCATTTTTTGTATTGGGCCAAACACCTTTCTCCAGCAATGCTCGTACGTTTTCCACAAAGCCAGCTTTTGCTGCCAAAGTTAGCGGTGTTTCTCCATCACAGGTTTTGTATTCCCACATTGCTTTATAAGATGCTAGACGAAAGTAAAACATAAAATTACATTAATGGACAAATGTTGTTAACATGCACATATACGTTCACTTTTGCACTGCAGGGCTTCTGAAGAAAGTATTAAAAAAACCCTCCAAGTCCTTTACTGGTGTAAATTGATGCAACATCTCCCAAAAGAAAATTTGCCTGATACTTAAACAACATACATAAGATGCTCCATGAAGGATTTCTTCATACTTTTTTTAGTAATCAATTTCAGCCTGTTTCTGTGCATGTCTGTTTTTTGTTTGGTGTTTCTTTGCTGCTTCCCCTATCTTGTGCAATATTTTTACCTTACTCACCATCTAAAATGATTTCAAGTATTTGTTGAATTGGCTGAGCTGCAGCCTCATGCAGTGGAAACCAGCCTCTTTCATCAGCTTCATCCAAAGCATATTTCTGTTTCACAAGGTCTTGGAGCCCAAATACTTGACCTTTAGAAATCCAGTGGATAAAATGAGATGTATTTGAAAAAAAATAATATATGGAAAGCTCAGTTTTGCAAATAGACTGTTTTATATTAGGGTTTTTACCTTGCTTTATGGCTGCTACAATTTTCCTATTTTCCTCACTAGGTGGTACAAAACTATCCAAAAAAAAAAAAAAAAGAAAGAAAAAAAAGCAGAAAATATAAAATATAAACAAATAGTAGATGCATGATATTATTCATTCATTATTTTATATTAGGTTCTCATCTGAGCCGACTTTGCCTTGAAACACATCAACTACAGTCCTGATTAGCCTTGTGACCTCCTAAGTTACACCTGAACCCCAGAGCTTCAGAGTAGCCCAAGTTCTCGAGGTAGGTGCAGGTCCTGCTGCAGGCTGACCTCCTGATGAGCCCCCAGAGCACATGCCTGCTGTCCCTTCCCCTCCTCTTCCCTCTCATCCCCTGGCATGGCAGTTTCCAGAAGGAGCTGTGAAGTGCTCTGACAAACCTCCTAATTCGGAAAAGATTTCTGGTTGTGTTTGCCACACAGTACTGCAAGGAGCCCTTCAGATTCACGAGCTTTAGACAGCAAATGAGAACATGACGGCGTCAGAATGTCAATGTTCATAAACGGACAGTTTGATGATGTCGATGGTACCACTGTCCCTGAAAAAGTATTGTTGATAGTTTTATCAGTATCATTTATCAGTACCAGCATTCACCTTCCACCTCATGGAGGTTTCTCCATGAAATGGCAGGTGAACGCTGTTGTCTGCTAGTGCGTTGAGAGATTTTGGTGATACAGGCATCTTAAAAACTAGATTAGATTAAAAAAATAAATAAAAAAGAGGAGCAGGCAAATAAGAGAATTCCCAGTGACTCCACCAAGAGCCCTCAGTGCCAACGGAGATTCCAGACTTACAACAGGAGCCCCTGATGAGAACCCAAACTCTCACGAGATCCCACAGGAAATTAAGAAATGCTAACAGGCCTCCAAGACTTATGGTTCTACATCTCACTTTCAATTTTGAGACTGACCAACCCACAAAATGTATTTATAGGATTATTGCTGAAGAACCTCTCAACTAAGACAAAGTTTTCTTTCTTGTATGCCCTTTTCATAAGAATGCAAATGGCCTAAAAAGCTACGGGAAATATTAGTTTAGCCCAGTGAATCTCATCTCGCTAAACCCTCTGCAACTCCAGAAGACAGCTCAGAGCAGAAGCCTGCTCTGGCTTATAGTGTTGCCTGCCCAGCACAGAGCCCCACGTAACACCATGGAGATGATTTCCATCACCCCACATAGCTCAGCTGAAGCCTACATTTCGTAACTAAAGGAATCGATCTTAACTATAACATCAATGTCACCTACGAACCCCTGCTGAATGTTCCTGCAGGGTTTTTGTTTTTCTGGTTTGGATTTTTCTTCCATACATACATAACTAAGTGCACAGGGGAAGGCTGGAACACTGTTACAAGTACTGAGTAGATTACTAACAAACTCAAATTTATTCTTTAAAGTCTAACATTCTACAAACAGTTTATGAAAGAATACAAAAACAACAAAATCTACATTTCTATTTTGTTTACTCTTTTCAGTCAGGGCTTCTCAGAGAAAGATGCATAATGGCCAAACTAAGAACTGTTTCAAGGATGGTATAAAGCACTAAAAATCAGTATCTCTAAACACTCTAAATATATGGCATAACCTCTCATGCACATATTGAATTTACAGTACCTGTCATTATAACTGGAAGACACTGGTGGTTTGGCTGCATTCGATTCTTGAATGCTAAGCTGTACGGCATATTCAGTGAGCAGATCTTCAACCAAATCTTCGTTTTCATCCGCCATTTTTTATGGTTAGCTATTTGAAATTAAAATTTTTAATAATAAAATCAAGTGTTTCCATCAATTTCTTTTAATTTAATAATGTTTTGGTAAGTTTATTCCTATTTTAAAATGACAGAAAACAACCCTGGAAGCACTGGACATTCCAATTAGACAAGCTCTTTTTACTGTTCACATGCTACATTTGTTATCTACAAATACTGGACAATTTGTGAGCCATAAAATAGACTTTTCCTCTTTAGAAAGCTGCAGTCAGCAAATCAGTGAATATATGATTTCCATACATGCATGAATAACAAACAGTAAGAAAATTTATCCCCTCAGAATGATTCCTAACCAAAAACAGGCATTTGCAAGGAATTCATGAGCAAAACATAAATATATACACATTTTTAAAATTCCAGAAACAAAAAAGGAAAACAAACCATTTGAGAATCATTTACAGAGAGTGTTTGCAATTCCAAATGAAATATATGACCAGTTCTAAGGCTGATCACACACTTTACTCAGCAAAGTTATGAACTCGACTCTTTTTCATGGGGAGAGAACATTTTTTCCTGCCTCCCTCACCCAGGGTGGCACTAGCAGCATATAAAAGACCGATCTATCACGTCACTAAAGTTTAGGAGGTGACATATCATCCAGTTCTGAATTCAAATGAACTTTACTAGACAAATAAACAAGAGTTTTCAGCTGTAATCTGTATTCACCAGTCCTCTCCTGGAGCAGAATCGAGCATGGATGGGGGTGTTTTCTCAGTTAAAAAATAAGGGATTTTAAGAGAGGATACCAACTGCAAAACCTATTTATGTTAATATAATAATGTATAGGATTTTAGACTTGACAGACAGATAGTCTTACAATAGAAAATTACAATGGTCTTATGTCATTAATTATCACTTTTAATGCCATCCATTAATATATTTACAAAACAAACAACAACAAAAAATGAACCAACTTCCAAATCTTGCTTTGATTTTACACTGCCAAGGCATGGGGGCTATAAAAGCAGACCAAGCTCTTTGATTCTCTGCACTGGTTCTGCAGTCCTGAAGTTTAATGGCCATTCACATGAATTCGGTACGTGAGCTAGGCTGACATTCAAGCTGTGCCAGTTATTTTCAAGGTGTGAGAGTGGATTAGTGGACCATGTCAGATCTTTTAACTATAGTTACCAGTTTAATTCAGTCTGCTTATATCATCAACAGTAACTGTGGCTTATGTTCAGCATGCCTTCTGCTAGTGATACCACATCAACCAAATGCCTTGCTAGTAAATTTTAACTATAACTGGAAGGAATGTTGCTCTTTACATCATCTTGCTGAAGGTTCCTGAAGCATAAAATGTGGCATTTATATATCATAAAACGTATGTAAGAACAGAAATGTAAGTTACTATTTGCATAACTGTAGCTACCCAACTTTTCACAGGCAGACTTAAGGTTTTGCTAGAGCTTCTCTGATTTGCATAGCTTAACACATTTGGCCTTTAATCAGACTGCAGACACCAGATGTTGAATATATATATATATTTTAATTTTAAACTGCTATTCTCTGAGTTTATGCAATACTAGAACACTTGCCGTCAAATTGTTGTACAAATATTGCCCAGGGAAGTGCTGGAGTCCCCATTCCTGGAGGCATTTAAGAGGCATGTGGATGTGGTGCTAAGGGATATGGTTTACTGATGGGAATCAGTAGGTCAGGTTGACTGTTGGACTTGATGGTCTTGAAGGTCTTTTCCAGCCTAAATGATTCGATAATATTAAATAATTACACTAAGCATATGTCGTATGTTTCACAGAATAGTTACTGCAGGGCATCCTAGTCGTTTGGCAACCGTAGAGGGAACGTTATAGAAATTATTTGGAAGCCATTTTCTGCCAAATGGCCTTCAAGAGAAAGTGCTAACCAGATTTCTTCTTAGAGAAATTTCTGCATTGATCCAGCAATTAGTAAGTGAATCAAAGTACCACAGTCAGCATCACAATTCCATCCACAAACACTTCATTACTTAGTATAAAGCTTGCAAAACAAAATCAAACCAGTAAGGGCTTAGAGTCAGAATGACTAGGAAGTTGAATGTGTCTTGGATTCAGATTCCCAAGTAACAGAGATTCACATCTCCTTCAGCATGTATTAGAAACTTGGCACAAGCTTTTAACTGCAAGGATGGACAATTTGAAGTAAAGTGGAAGAAAAAACCTACTTCGGTCCCATCTCCTTTCAAGGAAAAAACTTTGTTCTTGATTGCCATTTGACTGCAAAAAAGCTTCCACATATAATAATAAAAAAATATTCTATTTTTTGGCTTAGAAGAATAGACCTTTATTTTGTTTATAACAGTGCTTTTCCCAAAGGTTCTCCATTCCTTCTTTTTGTTTCTTTAATCAAGGCTTCATCATAACAGTCCAAAAGATTTCATATGCAAGCTAGACTGCTTACCACTTGGTCAGTACAACGCAGACCAACTGGTACCAAAGCCTTTCTCATGCTTCCTGATATTAAATCTACTGTACATGCATGTGTGTGCAGAAGCTGTGGAAGTCATGTGCTGGCATACTGAAGTTTAGGTAGACTTTTTAATGCAAAAAAAAAGGGATTTCTGGAGTTGCTGAGACCTTTAGCACCTTGTCAGGATGCAGGACAATACGATCTTATTTGTATTTATAAAAAAAGGTAACAATGTTATGAAACTCTTATAATCAAACCAAACTCATGAAAGCCTATGGCATTTATTGCAGCAAAAACAAATTAGTAAGATTTTTTTTTCTTTATACTTTGCTTTGCTTTATGCATAAAGGAAGATACCCCATGTCAACCTACCAAGGTGTAATACAAGGCATAGAAGCTTCAAAAGGCTACAGAACACCAAGCAGCTGACCATATCTTTTCTAAATGCTGCCATGAGTTTCTTATTAATCAGAGCTAAAATTTTCTTTATCACCAATAAGGCCACAAAGCTGAGCCCCCTGTTCCTCATCTTTTGTTGGCAATGCACTTTGCTGACACGTAGGAAATTCTGAGTCAGGGTTCTTTCATGAATTTATATTCTCATCTTCACATGCACTTTCCTAATTTTGATGGCACGTTAAAGCTTTCATCATGTAACCCCTTACATGCTTATGTTGAAATCTGCTAATGTACCCTGTTCTGAAGACTGACAAACCTGTTAGGCAGCAGGGTCTCTTTTGGACTAGTATTTTTTAAAGTATCTCAGTAAACTTACCTACAATCTCTTCTATCATCACCTGAAAGAAAAGTGCATTTTAGATTAAATTGGTACTTCACTGGGAGGTATTCCTAATGAGACTACCGAGTTAACTTAGGCAAGTTAATTTATTAAGGAGAAATGTGTATCATTCATAATTTCCTGTTGCCAGCACAGCAGCTTAAAGGCAAATGGAAGCTACCCTGCCTTTCTTCACACCTTTCCTCATGTTTTGAAACCCTTCTATACCTAAGGACTCCATGCCATTGCTGAAATTTATGAAGCATCTTTTTTAGAAATCATGGTCACTGCATCAGATCCACACGGGTGGACTGTCATGCCCTGTAAGCCCTACTGAAGCTGCTGTCCTTAGGGGAATCCAGCCTGAATGCTTATTATTACATTACAGCCCATCACATTATACCTGCCTTGGAGCCTGAACCAAAGCCAAATTATGTGAATGGAAAGATTCTTGAAGACTTACATAGGGTTTTGATTAGGCCCTCACATTGAAAGCTACCTGAAAAAAGGCTGTTTTGCTATATTATAGTATTGTTATGACAATGTTCACAAATGGTTTAATCTTGTGAGTTGATCAATTACTACTGTCCAACTTCACTGATTTCAAAATGGACTAAGAGCACACAGCACCTTGCAGGATAGCCATTTAGCAAGAAAATCCTTTTATTTTGGGAAAAATATATGGCCTGTCTACCTCTACTTTATCTCCAAAAGATTAGTGGAAGAAACCAGTCATCAGATAAACTTATTTTCTTTTTTTTTCTTTTTTTTTCTCTTTTTTTTTTTTTCTGGTCGTACAACTCCCATACCCAGTTGGTCAGCTAAATCCTGCTTCGCTGTAGTCCCCAGAACTGATAATGCCACAGGCAACACAGAACTCTGCTTGAACACAGACTTAACCAGAATGGTGTTAGGTAAGCAGTGTTTTAAAATCATTGTGTGTGCTGTTTTCAAACCGCCTTATTCCACTATATATATATATATATAAATATATCATAAAATCAAGTTATTGAGGTAGCAACAGACTGACGTGGTAGAGTAACTAGAAGGTAAAAGCCTCACCACAGCACAAGTGCTGAACACATTGCTCGAGGTCTGTAAATGCTTCGAGAGCCTGATTTGCTATATCACTGCTGGTAATACGCAGTGCTAAGGTGACAAGGTCCGACAGAATTGTGGGTGTTCCACCGGATCACAGTGGCGTAAAACAGCACGGCTGGTACACTGAGCAGCAGCAGAAACGTCCCTCTTATGTGACGCAGCAGTGAAAAGGCTAAAAAGCTCAGCAGCAAAATTGTCTTCCATTCGACTACAGAGGTTTTGCAGTTACCAGACCTCAGCCCTACATCTCTACAAATAACTGCAAATGTCTTCTAAGCAAGTTTTTTATATTTAATATTTTCCTTAAACAACATTGGAAGTAGTCTGATCGTTTTCTGCTATTTTTTTCCCATTTCTACCTGAAAAAAACAAAGAGATTACTTACTGTTGTTTCACCTATAAGAAAGGAAAAAAAAAAAAAAAGAAAAAGGTTTTGCTATCTTAAAGTTATTGTTTTTACTGAAAAAAAAAATGAACAACTTGCAGTTCATGGTTATTGAGTCTTTCCTTGGACAGAAGTCTGTCAAGCGTTTATCATTTTAGATGCGTGGGTATGAAGTTTATGTTAGGTGTGTTAATTTTATTCTCATTTCTTATCCTTAAAATAAACTAGACAGTCCTAGCTTTGCTCTCTATTAATAGAAGACCCTTAGACATGCAAAGACGTTATTCATAGCAATAAAATAATTAATAGCAGTCTACATTTGGACTCAGTCTATTAAATATTACAGTTTTAAACTACTTCACTGTTAGTTTAATTGGCGAGCATAACATATATTCTCACCTTTTCAACCCATTATCTTGCCACTGTTACTCTGGGGCCTGCATTTTGAACAGCCAGGAATAGTGCCCTGCGAGCTGATGTGTCCTGTGATATTTCTAAAATTAAATATGCAGTTGCTAGATAAATTAAGGTCTGACCTTGTACAACTGTAACACAAGCAGACTCGACCCGCAGGAAAGTATTACACATGACTTCTCTAAAATCTCATCAAATGTAACACGGGTTCTGGATGGTAATAATAAGATTATCTGTGCCCTCATTGGTTCAACAACTCTCATTAAGAAAATAAGGTAATTGCCAACTTAGTCTCAAGGACTACATTAACAAAATCTGGTAGCATAACATAAATAGAAATCTCAGAAGGTTTAGCCTTTAACTACTTGTAGATTCTGTCTATAGATGGTGGTTATCACTATAGATACATAATCTAGATAGATCACGTATACATAATCTACATATAGTGACATACATCTATATCTATGCATCTATACTGGTAATCACTAACTCTGAGGCTGATATGATGCAAAACTTTATAAATCCAATAACTTGAAATTGGACAAAGAAAAATAGACAGCACCACTGACAGTAGTGATATAAATGTAGAATAACCCATGAAGAACAGCAGTGCTCAGCAAGTTAAATCACAGGAGGGTGGAAGAAGCTAGATTTTGCTTCTCTAGCTAGACAGTCATATCACTGATGCAACACCTCTGTCTTGCTTTTGTTTTAACCAAACTAGTTACTATCTTTACCAAAACAGATCGACAAAAAGGTAACACAACAAATTAAAACAATAAACTTCCAACATATGCTTGATTTAGCAGTTCTGATAAAATGAAATTTTACATTGTTAACTCTTGCTAGAATAAACTGTCAGAGCTCCATTGACCCACGATTTACTTGTGTTTATAAAACTGCAAAACTACGTACTTAACTAAGGCACTACACACATCTTATCTTTGGACAAAAGATCAAGAAAATAACTTAATGATGATAAATAATATTAATTGAAACTCCTTTTGCTACTGCTACCTGGACAAGTGTTGGGAGCCTGCAAAAAACATTCAGTTCAACAGAAGCAGACATGAACAGTGATGAGATCCTGATCTACTGTTGGCAAAAAGCAGGTAAGAACAGAAATATATTTATATATTAAAAATATTTAAAATGCATACATTTGTAAGATATATAAAGAACATAAACACTTTAATTGCTTACCTTTTGTTCTTTCATTTCTTTTATGTAACCAGGACACTATCAGAACTAATACATATCCATATTATAAGCATGGTATTGTTTTGCTTTTCATTTTTAATACTGTTTTGCATTGCTGCATAAACATGTCTGATTCTGATCTTACATAGTTACAAGGTATGGTATATATCCACCAGTCAATTATGTTCCATTACGTTTACCATGGAGGTAAAGGGCGAATAAATGAAATAAGACTCTTGTCCAGGTATCAAATCATAAAGTAATTTGCAACACTTTACACTGAGATATTCATTGGTGAGACAAAAAAGGGAAGGGAAGCCACAGCTATAGCAAGGCCTTCTGAGTGTGCCTACGTGCTGTATATTTATGTGCAGGATAACATGCCTAACGGAGTCCCTCGGGCTAAACAGACAATAAACTATGAAATGCTGTGTTCCCCACACCCACAGAAAAGGTAGTTGTTTTATGGATTTATCCAATGATACTTCGTAGGTATTTATGGCCTCCGAGTTGTAATGTTTTAAAATAAATGTCGTATTGAAACTGAGTTTGGCAATGTGGCATACTGTATCACTTCCAGATTAATTTCATAAACTGATTTATCAACACACTAGTGAAAACTACTAGCTTTCACTTTCTGTTCTAGGATGTGGCTAGGACACTACATGCTTGGGTTGTTTAAACAGATGATAGGAACTTGTATTTGAATGAAGTCAACCGAGCTAACTCAGATAAAGAACACAGAACAATTTGTGCTGTAGTCAGTATGTAATCAGGAGTTAGATCATCTGGTTGGAGCCCCACAGCGACGTGCAAAATACAGGGGTGGTACCATAAAAAAAGGCTGATTTTTTTTAATGTCTTTTTAAAAGACTTTTTAAAAATCCTTTTGATAGGAAACAGAGAGATTACCAATGCCTCAGAAAGGACACGTTCAGACACCTCAGATATCTCTGATGCAATCTCTAAAATTACGTTCAAGAGTGCAGAAGTACAAACACCACATTCGGATGGAAACCATGTTAATCACCTTGCTTTGGTAACGCAACTGAAATAGCTCGTGTCTCACTATAAGCCTGGATTTCAGCAAAAATTGTGATACTTTGAAGCTCTGTTTGTTGGTTTTCCTTACCAGTTCTAGAAAAGCGAAACTTAAACATGGGCCAAATGAATTCCGAAGAAAAATTTGTTCGGAGTAAATACAATATAAAGTTAGAATGAAAATATTATCACATCTTACTCACTGTGCAAAACTCACCCTTTAAACTAGCAGCTAGGCCGTAAACATAAGTCTTAGTACAATGGATCTTTAAATGAACATTATGTTTATGTCCACCAATAATTGTAAATGTCTCTTCATCGCTAATTTCTCTCAGTCTATCGCCAGTCTCTTAATCAACAGCTTTGTTTTCTGTATTTTACTTCTTTTCTCACCCACGTTAATTCTGTGATTGCCTGCTTGTCATAGTCTACTACATTGAACCTTATTTTGGATTCTGCAGCTAATTAGTTGCTTCTAATACCATTCCTAGACAAACCAATTGCATGGACAAAACTCCTGAGAAGTATGTGCTCGCTTATGCTTATGAAACAGAGTCCAGAACCGTTACCCAGCCTGCAGGCTGCTCGCAAGGCAGAGTTACCAACCTCAGGCAGACTGATCTGATCACCCTATGCACACATACCACTTTAAGATTTTTTATTTTTTTTTAATTCTAATTGTTTAGATGCTTACGCATTATCTCCAAACTGAACCTTATTCCCAGACGTAAAAACGTTTTGTTATACACTGTCAGTAATCAGTTAGCAAGATGTATTTTTTACATCTATGTTGTAGAAAAACACAACCGAAGCCCAAAAAACTTCCACAAGCTTTTTATTTGGCAATTATAAGTGCGCATCTTCCCTAATTATTAAACGTGCTTGTATTTAAAACGGGGAGCAGAGCCAGCGACCCCACACCGCCGAGCACAGCTGACCGGAGCCGAGCTCCCGCTCCAAGCCCCACGCATGCGCACCACCCCACCTCCCTCAGCACGCAGCCCCACTACACCCCAACGGCGCATGCGCGAGCACAGGCCGTGGGTCCTGGCACTACGGGGTCCCTCCGTGCGGCTTCCAGGCGGCTGAGGCGCATGCGCAGCCCAGCGCCCTTCGCCATGTCCTCTACGCGCCCGCCTCGGGCCCTCGGCGCCGCGCATGCGCCCGGCGGTGCCCGGCTGCGCCGCCATGTCGGGGGCGCTGAGGAAGGTGAGGGGGCGTTGAGGGGGTCCCGTCCCGTCCCGTCCCCTGCCGCGGGGGGGCTGTCTCCGTGCCCTGCCCTGCCGTGCCCTGCGGGGTCCCGGGGAGGGAGCGATGGGGTGAGGAGGGCTCTGAGGGGAGCGCGGGGCCGGGGTCCCCTCCCCGGAGGTGGCCGGCGGCGGGCCTGGTGTGCGGACGGGGACAGGACCCGGTCAGGGTTAGGGTCAGGGCCGGGGGCGGTGTGCGGGCCTGGGGGCGCTGCCCGAGCCCTGGGTGCGCAGAGGTGGGGCGGTGGGCACGGCACCGGCAGCTCAGTTTGGCGCTGTAGGTCTGTGGAAGGAAATGCGTCTGGTGGGAGAGAGAGGTTAGTGGCACGGGGGTCTGAGTCAGGTGTACAGGGAGACAGCGAAATAAATAGCTGCGTTAGTATGGTAAATGTTTTTATGCTCTCTGTGCAGACCACTGGGCTCGTAGGATTGGCTGTAGCTGAAAATCCTCATGAGGTATGTTGTGGCTTGGCTGTATTTAATGCAAACTGTCAGTGAGAGCAAAGCCTTTTTTGTTATGTATTCATATGTATGTTCGTTGTGTACCTTAAAGTAGTACCAACTTAATGGTGGATTACAAAAACCTTATAATTCTGCAGGATAATCTTACCCTATAGAGGCTAGCTTTTGGTGCAAAGCAGCATCAGGGCCTATGATCATAGAATCATAGAATGGCTTAGCATGGGTCTAGTGGATTAGCCACTAGGCCGGGTTGGCCAAGGCCCTGTCCAACCTGGCTTTGCACAGCTGTGTGAAAATCATAGAATGGCTTGGGTTGGAAAGGACCTGAAAGATTACCTAGTTCCAACCCCCATGCCGTGGGTGGGGATGCCATCCAAAAGATCAGGTTGCCCAGGGCCTTGGCCAACCTGGCCTTGAACACCTCCAGGGATGGGGCATCCACAACTCTGGGCAGCCTGTTCTAGTGCCTCACCACCCTCTGAGGGAAGAATCTCCTCCTAACATCTAATCTCAGTCTTCCCTCTTTTATTTTATAACCATTCCCCCTTGCCCTATCACCATCTGCCTGAATAAAAAGTTGGTCTTCTGTCTTGTAAGCCCCCTTTAAGTATTGAAAGGCCACAGTGAGGTCTCCCCAGAGCAGCCTTCTTTTCTCCAGGCTGAACATCCCCAGCTTTCTCAGCCTTTCTTCACAGGAGAGCTGCGTCAGCCCTTTGATCATCTTTGTGGCCCTCCTCTGGACCCCGCTAACAGCCCCACATCCTTCTTGTGCTGGGGGTCCCAGACCTGGACGCAGCACTCCAAGTGGGACCTCACAAGGGTGGAGCAGAGGGAGCAATCACCTCCCTCCACCTGCTGGCCACTCCTCTGTTGATGCAGCCCAGGATGCAGTTGCCCTTCTGGGCAAGACACTAGTGAGACTGGAATACTTTAGTGATTCTTGGAAGCTTGGTGCTTTCTTTTCACCTCCACAGGATCAGTAATGAAAGTGTGCCACATCTTGTTTTCTTAATCAGGAGGTATGAGCTTTGAAAGGACTTGAGTAATTCTTAAACCTCTGTGGTTTGAAATTTCCTGCTGTGCAACAATTCTATTTCAAAAAATGCTTGTGCCACCAATATTTAGGAATAATGTCATAAAGAACCATTGTGATAAACAATATTGTTCTGTGCAAATGATTCTAGTTTAGTCTGCAACCTTGTCAGGCACCTTCTGAGTAGACTTACTAAATTCTGTTTCTTTCAGGTATTTAAGGTCCAGAGCAAATAAATCAGTAATGCTTTAGATAAATTATAGATACTGCGCCAGTCCTCATGTCATTTTCTGTGTTCTCCTCTTTGTATTTATGTCTGCAGTATTCCACTTCTGTTGTGTATTGTTCCTACAGTGCATCTGTTCCCCTTAGGTTAGACAGTTGCCCTGTCAACGTAACAAAAGCTTAATTTCTTCATCGTCCTAATGTGTCCTTTATTGCTGCATTTAAATCCAGTAGTAGAAGTTTCAGGTTTTAGCTGAATCTGGATATGAGTCAAAAATTTGCACCAGCATGAGGAAAGGTCCAAAAAAAAAAAAACCAAAACAAACAAAAAATAAGTTATGCTGTGATAGGTTATGTGCTTCTTTTTATCTTTCCCAGGTAATTTTGCAGAAGCTAATGGTTTAGTCATGAGCATATCTAATTTGTGAAAATAATGGTCACTAGAACTACGGCTTCTGTTGTTTGAATTTTGCATCAAATATACTTTAAATTTCAGCTTGTTTTTTTTTCAAGGAATTTGTTAGTGGTAACTTTGGTCCTGATAAATTCCAATCCCGTTCCAGACAGAATTCTGTGGTTCAGATTTGGTTCTTTTGTTAATCTTATTTCTAGATTGAATATTCTAACTATCTGTAGCACAAAAGAGTGCTAGCTAATAGGTTAAGTAGTTAGATAATTGGAGTTGCAGATTTTAACCATATCTTTTGACCACTTCAGCGCCTGCGAATACTGTACGCTAAAATCCTTGGTGTTCTGCAAAACATTCCCAAAGATGCAGCGTATAGGAAATACACTGAGCAGATTGTAAATCAGCGGCTTAATTTGGTGCAAACAGTAAGTACAGCGCTGTTTCATAAGTGTCACATGTGAAAACATTTTAGGATGAGAAAATGGTTTTCAAAATGTCTGTTTTCCAGGAGTATAAATAATTTTTGGGTATCAATTCAGAAAAAAATCAAAGTCTTGAGGTCTTTTTTGTTATTGTCTGGAATGTTTTGATGGTACGTTAAAAATAATTAACTTATCTTACTGATATTGTCTGAAAATTAGAAGAAAAATAGTTTTGTTTTTTTTAAAGCTTTTTTAAATGGTAGCTTTCATGCATTTGCACAAAAAATGTCTTTCTTCTTACCAATATGTTATATTAGCACAACCTTTGCCTTTGACACTTTAAAATATGTTTTGGTACATTAAACTATGCACTACAGGTAACGTGTGTGTAACTTGACTGTTGGAAGGCTGCATATAATTCTCTCAAAAACTAAGATCAAAAAAAACCTTTTGAAGGTACATGCTACAGTCCTTTGCTGTTAATTCTTCTTTGGATGTCATTAAATAGTATTACATTTTAGTATTTATCATTGAGAGCTTGATGTTTTGTTTCCAATTAAAAAAAAAATCACGTGCTTTTCTTAGATAATGTAAAATCACAGAAGCTAGCTAACTAGATGGTAGTTTTGAGGTATGCTAGAGTATCTGTTCAAATCAGTTTAAATTAGTGCTTTTGTGATGTATTTGTTCTTTCTACTTTTCAATAAAAATATTTATATCTGAATACACAGGAAACTGATGTGCAGAAACTACAGGACAAACTGAATAGTGGTCAAATAGAAGAAGTCATTGTACAGGTAAAACACGAAAACTTAAAATTGGGTACAAGTTGGAACAGTAGTTTTGAATGTTCGTTTGGCTGAGTTTCTGTTCAGAACTTGACACTTTTCTGTGTTTTTCTTTAAAACAAACAACAAAAAAATAAATACATGGTATATATTTTTTAAAGAATCTGGAAATGAATTGTCATATAGTAGATGGGATGACCATCTTAAAAATGAACACAATTACTCATGTTTGCTGTATTATGCTTACATATGTACCATGCACATTTAGATTGCTTCTTAAAGAGCCTGAATCACTGAAAAATACTGAAGACAGCTGAGTGATATGGGGGGATAATTCAAATAGACTGGAAAATACCAGGGATGAAGTTATCATGAAGTAGTCGTTGGGAATGACTAGGTGAACAGACTGAGTATCCCACAGGGGTACTCAATACATTTAAAAAAAAAAAAAAAGTTCCTCAGTTCCATTAAAAAAAAATGCACAGTTAAAAATTTGAGGCAGTCCCTGACTGTGATAGGTAGTAATACATCACTGAGATGATTAATTGAAATAAAGGTAACTTAATATTCTATATAGATTTTTTAAAACTTCATAGAGTCATAGAAGGGTTTGGGTTGGAAGGGAACCTAAAGACTACCCAGTTCCAACCCGCCTGCCATGGGCAGGGATGCCTCCCACTAGACCAGGTTGCCCAAAGCCCCATTGAGCCTGGCCTTGAACACTTCCAGGGATGGGGCATCCACAGCTTCTCTGGGTGACCTGTTTCAGTGCCTCACCCCTCTGAGTAAAGAATTTCTTCCTGATATCTAATCTAAATCTATCCTTTTTTAATTTACTTTGTTTATGGTCTTTCTCAATAGGCTGAAAATGAGCTTTCCCTGTCAAGAAAAATGTTACAGTGGAAACCATGGGAGCCTCTAGTTGAAGAACCTCCTTCTAACCAGTGGAGATGGCCAATATAATATTCAAATGGTGTAACTTCTTGAAATTCAAAAATGTTAAATGATAATCTATTGTTACTGACAGTTAACCTTTAAATTAAAATTACTTCATAAAAATATGTTTTGTCTTAATGTCTGCTTGTATTTAGCAATCTGAAGACTTTCTAATTTCTTGCAAAAATGGCTGTAAGAAAATTTTGGTGCTGTACAAACTTGTTTCATTTCCTTTCTGTTGTTGTTATCTGTATCTGTTAATATACAAACGCATGTTGACATACAAATATTATTTGAAATCAAAATCAAAGTTGTAAAAAAGTATGATCCTACCCTTCTCTCTCACTGCTGATTTTGTATTCTTGCCACTTTCTTAAAGCCAGTACCAGGGTCTTTATGGCCACAGGATTAGGAAACTGATGCCATACTAAAACTAGGCTTACCAAAAATAAATATTTTTTAGTTTTCATCTGGATCACTGTCTTGAACTGGCTGACTTCACTGGCCACATGAACAGTAATTCTGGTTCAGGGAAGTGCTTGATGTCAGCCCTAAAGGTGACAGCAGGAACATGTTACTTGATTAGCAGGTAGGTTACCATACTTATCATAATATACATGGCAGAAACTTTAGTATCACTCTTTATTTTGTATGTACATAACTTGCTTTTATAAAGGTTTTGTGTATAAACGTGTACTTTATGGATTTATATGTATATTGATTCAGACCTGGAATATTACTATTAATAACTGGGAAAAAAAGATTTTTCTTGACACATCTGGCTAGGTTCTTCTTGCAAGCATTTAAATGGAGAGTGCACACCTGCAGCTTGAAAACTTGCCTAGAAATTTAAGCTTACAGGCCCTAATTAACAATACCCAAATTAGATCTAAGGACACTGTGCAGGTTTGTCTTTATTCACATTTTTTCAGTACCATTTCAGTACCATTAACAAGCTTGATGCAAGTTCCGAGATAAGAGTACAGCTAGCTATTTGACAAAAATCTGGAGCTTGTTAAAGTTTGACAGTTCCGCTGTCCTATATTAAATACTTTTTAATAGGTATCTTGTCTAGGACTATCAGTTTACCTGTGGCTTCATTATTAATGGTTAATTACATCTCTTATGTAATACTTCATACAATTAAGATGTTAGGGAGTAGGACACGTAGAAGAAAAGGCATTAGGTATAGCTTACATAAGCTACGTACTGCTTCTGTTGACTAGCAGTTATTTTTGCTGCATCATTAGTGTTTTTTTCCCACAGATTGTTACAATAATTACAGAATTTTTAATATTTTTCAAAATATTATTTAATTCCTTGGCTTGTTTTAATAGCTTTTTCAGCCTTGGAAAAGTTAAAAGCTGGTTTCTTCTGAGATAAAACCACTAGGTGGCATTCCAGAAGAAGACTTCGCTGAAGCTTGCAAACAAAATTTCCATATGAGAAATGCTAAAGATTATAAACCTGAATGAGGGTGAACCATTTCAGATGAGAAATTAAGGCAAATAGTCTTAGGTAATAAGTATTAAGCTAATCTGAGAAAAAAGGTGTGGTGGGGGAGGGCAGGGGTGTGAAACACCACCACATTTGGGTTGGTAATATGTGTGGGAGGGTAGCAAAATATTGCAATCTTTTCAGTTATTTCCTGAGGCAGTAGCTGAATTCTAATTCTAAAGCTGCATTGGCCATGTGATTTAGCTGTCATATGAGTTCATTAATTATGTTTCCTACTTTATATTAGCAATGATTTTGCTGGTCTATAACCGTTTCTTTTGTGTCTCTCAAGATAATTTTCTATATCCAAAATACTGAATTAGTCTTCACAAATACTTTAATTTAGGAATCGATTAACTTGAGTCTTAAAGAAGTTCTACTGAGGCCAAAGTCTAGGAATCACAGCTAAGGAATCACTTTTCAGCTTTTCATCAAATTCTCTGCATGTCTTACGATTTATTTCTATTACTTTTATCATTGGTTTTGTTCCACAGTTTTAGAAAGCAGAAATGAATCCCATCCATGCGATATAAGTTTACTAAATTAATAGTTGGTGTGTTGTAGTATCAGCATTAAATAGCAGTTATTGAAAACAAAGGAAAGACGATAGTCTTTGTTTTGAGATGTATCAGTGTTGTGTAGTTCACTTCATCCTAGTTCGGGATACCTCTGCCAAGAAGAGAAACAAAGTAATTTTTACCGTGCTATTAGCTTTGTAACTATATACCTGATATTTAAATCCTAGCAACAAACAGTACACACATATTTTACAGGCAAGAGAGAATCTATATTAGGAGTACTATGTTGCAAGTAATTTATTTTAAGATGAATATGCCAGCAAGGCATAGTTTGGAGACTGATTATAATGATTTTGCTTGATTTTTCTCTATTAACTATGTTGGAATATGTGATGAAGCAAAAGATTTTATCTGCTGTGCTATGGTAGGGTATATCAGCGCAAACGTCAGAGTTAACAAAACACTTTAAGAGACTCTGATTAAAGTCATTATGTGTGACAATCACCATCTGCAAGACAGAACCTAAGGGAGATGCAGATTGTTAAACCGGTAAAACAACGTTTAGATTGCCTTCTAACTGCAGCACTGAGGTTTTTGTTTGTCTCAAGTGCTTTCTGTGCTGCTTAGTCTGGAGTGGCTGTTTTCTTAACAAGACAACTTTAATCTACGTAATTTTGATTGTTTGCATTCCATGGGAGGTGGATGAAAGATGCTTTTTTATTTTCAAGGTGTATGCTTTCCTAAAGAAGGAAAAATAGGAAAAATCATCTTCCACGGTGCAAGTGAGTTTGAATGTTTAATCGGTGCGGTTATATGACAGGGACAAAGTTACTAGCTGTATAGAATTACTTCTGGTCCTCTTCTACCATGAGTTCAGGTTCAATCCAGGTGTCAGAAAAAAAGATACCAGTAGTAAGGGGCAGTTTCTGCCCTTTTTATGGGAAGCAGGCCTGTGTTTGTAAGCTGAAGGATGTCTGTGAGACTTTGTAACATGAACGTGGCATACTGTTACAGGGCGTGTGGATGTAATTTCATATATTTCAATATAAATATAATTTCATATTTCAATATAACTTATTTTCAGGATCCTCGCAGAGTCTGGCGACACACAGCTGTGCCTTCCACCTCTTAAAACAGCTGTGCGAGGTCGCTGTACTCTCGCTTTTCCTGCAGCGCGCTGAGACACCTGTGCGAGCTGTAGCAACAGGTCGTCGCTTCACATCCCTCGAATCCCCTCACACGGGTCTTCCTTTCCCCTGCCTGCAGAGGAAATGCCCGGCACCCTCAACGCTCACCCTGTAACAAGCCAGGGCCGGTGGGAAGCCAGGGGTTTTGCGGCGGGGCTGTCCCCGTCCCCTCACGGCTCCGCCGCCGCCATTTCCCCGGCGGGCCCCCGCCGCCCTTCAGGGCGCATGCCCGGGGCCGCGCTGCCATGGTAGCGGGGAGCGGCCGCATCGGGACGCCCTGACAGAGCCGGGGGGGAAAGGAGCAAAGCACCGGGGTGCTGGGGGTACCGGGGGGTCTCAGCCGTGCCCCGAGCCGCCCCGGGCCGAGGGGAGCGAGGGGCAGGCGGGCGGTCAACGGCCCGACCCGCTGCCCCCTGGTGGTGCCCGCCCTGAGGGGCGCTGAGAGGAGGTGAGCCCCTGGGTGTGCGCCCTGAGGGAGGGCCTGGCCGCCGGCTGGTTTTGCTGCGAATTCCTCCCTGTGCACGTTTCACCTATGTATATGTGTATCTAGATACATACTCGCATATGCAAAGGGGCTGCTGACCGCTCGCTGGCAGCGTGCTGGAGCGTTATGTCTGCTAAAGACCTGTGAAGATGCTAAGTGTTTTGCAGTTGCAGGAAAATAAGACGTCAAGTTACTCTAACTAGGCTGTTTGGGAAAAGATCAGGAAAAGTTTTTCAGAGTAGTGTCGTCCCTGTGGTTGGCAGTACACATTTTTAAATAGATACTGTGGTTATTCTTGCTAAAAGGCTAAAAACTTGCATCCTTTAGGAAATGGAAGGTGCATCGGACTGCAGACTTGAAGCTGCTAACGCAGAGACACCAGCTGCAGAGCAGCCACCCGCAGGAGCAGGAGAAGCTGGAGAGGCCAGGAATGCAGAGCCACAGGGTGAGCCTCTGCTGTCCGGAGGTGCCGGCACAGCACAGACAGATGTGCCGCCTGGAGAAGGGCTAGGTCATCACGAAGCGATGGAAAATGGTGAGCAAGGTGTGTGTGAGCCAGATAGCCCATTCAGTGCATCACCCGAGCACGCATCTCCTGTTACCATTACGAGTTACTCTACCTTACTTGAATTAAGAAATTCAGAAAGGGAAAAAGAAACATCTCAAAATGCAGTGCTGTCAGAGAATGTGACAAGTTCAACAGCGACAGGTAAAGAACTTCTAAAAATGTTGGACATTAGTTCTTTAAGGAGATTTTTTTCTTCAACTTGATTATGCCATCTTGCACTCCCCACACCCTCCTTCTGTTCACATTTGCAGGTTTTTGGTTTTGAAGTGACTTTTAAAATTCTTATGTAAAATTTGATTGAAAAGGTGAGGAATGTATTATTTATCTCACATTGTGATAGCAATTTATAGACTAATATGACATTTTATAGGGCAATCTTTGCAGAAATGTATATGTTTATGTGTCTTGTACAGGTATTTTAAAAATAGCAGTGCATAATTCAAATATAACATGAGTTCTAATAATTTAGTCTAGATCATAGCAGTCACCTTGCTATTTTACCTTTCTGAGGTTCTCCTGTAACTTACCTGTCACCCTTCTGCACTCCATGCCTTTCTCCTGCAGTCTCTGAAACACTCCAGTGCTTCCTGCACTTACTTTGTGCTTCTCTCTTCTGTCCTGTGTGACTTCCCCTTTTCCATTCAGCACCCTGCATCCTTAGGTCTTCAGAGCTGAAGGTAGCGCATCCCATTCCACGTGCGAGCACAGTGAGTGACAATAAAGAGCTGCTGCCTGCCTGCCTCTTGGCTGGGTTGTGTTCAGATGCTCTTATTTCAAGTAGCTGGTCATCACTTCCTGGGAAGAGCACTGTACCAAAGCCAGATGGTGTATCTTATCTCTAAGCCAAAAAGAAGTAATTTCTGGAGCTTCAAGCTAAGTAAATCTGGCTCATATTGTAGTCTTTGAATCAACACCACAAAGTCAAGCATCATGTGGAAGACCACACAGATTTGGCCATCATATGCTTAGATCGGGTCTAAGCTGGAGTGGGTTTCATTAAAATTTTCAATAAAGGTTCACTGTGTACATGGGTAACTGTTATAAAATTATTTACTTGAGAATAAAACATAAATTTACCTACTATAACTTTTTAAATTGGAATATGAATGACTTTTTATGTGGTAAAAGTATTACATTAGATCTCTCTTTAAATAGTATCTAACACTGCTTCAACTTTCTGTTGAAGCAAACTGTTCTCCAGCTTAAAAATCTGTGATTATTCTGCCTTACAGTGTTTCAAAACAATTGTCTAGGTGTAAACCTGAAAGAGGTATTTTATTTGTTTTGAGAAGCATATCAGAAATTAATTTTGTTTTTATTTTTTTAGGAAGCATAATTGAGGATAATAAAACTCTTATGTGGAGTATGGCTACATTTTGTGAAACTATCCAGTCTGAGAAGTTGCATCTTGATCTGGGACATTTTCCTAGGAAAGCAGTTCAACAGGATTATTGCATGCCTGATGTCATCCCTGTCAGAGTACAAACAGGTAAATGGAGTTTTTAAATATGTATCTATGTAGATAGATAAACAAACATTTTAAAATCTCAAACTGTTACTAAAAGAAACAATATTTCTATCTTGGAACTTCTGTTTGAACAGATTCTGATACATTCCAAGATGTAGCTGTAAAAATTGAAAGACCTACTTTTCGTAAACCATTTCTGGGTGGATTTAAGAACAGAATAACTGGAGTGGAATTTCATAATGCAGGATCACAAACAATACCCAAAAAACGACCTGAAAAAGGAACTACATTATTTTGTAGGGAAACACAGGTAATAAATAGCTTTATAGTGTCTTTTTAGAATGTTTTTTTTCTTATTTTTTTTCTAAACAATAGAATGTTCACACAATTTCAAATAGGAATGAGGACATAAGTCAGCAATAAGTATGCAGGTGAATGTATTTAATGGATTAATATCGTTAGGCTTGTGGGTTTTTATAAACGGCTAACTTTTTTACTTGTTGTAGTGAGGAAATAATCTCTGTGTTTTGTTACAATTTGACATGCATTTTTTCCCCAGACTGTGTTTCAGAAAAATAAACGTCAACAAACGGCAAATCCAACATCAACACAGATGACTAAGGTCGGCCTGTATGTGTCAAATGTGACTGACAAACTAATAACACCTGGAAAGTATCTCACAGCAGAAGAATACCATAAACGTCGACTTGAAGCTGTAAGTTCTCATCTGTTTGCAACTGTATCTGCAAAGTAAAGTAGTACAAAGGTTATTTGAATATTTAAAGAGTGTTCAAAGTGTAAACTCAACAGTGAGCTTCCAAATGTCAGCTTAATCTTCACATTTGGTAATCTTTCTGATATAGGGTAAGTGTGTGTCTACACATTTACAATATTAGTGTTTTCAGCAGCATTTGGGACCTTATGGTTTCTTAAATATTACACATTGTGAATGTACTGATTTCTATTTTAAGTTAAGCTTCCATACATATTATTAGGGATTAAAATAGGCTTGTCCCTATGGCATTCTCATATCCTTAGAAGGACTATAATGCCATGTACGGCCTCAAATAGCTGAAGTATTGGATTAGGATTTACACGACTTGCATTTGACTTCTGGAATTTGTGTTTTTGTGTGTATGTAAGTATTTATATATTTATTTCTAAACAGACCTGACACATGCAGTGGGCTTGTGGGTTCTTTTTGGTTGACAGTCTTTTGGTGCACTGAGTTGCCTCAGGTATGTGGTTCTGACAACAGATTCTGTACAGTGATTGTGCAGAGGTGGCTGTTTAGGCGTTCTGAGTTTCTTTATGCAAACCACCTCTTCAGTGACTGCACACCTAACTTAAGTACAACTTGTCATTATGTTAGCCTGGACACTGCTTTGTAAATGCTCTAGTTCTTAATTTAGTTGCTTGAAATAGGCAGTTTGAGTCTAACTAAATGGATAAACAGTTGGTTTCTCCAAGTGTCTAAGTGGGATAATTGTATGGACATGTTTAGCCAGATGCATTAAAATCTTCTGGTTAGAAGTTTTCTATAAGGAACTTACTTGTTTAGCATCAGCTGACACCCCTAAGATCATGTAGAAATGGAACCCAAATAGCTGTGCTGTTTGGTTTTAAATTGATGATTTTTTGGTATTGTATCACATGTAGGTAATAGTATTACAGAAATATTTCCGCCGTTGGCATGCTAGAAACCTAGTACAAAAATTGAAGGCAGAAAAGAGATTGAGGCTGGCATGGGAGGCACAAGAAGAGTTACGAAAGAAAAAAGAGAAAGAAGACAAAGTGAGAAGGGAGCATGAGCGAAGACTGAACCCTAAAACAAAAGAAGACTTTGAGCTGCTTTACCATGCTTTAGAATGTAAGTTTTTCTTAAAGGGATGCTCTTAAAGCAGCAAAAGAGTACAGTCTAAAACAAACTTCTTTGGTTTTGACAGGTTTCTTTCTTTTTTTGTGTAAGGAATTATATGACTTTTATATATTTCTAGAAGCTTTTTAGGAAATTATCAGCTTACAGAATGGTGCTAGTATTTGTGTTGTTTTGCAGGACTTTTTTGCCTGTTTGTTTTCGCCTTCATCTGTAATGATGTAAAATCAGCTAGAGGAACAACTTTTTCTTTTTTTTAAGAATCAGAAGTTTAAAGTAACTCTGATGCGTTTAAGTCGCTGAAAATAATGCCATCAGAAATCACAATTAAGATCCATCGTTTACCATTTAATATAGATATTTTCATAACAGGTTACATTTTGCCTAGAAATTTACAAGAGAAATGAAGTTTTTACTTTCGTCCATGTCCTCTTCTGTCACCATTTCTTTTCCTTTCTAATGTATTCCATGTTTCACAAAACTGCTGTCAAAAATTCAAAAATCTGTAAAGACTCCTATAGGGCATCTTGAAAGACTTCTATCAGAGTGGATGATGTCTAATACAGACAATCACCTTTAAACTTTTCTGGCAAAATAAAGTGCAGATAATTGGCTTAAAATCTTACAGGAGAATAATGTTGTAAATATAACAGAAAATTAGCGTATGCCCTTTTGGAAAAACAAAACCAATAGAAATGTACTAGCATATTAAAAATAAAAAATAACAATAAAAATAAATAAATGAAAACCTGTAAGAGTTCTTTTAAAATGTCTCTTTTTAAGCAAGAAGCTTGCATTGTCACTTCTATCAACTCATATTTTATCTAAGCCTACAGTGCTTGCTTGTGGTATAATTACTCTTTGGCAGTTTTTACCTTACTGTTCCTAATGCAGATCTGACCTAATGGATTACCTGATTCATGGCAAAGCTACCGGACCTACCTTAAACCATCCCAACTATTTTTCCTATTGTAAACTGAGTAAATAAATTTGGCGGCATGTGTTATTCATATAGCTTAGGCTCATGATTCAAGAAGTCCCAGGTTACACACTTATCTTTTAATTCTGTCATACTTTGTGTGGCACTGAACAAATTGCTTTGTCTAAATGTGTAAATGATATAAATATTACTGTTCTTTGTGACAAATGTAAAAATTTATTACTGGTCCCAAGATTTAAAATTTTGGGGATTATATCTTCCTGGGATTTGTGCTTGGTTGGTTGGTTTTTTTCCTTCCCTCTTTCTCCTCAGAGAAGATTTGCTTTTTACTTCTGAAGAATTGGGCCCTTTTAAAGATGTGTCTGACTTGATAATCAAAACCCAAGGTATTCAACTGATTATTTTTTCTCTCCATTTCTGGCAAGTGCTCCTGTTTAGTATCTGATTTTCTCCAGTATTTTCTTTAAAAAACTACTTCCTAGTTAATGTGCTATCAACTGTGATACAGTTCTTTGTGTGTGGAGAGGCTTATTTGCAATAGAAGCAACAAAGTTGAGATAAAGTTGTGATTAAACACTGCTTTTCCCGATATTCTTAGATTTAAAACTTATGGTTATATAAATGTCTCTTTTGCCTAATTTAATACAGTTGGATTCACATATAACAGAACTTCCAGTTCTGCGTGTTCAGGAATTTAAGATCTAGGCAACCTGAGAAGTATGTGCCACTTCAAAAGCTGTAGAGAAACAAACTAAACACTGGAATTTGAAATGTACGTTTAACATTTTTTTAAAAATAATTGGCTGGTATCAATCTGTTTGTTTGTTTTTTTGTTTACTGTTGTTGGCTAGTTGCTTCTCTGGAGACTTGCAGTCATGCTCTTTGTTATAATAGAGCTTAGTGGTTCTAGGAAGTTGGTTTGTTTTTTTTTCCTACCTGTATCTGAAACTACTTTTACATTCTTATAGTGTCAACAGTCTACACAAGCTAAATCATTGTGACAGTAATAGAATGAGGTTATTGTCCTCTAGAGATTGTGAAGGTTATTGCTGCTGATCACAGCACAGGGATAATATTACAGGGTCAGCCAGTAGAAGCAATTCATTTTGGTACAAAAACTTGCCTGCTGACTGTCTGGTGCAAATGAGATGTATCTAAATATTCTACGCGTCTGCATATGGAGACATTCGTTATTTATTTGAAAAGTTATGAGCTACTTCATTTGTTCTATAAAAACACTAGAATAAAAATTATAATGACCCAATCTCTATCTGTAAAACATAATCTAAGAAGAATGTCTTTTACTTGATTGTATGTATATGGTGAATCAGTAGGTGAGTATGGATAACCGTTTCACAGCACCTTCATCTCTGCAAGTACAAAATTGCTTATTGTATTTATTAACTCTACCTTTGAAGTTGCTGCCCCCTTCAGGCATATAAAGCTTCATGTAAATTAATTCTATGCTGTGCTTTTGTTTGCTGAAATGGCTTTATTTAAAAATATATCTTTGGGTACTCAGAATTTGTCAGACAGCTGTCACATTAATACCAAAGCTTGGAGAGCCTTAAGGAAATGGATTGAAATATTTTAAAATAGAAAACATAAGGTATTGTAGATAAGGAAGCCACAGGCAGAAAATAAACCTTCCTCCCTTCCCTCCTCCTGCCTTTAATCTTACCTGATACAGGATGTTATAGGCTTTTTCAGTAAGTGTGCATCACATTGTATTGTTTTCCCTACCCCATGTTTTGCTTTTGCATAAATATTCTGAAATAATAACAAGATACTTTGAGATGCTATTCAGGAATATTGAAGCTTGGGATATTACAAAGTTCCCTACAGAAATATCAGGATGTATTTGAAATGGAACTGACCCTTCAGAAAAGCTAGGAATTGTTATGATGTATGCAAAGCAAAACAGCTTTCCTTAAACATAATGATTTTACTGAGGGATTCCTGTAAGGGCATGTAGGCTGCATATCAGCAATTATATCTGAGGAACAGGTACCACAAAATAAGCCATGATAGATGTGTCTGCATGTTTGTTATTAAGTATTTAGTTTATACTTCAAAGTGTAGCAGGTACCTGTGGTTTGGGGATTTGACCCCGTGAGCGAGAAGGCCAGGTGCTCATACAGCATGTACTGATTCACTGGCTGCTGTCTTTATTATCTAGTGGCTTGGTGTCCCTTCCTTCTATTTAAAGGCTTCAGTTTTGGAAGAGGAAAGGGAGAGTGAAACAGTGATTGTCTAATTATAAGTGCGTTTCCATCTGCCTTACGTGGCAAAAATGATACCACTCAATATTCACTGTTAAGACCTGAAGAGCTAAACATGATTGTCAGTCAAGTTTTATCTCGGGTTTGGATGACGTCAATCTTCTTTAGGTTTTACTAATTTCTGCACGGAGAATCAGTGGTATTCTAAGCACTGAGTACCAGTGGTACCACAGTAAGATGCTGTTCTTAATCTGTTGGGAGGATCTTCATGGTATCTTGTCTTGCAAGTTTGATCAGCATTTGTTTAAAATGATCCTTGTGTTCGTATCATTCAAAGCTGTTTGAGACTCATTATTATTTGAGATGCAAAATCATGAAGAAATCATTGCATCCTGCATTTCCACAGAAACTGAATTATTCTTCTTTTTCATTTTTCTCTTAAATTGTCTTTGAGTTTGGAATATGACTTGACAGTGTGGAATTGATATACACTCACACACTCTTAGAACATCTGTATCATTTACATTAATTTCTGTGCCATTTTGTGTGTACTGAAAATATGTATAACAATCAATATGGAAAGTCTTTTTTTATTATTATTAAAAATAGTTGTCTTGAATAGGAAAGTAGGAATTTCACTGGAAATCATCTAAAAAATACCTAAAATATTTATATCTGTAGCATGGAGGCAGGAGGAGATTGAACGGATTAACGGAACTCTTACTGGAGCTGAAAGAAAGGCAGCACTTTGTGGACTTCTAGAACAAGAGGCACATCTGATTGCTTCCATTGGGAGACACAAACTAAATGCAGATGAGGAGAATCAACAAAAAGCAGTACTGCACTTTCTGAGTAAGGTCAGTAAAGTAGTTTTAGGCTGAACATAAAGTTCCAAAGTACAGGAGCAGAAAAGGCATCTGTAAATTACTAGCCCAAAGTAACTTTTATAGCTTTGCAGTTAATCATGTGAATCTTAATGTTCTCTATATCCATATTTTCTAGGTGTTCATGTCAGTGATACTCTTTTTCCAAGCTGAGAATTCCCTAGCTCTGTGACTGATTATTGAAGGATGAACAGTGCATCATTAAGACTGTCACTTGAGATTTTTCATATACAAAAGTAGCTGTGTATATGTATAATACAGAAATCAGCATTGAGCAGATTAATTTTGTGTTGTGTAACCATCCTGCATAAAGGACATGATTCTAATGGCACTTTTAACATCATGCAAGGCTCAAAATCTAACGGAACTCAGAATGGCTAATTTAAGCCATTATAAATTATCTGGACATTGCATATTATTCTGTATTTTGTACTGTCAGAATCAGAATGTAAGAATTCACGCATGAAACTATGTTCTTTCTTAATCAGTTTCTGTATCTTTAAAAATCTGCCTATAAGCTTCTCTTTCAAAAATACTCAGTTTCACTAAAGAAAACTAATGACTAAATGATCTTCCCTCCGGTATGTTCTGTTCATTGCTCTCTATAGTGGAAAAAGTGTGCTATTGCATTTAAACTTAAATGCAAACTTTTAAGTATGCATTAAGTATTAGTAAAAATTAAATTTTACCCCACAGAATTAGTTAGTTATTTTTCTTTTTTTCTTCCCTCAAAAATGTTATACTGCAGGAGCTAGATTTGTTGTTTATTTCCCCATCGAGCACAGGCTTCTGTTCCTAGGTAATCTTATGCCTGTCTTTAAAGGAAGTATTTATTCTGTGTTCCTGTACAGGGTAGAAGCCCAAGAGAGCTTTAACTGAATCTTATATCTTATTGAACTCAGTGATTAATTCATTGGTTTCGGCTGAACTACAATTTTAACTTGAGATTTTATTTTTGTGTAATCATAGGGATGAAATTTAATGTGAGTGTTCTTCGGGCTCTCATCTATTTGAAAAACAAAAGAGAGAATTATTTCATATGAAGATGATTTAGAATGACATTGCATTCAATGGGTCTTTAATGTTAAGTATAAAAAATAAAGTTAAAACATTAAAAAATAAAGTTAAAACAGCAATCTAACCCATCAGAAGATTTTTTTTTTTCTGTCTGCTTTCAGGGAATGTGAAATAATTATTAAAAGGGATACTGCAACAGCAATAGTTTGGGAATATCAATATTTTTTACACTATTTAGTGCTCAAAAGTGACAGTTTTGTCTAAAGGAAACTGTTCATTTTATTATTGATGCATGGGAACAGGTCCACAAAAATGATTTGATAAGGTCTATCATCTTTCTTCATTATGAACAAATTACTTGTCTGAAATATTGGGGGAACTGCTACCAGGTTTTTTGCCGTGATGTGACTGAATTCTCTGTTAATGCTATCAAGAGTGCAAAAACCAAGGAAACTAAATATTTAGGAATGGTACCAAAAACCATGAATCATTTCTATGTTAAATATTTGCTTCTACTATTTAACATCTATTCCTTTATCATCCTCCCAGAAAAAGAAGCCTGGATCAGTCTACAGCAAATATATTTCTCTCTTAACTGTATCTCTATTTTTCCTTTCAGCACTGCTTTCCAATGTGCTACCCTGTATAGATTACTTCTGGTATATATTCTCAGGAGCCAGACAGTTTTCTTGCATTTAGGAATCAGAAGCAAAATGTTCTTCAGTACCAGAATTCCTAGTGAAAGGTGATGGTTGGAGATTCATGAGAGACCTGAGAGACAAGAGATATCTCTTTCCAAACAGTGGGCATACTTCAGGAGCACTTATTACTAATTTATTTATTCATATTTTACATTTATACATTTGTGTTTCAGTACAGAGACTAATTTCTTTCTAATTTGACAAGGTAGTTAGCTTAATTTCTGCATCTTTTCATGATTTTGTTTGCCTCTTTGTTTTTTTTTTTTTTTTGTTTTAACATCATTTTTTAACATCATTTCAACTGTAGTGTTTGTTTGGTGTTGGACTAACCCATTGACATAGATAGCAGCCTAACACAGGAGATAAAGTAATAAACTCTGCATTTCTTAAAAAAAAAAAGGAAATGTCAAACTGAATGGATGGCTCATTATGATTGTAACAATGCAATTTAAACACATGCAATTTGTTGTTGGAGTGGATTATAGCCACTTTATTCACTTATTTCTTCAGCTTTGAACTGATGATGTTAATCCAGCCACTTGCCATTAAAGTTGTAATGATGCCTTTCATGTATGAAGACTGCAAGCAGCTCTACTTTGCTGCAATAGCCAACATGATACAAAAGTTGCTTTTGCATGGAAACTTTTGTTCCCTTCTTTCCTAAATTAGGCATGTACCCTAATCATGCCTGTGTGCCTTTAGAATGGTTTCTCCTGGTCATGCGTGCGTAGCCACTTCTAGGTGGGTCTTTTTTACACCAAGCTCATTCTTCTGCACTCAAATTTTGAAGAGCAAAATTGGATTTTTTTTAAAGGTGATCCTGTAATTATTAACTCTTGTTCTGTTCATACCTTTCAAGCTTTTTGCTATTTCTGCACACATCTGAATTTTATTTCTTTGCTTTGCTTACTTTTTTCTCTCTGTATCTGTGCTCTTGTGTTCCTCTCAGGTGCTTTTTTCTGGTTTCTTGTGCTGGCAGCAGAGTGCAGTTATAATAGTCTTGCTCTCTGAAGTAATACAGATAACAGCATTATTGTAAATTCCACAGCACTGCCAGCAGACTAAAAGGCACGAGAAAGCTGGGTAAAAAATCTGTAATTTTAGTTTTGTTACATCAATACTTCCTGAAAATAGTCCTGAAATCAGTGAGCCTGGGGTTCTTTCTGAAACACTCGAAATCTTGTTCATATTGATGAGACCTCTGTATTTATTTTTTTCAATAAAACGATGCATCATTCCTTTTTCTGTTGTTGCTCTTTTTTTTTTATTATTTGCTTCATTTTATATACTATCCCTTTTTGATGAGGTAGTGAGGAAGTTATAGGTAGGTTTTCTTGATTTGAATAATTTAAATGTGATCATAATATAGTTGATCTGTGTTACAGGTGGTCTGCAGTGTACAACCCTGAGACTGCTAGCTCATATCTGGATTGTGTAAACTTACCAAAGGAACCTAGCTTCAGTAACTGTGTCCTAGGCAAACTCTGCTCAATGACTCTCCCTAGCATAAGCAGAAGACCTTTCTGTCTTACAAAAAGTGATTTCATTGTAGAGGATAAAATGTATGTACTGCATTTAAGTACACTGTGGAAAACAGTGATTGTTCCCCATCTACCTTACGAAAAAGCTGCAACATGATGTTTCTTCTAAGTTTTTGTGATTGCAATTTTTTTGTTTGCCTTTTTTTTCTTTTTTTTTTTTCAGTATTTCTAGTGCTGTACAAAGTTAGTGTGATAAAGTCACGAAGTTACGTTAGAATGCTCCCTTCTCTCCCTGACAGAAAGCAGCTTCTTTCTGGTTTTGCAGAAGTTCAAAGGTTTCATTAAGGAATGACGAGGTCTACTTTTCACTAATGTCTGTTTTGCTGTTGCATTTCTTAATCAGTTTTAGATCTGGATTGTGATCTCTGATTAACAATACTTTAATTATAGTTCCACCCCCACTGATAAGGTAATTAAACTTTATCCTGTATTAGGCCCTCTTTTCAATTAGTTTGTCTTTCTTTTGCTTACCTAATTTTATAATTTATTTTAAGACAAAAGCCCTATTTTGATGTGGTATAGACTGCTTGCTAACATTCTTGCTATTTGTATGACCTCTCACCATTGCAAGCCATCATAATAATAATCACATAGATACTAGAATCATATTCACATAACTACTCAGGCATCTGAAGGCTTCATGAAGTGTTGCTCTAGTTAGCTTGCACTGAGATCTCAAAGTGAAGTTCACAGGTGTTTGAGAATACTTAAGTTCCAAATGCAGTGAAAGTGAATAATTAACGCACACAGTGAAAGTAAAAATAACTGACTCATTGTAAGATTAAGGAAGAAGAGTGGAGTTAGGCAATGATGGGGAGAGGGGTTCGAATGCCATCTTTCTGTTGGATTTAGATATCTACCTCCATGGTTAATTAGCCCCACGCTGTATCAGTGTGGTCAGCAAGCAGAGCCAGTCCTGCAGAAAGAGGGGAACGCCAGGACTCTTCAAACGGAGTAGTGCAGCTGATCCCATGTAACTTCTCACTGTAGGAGTTCAAGATGTGCAAAGAGAATTGGAATAGTGGGCATATGGTCTGTGGTTAGGTTTGCAAACAAGGAGCTAGCTAAGTATCCAATAAGCTGTAAATTCATACTGTACCTTAGTCAGCTCTACCAGAGTCTATGCCTTCTATCTGCCCATACAGCTGGTGAAAATAGACCAGTTCCCTGGAGATACTTTGCACTGCAGTAGCCTTCGAGGCCTTAAATTTGAGATCTTTACACAGTCAACAGTCCCATTGATCTTACTGATAGTTTAGAGGGATTTATGACTGCAAGATGAAACACAGAGCAAATGTATTCTAACACTACTGTCAGTAAATTCATTTTAAAGAAGTAGAGCGTATCCCTGTAGGAGAATATTATTTATTTTTAATATACTCCAAGTCAAAATTTTCGTGACCTGCAATTTTAAACAAAGTGTGCAATTGAATGCTTGCTCTGGTGGAAAAGATACCATAGAAATATCGACAATAGAATTAGCCTTTTGTGTTAGTCAAGCATTAAAGTCAAGTCTGTGTTTGCTCTGGTGAAACTTGATGTAACAATGCACTTGTTCAGCTGGTGATCAGTTTATAATAGCTCAGTTGTACAAATTGTTTCTGAAGTGTGCACAACCCAAGAGATGGAAAGCATATGATGGAAAAACCACTGAAATGGATACACCGTACACACTCCGTGCCAGGGAATTGCTTGAAATCTACCGCAGTGTTAGCATGAATGACATCCCACAAGATGAGAGAATAGATGTGCTGTTAACACTCAGATGTACAGTGAAGGTATGTTTTATTTTTCTATTTATGTTTGGCTTGAAGCTACACTTTCCACAGGTACAGTCATTTAATTATGTCAATACATACGCAATGCTTCTTCTGGCAAATAGGTGCCAGTGTGATCAGCTGGCAGCAAGAGAGAGTCTAATGTACTATGAGAGAATAATTTATATTCCAGATATACTCTAAATTCACATTGCACTTTGTGATGTACGCATTTTTCTTCAAGTTGTGTTAGAATTTTAAGATTTTGGTCTTTTTTTTGTGTGTGTATTAAAACATAATATAATATTATAAATTATAATAAACACCAAATATTTATATATTTATATTTTATATAAATATTTAATTATAATAAATATAGGACAAAGATTAGCTTAATATTTGTAACAACTTGATGAAAACCATGACAGAAAGGTAAGTGCCTGTTACTTTTTGTTTGTTTCTTTTTCTTGAAACAGATGTTCCTTTGGTTGAAAGATTCTCCATTTAGAACCTTATAATTTCTCTGTTGGTTTGGCTGCCACTTTTATGGCTGGCAAATACTGATTTTTTTTTTTCTTTTACCTTTCACTCCCCATCCCCACCACTACTGCCAGTATTCATAGTGAAATAGAAGCTGGCTGCATTTCTTTTAAATCCTTTATTTTTTTTTAAATCCAGCTTTAAGTCACTTTCAAGATGATAAGTTGACATCAAACTAGAATAGAATGTTGCTTCCTGGTCTTCTTGAAACAAACTAGCATCTTCCTGTTGCCTTTGGTAATAGCAGAATTTGATCTGAAGTCAATATGACATTGGGAGCATTGCTAATTTATGAACTTCTGCCCATCTGAATACAGTTGTCGTTGTAGTAATCAAAGTCTATAATTTCTGTAAACTAGCACTCATGTTTTAGATGAAGAAACCCTGAACTTAGTCACCTGCTATCTATCTCTGGAGAATCTCTTCATAAGCATTTGATTGATTGAAATGACTAAATTACAAGGATGCTTATAAAGCTCCCAGGCCTTTAGTGTGTGTGTTTTGGTTGGTTGGTTGGTTTTGGTTTTCTTTTTTTTTTAATTAAAAAAAAAAAACACATCTACTATGTATATATGTTACACCTCCTGTCACATAACCAGAGGGTGCCAAAAGAAGCCAAAGCTTCTTAGGGACTTCCTGGGGCTTTTGGAGGCTGAAAACTGTGCCTGTGTTCTATGCCTCATCTCAGATGCTCAGTGTTTTTTAGTGCCCCCAGATTTGCAGTTCTTCATAGCTTCATTATAGATACAGGCTTCTTAAAGCAAAATCTGTAAGTGTTCTCATTTTTTTTTAGCTTTTTACTATGTTAGTGTTTTTAGAGGTTGTTTTCCTAAGACACTACAGGTTCTTCTGTTCGTATTGTGAATGTAAGGAGGTGTGAATGATGAATGGCACAGTGTCCATAGTTTGCTTTCATATCTGTGTTAGAATTATTTTGTTTGTTATATTGTTGTGGTGTTTTTTTCCCTTTTTATTCTGTAATTCCCTTCAGGAACATGCATGTGAATTAACAAAAGAAATAGTGGAATTAATTGACAGAGAAGTTGATCTTATGTCAAGAAAGGTGAAAGAATGCAACTTAGAAGGACTGAGGAAAAGAATTTGTACATTATTTCTTCAGTATATTAAAAAGCCTGAGTTTAACCCTGAAGTTGCAAAGATACTTAAGGTATTGTTCCATTTTTTGCAGTCTGACTTAATGGCCGTGAAACTAAATAGGATAGAAAATGGGAATGGAAAACCATGAAGGCTTTTTTATTTTATTTCTTTTTGCTGTAGAATTGCTGGAGGAGTTCCTCAAGAAGTAAAAATACATACGAATTTTCATAAAAATCATCTTATGTAGTCATATAGAAAGCATAGTTTTAACATGGTTTTAACAACCTGAGAAGTAGCAGGTAGTAAAGAGAGAGAACTCTAAGTGGTCTTACAGATCTTACAAGGTAGTAACAGGAAATTGTAACAGCAACAACACCAACCAACAGAGAGATCTGAAAATGACATAATGGCAAAGCATTTTTTCTTCCCCTGGAAGAAGGTGTAACATCTCACAAGTCCAGGAAGGGGGAACGTTGCCATTGTCAAAGTGATGAGTTGCTGTTGTACAACCGATTGTTATTTAATGAAAAGCAGATCCAGCGAGGTGGAAGATACCTCTCTGAAGTTGTGTGATTTTTTTTTTCATTTCTAACTACATCTATAATAAAAATATCATTCATTAGGGCTGTTTTAGGCAGAGACGTATTCTGCATATATCAGGAGGGGATTCCTCTTATAGTATTTGATAGCGTCTCAGGGATAGGGACCTAGTAAACGATAATAGGTTTTAGAATTAACTAACAGTAATTTTTCACTAAGGTTATAGTCAGGGTTACCTAGATGGGTCATAGCAGAGAGTGGGGATGGGAAATGCTTGTTTTTTGTAGCTTTTGGTTAACTGTATCTTGAGTTCAAGGTTGAACTGCACCTATTTTTGAACCTTGTAACCTTCTGTAGACCAAAAAAAATATGGCAGTTCATTAGGAGACAGTCAAAGTGACCACAGCCTCTGGGCATTTCAAAGAAAGGCAGATGACCACGGTAGGTAGCTGGATTGTCAGATTGTTCAAGCTACCCAATTACAGACTTGGGTCTTCTGCACAGACTGCATTATATTCCTTCCAGAACCACAAAGCAAGATGAGGATGAAGAGGTTGTTAGCAAGTTTAGTTCACTGTCTTCCCCAGTATTGCTTTTGGACATGGAGTTTTGATGATTTTATATTTTTATGCCGAAGTATTAATATGCCTGCAAGTTCAAGGTTTTATCTTTGACGTGAAGAGCAGATTCCACATGAAAAATTAAATGCTGAAGAATTGGTTTCTGCTTTCTGTGTTATCAGCCATTCTGGAAAGATGACAGTGCTTACAGAAAAGCACTAGCAAGAGCACTGGAGCAGAAGGTCTTCATATAGCTTAAAAAACAACCTGACTGATTTGTATAACTGGTTTAAACAAGTACAGTAAGAAAATAGAATAGCTTTCGGTCTTCTATTTAAAAGAAAAAAAAATCTATTGAGTATTTTAAAACAAATTAGTGGCTTTTAAATATTAGAATATTTGCATAAATATGTGTAAAATCTATTCATGGTAGAGTTAGGGTGACACACAAGTAATACAAAGATACGTTGTGATAAATTAACTGTTTTTTTTAATCTTTTAGGTTCCACCAGATCCTCTAAAGCTTTATAAAAATGTTAACTTCTGTCGTAGCTGCGAAAATTACTTACCATCTACTGAATTTCCTGTTCCTGCTAATTCCCGCACCATTGGCAGATGTCACTTGTGTTGCAAGCTTGATAATGAGGCTCGGCGACGAGAATCATTTTTGAAGTACAGACTTATACTAGAAAATCTCAGAAAGTCTGAAGCTGGTTACCAGGATGATACTGAAATTGTTTTCTTAGTTCAGGTACTGTCTGAGAGATCATTGCTAATAATGGAAACTGGTGGCTTTGTCTCTAATTTTCCCTTTATTTTGTGGATGTAGTTGACAGGAAGAGAACTAGGCTAAAAGCTACAAAAACTTCTCCCTGTGATATGTGATGTTCGCTACCATTAAGAAAAAGCACTTACGCTCTTGAAATGTAGCTGTGGTTACAAGCAATATATTAAAAGAAGGTAGAAGACTAGCTAGCAGGTCAAAGAATCAGATGATCCAGATTCTCTGGTACTGCTGTGGTGATACTGTTGCTTAAAGACACTGGCATCATCGGTAAAGGAACAGTGATGTTTTTGTGGCTGTAGTATTGCTGAAGACATAGTGTTAGTAAAACAACCTTAGCCCCTTTTTCTGAACTGTTGTAGTAATATAAGTGAATTGTTTTATGTTCTCAGAATGAAAAAAATAAAGAAAATAAGGTCTTTACATTCTGTTTTATGTCAGCAGAGCATCTGTATAGTTGGAATTTTTACTGCTTTGCATTCAGTGAGAGAGATTCACTAAATATTTAATTTTTCTAAATTATGTACTATCATATGTAATTACATGTAATCTTCTGCAGCATTTCTAAGTAGGTAATGTTTCTTAATGATCATTACAAAAACAACTCAGTTCAAAGAACTTTTTGCCTCTACCTTCGACAAATTCTGTCTCTTCTAGTTGTTACTACTTGTTTGTCAATAAAAGAATCTGACATCCAATATCCACTGGGAAAGTTTTAAAGTAATTGCAAAATGCTATCTTTTGAAAATTGAACAGCCCAAATTTATTTTAACATTCTGGGATTTAGAAATAGGAATCTCTACGGCATCAACATTCATAGGACAGTTTTGAACTGTATTTTCAGGATGTCTAAAACAGCAACCAAGCAAACAAAAGCCAGACATCAATATGCCAAAAGGAAGATTGGATCTTTAATTATAATGCCTATGTTAAGGAATATAATAGAAGAGTTTGTATTTAGTAGATGCTTGTTTGTCAATACTGGTTTCTACTTAAGCTGAACATTTTTTTTTTCTTTTTTCTTTATTTGAATATGTAAACATCCTCCAAACTCACTTGGATGTCTCTCACGTCACATCACTTACGAAATTTTTCCAGCAAACACTTTTGGCTGCATTAGAACAGCAGATGCCTGACCTTGCAGAATGCTGGTGGCTGTTAATGCACTGAAACATGACTGCTTTTTAACTGCTGACACTGAAAGCCCTCTCTTGCCATTGCAGTTTTACCACTACAGCATCTCTGGATACTATTATTACCTTTTTTTCTGAGCTATTTCATTTTTTTTTTCTTCCCCTAACAACCACTGTTTGTCCTCTACTCCACTGTATCCAGAAAACAGCTCCAAGGCATCCAAAATGACTCTGGCACAACTAGAAGTCTTTTGCAACATCTACGAAGCTTGATTTATTGTCCAGTGCAGTACCAAAACTGGACTGTCTATGGACAGATGCAAGACTTTTGTGATAAGATAGAAGATTTTTCTTCAGATGTCTTGCATACTGATTCTAATCCTGCTTGGGCTGAACACTTTGAGTGCTGCTAAGGCAAAAAAAGTAGTTGGTGTGTGTTACGGTTACGGTAGCTCTGCTAATTCAGCTTACTGCAGCTAAAGACCTGCTTTGTGGTATCAAAATGAGCTAGTTCAGCAGCTGTGTCAAGTCCTGAGGCTGCCTTTAATTCTTTCAGAGGGTTTAACTATGCTGTGCTCCTTAGAATCAATGGTACATAGTATGGCTTTGATTTTCTTGATGGGCAAAATCCTAATGGGAGTGATCATTTGAACTAATGAATACTCTTAACTCCTTTATCAGTTCGTTGCCTACCCTCATTTCCAGTCTCAGCTGCTGAGTGCTCTCTGATACTTGCTCCCAACATGTCATGTGGCAGTGGTTGAAGGGCATTTCTGTTTCTCGGGAGAACAGAACAAGTTACTGGGATGGAGGGACAGAGTGTCTTATGAAATCAGTGAACTGTAAATTTTCACAGCAAAACATGTCTACCTTAAGAAAGTGCAGACGTTGTCTCTTAAATCAAACTTTCCCCCATAACCAGACAAGTTTTAACAAGCTTTTGCCTAGTTTTCAGGGGAAAAAAAAAAAATCCAGGAAAAAGAGATTGTGGATGTGTTTTGCATGGGACCTTATATACTTCAATATAGATTTTAGCAAATTCTTTCAAGAAGTATAGCTTCACACACACACACACACACACACAAACAGTAGTACTTGCTAATATGTCTGCTTACAGATTTCTGGCTTCTTAGAAGAAGATGTAGAAGTTATTCAAAATTTTGTGAAAAGGAGAAAATACTGAAAATAGAAGCAATTAGTGAAACCTAATAAAGGAGTCCCCGTAGGACCAGATTTATACCAGATGTAGCAGTAATCCTATGTTCCTGGAATTAGTAGGCACATATTTATTATCAGTGGAAGTTCTAAGCCAAGCTTTTATCTACATTTTCCCTGGAAAGAATTTAGATGGGCTCCTGGATTTTTGGAAGTAAGATAGATGAGAATACATGAGGCTGCATATCACTAAAGCACCGTGCTGGTATGCTTTCATTGATCCTTTGTCAGGAGTTTAATAAGTAACATGTAAACGTTTATTTTAACAAAATAAGTGAAGATTTCTCCTTAGAGGAATGAGCCTTTTCAAAAGGCTAGATAAATGGAGGAAAACCTGTTTAAAAGTCTGTTGTTTACAAGCTCCTGAAGATAAAAATCTTCTAATAATGTTTCCATGACTGATACAGAGAAAAATCTATGGAGGGTGACTGAAAACCTTGACAAAGTTCAGTGGTAACTGCTGTCCTAAATTCTTTTTTTTCATTTAAGATGCTGTTTTTACCAAGTTTTAGTAGTGATTTCAGACAGCTAGTAATAAATTAAACAAATTAAGATTAATGCAAAATAACCTGAAACATGGGTGAAAAGTATGTCTAAAGACCTTTCTGTACCAGAGAACCTTTACGAACAGACCTTCCATTATATTTTGTTAATGTTGTAGAGTAGCTACCTGATCAGATGTGACCTCATTTGGTAAAATGAGTAATAGAGTCATGAACACAATAAGTTCTTACACGTCAACAGCAGAGTGAGGGGAAGAAAGCAGAGCAGGCAATTTAGGGTCTGTCACAGGTGAGAGTTTTTATTGGCCTAATTTCCTACATTTTCCACACCATATTATCCTGACTACATGTAAACTTGAAGTAATTTAGTAGTGTAATAACAGTAATAATTCGATAACAGTAATTCTGAACCCCTGAATGAAATGGTAAACATCTCAATAATAACAGAGATGGATTATTATTATTAACCAAAGAAGTCTGAGCAGCTTAAAGCATGCCATGTGAGAAAACAAAAACATGAGATTTAAGAAGTTTCATAAGAGCATTTAAGCAATCAGGATGTCAAAGGAAGATAGCAAATTGCCCGTGGCAGAAACAGTCAAAGAAAGAAGGTAGCATTTTAGAGATGACATAAAAATGTAGTTCATAATTGCCACACCATGCTAGAGGAAGATGTAGTGTATATCTAGACATTCTTTACCCAAGTGATTGTATGACGTGCGTAGAACAATATTTTATTCGAAGATTTACTTGGATTCTTACATGGTTACCATGTTTTTGTTGTAGAATGAAATAAGCTTCTTCTTTCTTGCCTGTTTTCCGTTTCAGCTGCAAGATCTACAGTACATGATTGAGAACATTTGGGGCTGTCAGTCTGCTCTTAGTGCCTGCAGTGACCTTTGTGATTTGGTGATGGTCAGATGGGATAAGCAGCAGGAGTGGTCTCCGTGGAACACAATTCTCCTCACTAAAGATGAGGCAGATGCACATCTTAAGCTGTGTAACCTTCAAGAGGTAAAATTTAATGGGCTTAATTTGTTTCCAATATTTCTATTACATTTTAATAGAATCCTGTGTGTAGTGATGTTTGGCCAAAGTCCTTACACTCATGAATGTTTAAGTTGGCCCACTATATCTATTTAAATAATTATGTCTGTCCTATTAAATAGACAAGGCAGTAGTCCAGAGGGCAGCTGGCAGAGTACAGCTCACATCCATATACCTAAACTGCCTTGCCCTGATTCTCCCACCTGAAATTCAAGAAGCTAAGTAGCCTCATCCATGCTGCTTACCGAGAATCATTCTACACCTGTGATGCTCCTTCATCTGTGCTCAGACATAGCCAGCCTGGATGTAAAATATGCTGAGCTGTAAATACTGTGACACCTGTGTACTTTAACCTAGTCTAGGCTTTAGCCTCATTTATTTCTGTCCTCATAAATTTATCATCAAATAACAGAAATGACATGTATAACCTTTTGTCTAGAACTTAAGTATTTCTCATAATAAAATTTGTTTCAACTTTCTTACATAGTGCCACTTTCTTACATTTAAGTGCCACTGAAAATGTAGTCTTACAGTTTATAATTAAATAGTAGAAACGTAATGGCAGCTCTGAGTTGGGAAAGCTTAAGAATTGGTAAAGAAGTAATTGAAACTGTGGATTTTTACACCACTACCCCCAAATCCCATATCTAAACATAGTAGTCTGGTAAATAACTCACTCCACTGGACATCATATGGTAGAGTATTCAGTTTTCTGTGGCACGAGAGAATCCTGGGGACTGTGTTTGTCCTGTCATTAGTAATGGATTATTAAGCCTCTCTCCTGTAGGTTTCTGATTTATGTAAGTAGTGATCCAAGGTCATTTTTATATAGAATTCGTTTATTCAGGATATTCTTAATTCAATTTCTAACACAGTATGTATGCATTACAAATGCAGCTTCTGTTGTTAGTCATTATGAAAGCCTTGGGAGAATCTGAGAACTAAATTCACAGAGGAAAAGAATTACCCAGTGAAAGTTTTGCTTTGGGAACAAAATGTGTTAGGGAATTCTAAAGATAAAGGGAATTCAGCTATCTATATTTTTGTCTGTGCATGCCTAACTTGTGTTTTCAAGCAGCCGTGATTATATGAGCGTTACCTTTAAAAGTTAAAATCAGGTTCAAGCTGAAAATTCCTTTATCCACTCCTCTATCTCACTTTCAGTTAACAAGGCTGTTCAGGCAGTCTGAGTCTAATAATGCTTCTCTGCATCCATGAATCTGTGTTACTGGCACTATAGCAGGCAGAGGTTCTGATTATGCACTTACCTGCTTTAACTTCTTGAGTCTGGATGTCATAGTCAGAAATGCCATTAACTTGATTAGTCCAGAGATTACACTTGTGTTTTTGATATGAATGATAAATTGTAGTAAAAATATTTCATTACTTTCATGTAACTGCAATAAAACCTTTTTCTGTTTGGATTTAAACTTTCTCTGTCATTGGATTCAGCCCAAGTACAGAAATTTAAACTACATTAGAATACAGAGTGAATTTTTTCAGCTTTTTTATATTATTCAAGTACAATGAAAAGCAGAAAGTAAACAAACTGCATCTGTGAAGACAAGTCTTGAATTTCATGAGCTTTTTATTAAAGGTGTTCTAAGCTGGTATACACTCTGTATATACCCTTGAAAAGAACCATTAATTTTCCTGGTTTCATTCGAAGTTGGAGAACAACAACTGTATGACTGGCAGAGGGCCGTAGAAGGTTCCTCTGCATCTCCACCTTCAGAGGAGGTGGGAGATAGCTCTGAAAAGCAACAGATAAGATACGCAAGCCTACCTTAAAATTGTACACTATTTGTAGTAACTACAAATTGCTTGCTACATAAATGGAAATGGGCCAGCAAGGAATTGCCTTTCTTCATTGGTAATGGCCAAAGCTCTGTTTTAAAAAAATGCGTGAAATAAGAGAAAATGAGGCAAAGTTAGAATGCTGTAAGTTGAATCACTCTCATTCATTAAAAAAAAAAAAAAAGCCCCTTAAGCACTTTCTTTAATACTGATTCTTATTCATAATGATGAATATAGAGATAGCAAAGTTTTTTTTTTCCAACTAAATATTATGCTTATTTACAGCATCATCTGAGATAGTACTAATCACTAGAAATTGTGAAAATATGTTATCACTGCTGACTCAAACACTGAAAAACGCTTTCTGCTGTGATTATTTGTAACTAATCACTCTGATTCTTAGTAAGGAAATTTCCTGTATTTATCACCTTGCAAATGCTGATATTTAGCCATTGTCATTTTTAATTTTTGAAAGATAAATACAACTTTTCTTACTTGAAAAGAAATAAATGAATGTTATCTTAGATGGCTAAAGAATGCCAGAAGTTTTCGTGTTTTTAAAAGATAACATTTCACAAGGAGTGGTTCGTGATTTTCACTGTTGGACCATAAGGTAGCAGTATAGAACTACAAAATGTTTTATTTCATTCTCTAATGTATATGAATAAATTATATGGCTTAGTCCATTGAAGGGTCACTATTTATACTGTCTAAAATGTAAAGCAATCTGTGGACTGATTAATATCTTCATTGTATTTAATGGCATTTGGATTTTCTTTCAGGCTTATGAAGCAGCATTTATTCACAGAATAAAACAAAAACATATCCGGGCGAAAAAGTACTTTGCTCAGATCCCAGCGATGACATCATTTTTGCCTAGGAGTGACAAGCAGGCTAATGCAAGTTAACTTTTAATAGCTACGCCTATTCCTACCGGTACAAAAACATAACTCATAGTGAAGTTAACTGAAGTTAAAGAAGTTACCTGAATTATTGATTAATACAATTTCCTTGATTTTGAAGATTTTTTTACCAATATCTTAATTGTATAACATCAAAATAAACTTCAGCCTGTAAAATAATTTGATCCTGATTATTCAATATAACTATAGTTCATGGTTTGTAACCTCATTATTTAAAAAGTAAAATATTGTTGATGAGCTGTGTACATTTACGAGCTATGACTGCTTTGCTGTGCATGCCTGTGTTGCTTGGAATATTTGTTTCTGTGTAATATTGCTTTTGAGGAAATCTAGCTAACTCTGTTATCTTTCACTTAGAAAAGTAACATATTAATTTTATATAAATTATTTAATTTCATATTAATATATTAAATGTATTTTTCTGGCTTTAAGCATGTAAGGCAGAGAACCCCTCAAGCTCTACATTGCTGTAGGACAACAGAATTGATATGCCCTTCCAAATATAGCTGCTTTGACTTGGAAACATTGGTGTAAAAAAGTAACTTCACTTTTTATGGCTCATCTTGTTGGTCATAATGGAACTGCCAGCATACAATTATTGTATCAGAGTTCATGAAATTATTGTGAATCAGGCTTAAAAATTGAAAATATACAGTGCAGACTGTTCAGAACTTTTTTTTTTTGAGGAACTTCTAGTAGAAGTTAATTGCTTCCCTAAACTTACAGAGTTAGGGTTATGTTTGATTATACTTACAGAGAAAAATATTTGATGGTGTGCATTCAGTAAAGTCCTACAGAAAGTTGCTAACTTCTGTTGACTGCTTGAAACCTCTATTCTAGGCATGTCTTTCACCAAGGGCAAAGACCTTTGCTCTGACATACAAAACTGTCTAGTAAAAGCAGTAGCATTTAAAAATAGAGATAAGCATATATTTAGAACCAAACAGCTGGTAACTAGACTGATTCCTTCAACGGAACATGCACTTGTAGGCTCGACTGACCGGGTGCATTCTAACATCAGTGGAAGTCTTTCCACTGGTTTTGCCATTAAATTCAGATTCTGGATTTTAGTTCAGTATATGAACTAGTAGCACATGAGCATTCCCATTAATTTACGTACTTACCAGGGCTTGAGCCTTAAGATAAGCATGGCTGCTAAGACTGGGCCTCTACCTGAGTGATAAAAGGATTTTTGAAGAAAATTGTGGGTTGAAGGGCAAGAGCAAAAGCATGAATCATATAGACAGTAGCCTACTTCTTTATAAATTTCTTTCTTTTTAAACGTCTGTTTAAAAATGTACATTACAACCCCTGAAATGTGGTTTCAGTAAACAGTAAGGAAATAATTTGAACAAATGTGAGAAGCCACAAGTCCTTTGACATCAACGCCATGCGGTGTTGGAGATTTTTGGAATTTACAGAATCAAAATAATTCAGGTTTGAAGGGACCTCAGGAATCCAGCTCCTACTCTAAGCCCACGCAGGTATGAGGTCAGACTGAATTGCTTAGGGCTTTATCCATACACATCTCGGCAACCTTCGGGGGTGGAGAATGCATAACCTGTACCAGTAATTTGTTCCAGAGCCTGACTTTCCTCACCTGCAAAAAACTTTATCCTCATATCCAATTGAAAGCTGCTTTATTTCACTTGAGTCTCGTCTCTCATCCTCTTACTACACATGCCTGACTTAATCTTGATAATCTCTTCATAAATGTTGGAAAGCTGCTATCAGGATTTCCACAAGCTTGCTTTCCTTCAGGCTGAACAAGCCTAGCCTGTCCTCACACATCAAGTGCTTCTGCCTCCTGAGCTTCTTGGTGGAATGCTGTTGAACTTGCTCCCATTTATTAAAGCTTTTCTTGATTTGGGGAACTGGAAACTAGATGCAGAATTATGGATTTATGCTTGAAGAGTTCTAGATTCTGTGTTCAGCTGAGCATTCACAAACAAGTTGTTTGGCCTGCTAGAGAATTGCTCACCCACAGAAATTTTTTGGTTTATGCTAAAGTCCACTTGAGTATTGTCTGGTACATGGCTGTCTGTGATTTTGAACTTTCAAGGGAAGAAAACAAACAGCTACCTGTATATAAAGTGAGACCTCATGTCTTCCTTCAAACCAGTGTCCAAAAATGGCTTCTGATAGCATAGAAATTGAGTGTTTCAGAGAATATGAGAGAATATGACATATTGAAAGAGAATTGTGGGAAAAAAAAAAAAAAAGCATTTGGCCAAGTATAGACCACATAATTCAAAACTACGGGGACTTTTTTTTTTTTTTAGTGTAACATGGTTGCAATTACTATACACTATTTCCTATTAGTTTTCTTCAGTTGGTACTTTGATCATCTTACACATGATTTCTACATTGTTACTGAATTTAAAAGCAAAGAATGATTTTTACTGTTATATAACATTTAGAAATGTGTTTTTCCTTGAAAAGGAAATAATTTAAAACTTTTCTTTAGCAGTTGCTATGCTGCTTCACCTGTTTATGTAGGTTACAAATAATATTTTTCCATGATGTAAATTTCTGCTTTTATGCATCGGAAGATGTAGAGGAAGAGGAACACAAAGCAACCACTCTTTCCACCTCCTTGACCCCAAAAGATGTCAAAATTAACAAAGTATTAATTCCTTTCTTGTATCATAATGTAATTGTAAACAGTGATAGAAACAGGATTATAGATTACATGTGTGAGGGTAGCAAAGTAGTAGCTAATCAATATTTGGCATATGGAAAATACTTTTTAGGATAGGAAGTAATATTAATGATAACATATATATGTATATATATATATATAAAGCTATCATCCAAATCTTGGCTTTTTTTTTTGTTGTTGTTTAGAACCTAAATTTGAATATGTCTATTATCTGAGCTAGAGGTAAAGATTTTTTAAGATGCTGCTGTAATACCATGTTAGCTCCCAAAACTATGGCTGAAGAATCATATTTGCAAAGAAAATGGCTGGCACTTATTTTTGTCACTGGTCTATAGATAATTCTTTTAGCTTATCTTGCACTATAAATTGTCCTTGTTACAAGAGTGATCCCTTTTAGCCTGATTTACGGTCCTAAATTTACTTTCATCCCACACAAATCTGGCATTCACACTTCTTTTTGTAGAATTATGAAGTTGAGAGGATTATTTTTTTTTCTTAAAAAAAAAAAAAGATTCACAAGCAAAAGAAATTAAGCCTACATCATTTTGTTCTTTTCTCCCCATTATTTTTTGAGTTCCATATTTCAACTTTGACAGGATGAGAAATATGTGGGATATGTGATATGAATACAATTGTAAAAGAAAGCATGTATAAATCCAGAGAAATGGTTAGGAGTAAGAGGCAAGCACAAGGTATGTCAATACTACAGCCTCTCATAATAAAATCATTTTAGTTAAGTGGAGATACGTAGCGGTGGAGGTGTTCCTTCATTGCAGATTCATAGTGATTTCACGGTTGTCTGGGTTCCAGGATTTTGAACTTGTTCTGGATTTTAAAGTCTTCATGTACAAGCAGTTCTAAGCCTGGACTTAACCTATGAGTATTCAAGGAGAAGCCTCTGTGGAAAATGCATGAGTAAACTGGGTGTGCTTTTGTGTACACTGAAAGGCATCAATCTATATTACTGTTTAGGTTCCTGCTCACAGATGAAAGAACTTCTGCGATCCCATCTCATCTCATTTTAATTAATTCAGAGAAAGGAATCTTTTGAAAAACCTCTCTTTGCAGTAGCTAAATTTCTTTCGTATGGTTTGGTAAGAAATCTTTATTTTTAGAAGTGAAGAAAAAAGAGAGAAAGGAGCAAATATATGCAGATGCATTTGCGAGCCAAATTTTCTGGGGGAGGCAAATTAAAATCCCAGTCAATGGGTTCTTCTCATTCCCTTTTTTAGAGCTTTCTTCACTTCAGTCATTCCCAACCTGTGGGTTGCGGAGAAATATTAAAAAGGAAAATTCAGTTTGTTTTCAGTTAAAAGTTTGATCCTAAGTAATACAGTCATCCGAGAGAAAACAATCTGCTTTTGTTTCAAAAAGTTTTAAGGTGATTTCTGTAAGGCAGAATATGGAGAGTACATCTACCAACTGTGCTTCACTTCTCTTGTGTGTGATTTGGTTCGAGTGTGCAAATCCCCTCTGAAAGGCCCAACTCAAACACAGGGTTGGTCAGTTTTTCAAGATATTACCAGCCAGAAAGAGACAGGAACAATATTCCTGTATTTTATAATTCTCTCCCTTGTTTTAGCTTCTCTTTTGTTTTCATTAGTTTACATCAACCATTTCTGAAACAAGAAGCCAGGAATCTCTTACATGACTTAGGCTCTTCATTTGTGGTGTCAGCAGTTGAGTGTGGACTTGCAAAAGATGTTCACATGGCAGCAGTGGAATTTTTTAAATGGCGTAAACGCTTTAGCCCTGTGGAAACACATTAGTCACCCATTAAAAAAAAAAAAAAAAGAGTATGGAATCTTCACTTATTTGCTAATGAATCATTTGCCCTTGTGGTGACATTCCTATCAGGGTACAGTGCATTATTTGTCTGTGTATCTGTGGGCCTTGATTTCCACACATTCAGGTCAGACCATTGAGGGCTTATTCAGATATGAAAGTCCTGGCAGCACTGGTCATATTTATCAACCGTGTTAGTAATGGAGGAGACCCCCTAGAACCTGCTCTTTGTTGAAAGAATAGGAAGATATGCTGCTTTATTGCTCTGTTTCACAAAGCAAGGATCTCTGCATTGCGCAGGCTGGAGAATAAAAGGAACCAGTTGCAGAAAGCTTGGGCTTAGTGGAATAAAGGAATAGTGGAATAAAAGGAAGTGTAGAAGCAGTAACACTATTTCTCGAGACTGCCAACTGCAATGCAAATCCAGCATGTTCTGCAAAATTGAAATTTGAAATTGAAATTGAAAATTTGCTGCAAATTCTCTGATTCCCTTAGTATTCTGTGGGCAACCACATTGTGCGCTCTTGCTTTATGTAATGCTGACATTCAATTCTTCGTTTCTTATATGAAGAATGACTGTAAGAAGCAGACGGTGAATTGCAGTCCATAGGCTTTGTGGGCAGGAGATGCACACAAAACCTGTCTGTACCATTCCAGACAGGTGAAAAACCAGGTATGTCACATTCTGGAAGACACCACGGAAAAGCCGAACAATTCCAGAATTACAAAATGTTTTGCTTTTGTTGACTGAATTATTCCAACTCATCCTGAATTCTCTCTAGGGTGTTCCAGTTCTACTCCTGTCCTTTGTGGTCTGGTCTGGTCTTACCTGTCTGTTCCCTTAAACAGACAAACAGTGGCCTGTGAAAAGGGAGATGAAGGATTTATGAAATATCCATGAGGAGGGGAAAGTGCAATAAAAGGGTTAACTTCAGTGTTATGCAAAGGTAACATGGAGAAGAAAAGGAGCATGTGGGGGATTGGCTTTATTACTTTCCTCAAGAATATTGTTTTTGTATCTGGAATCTGATTTGAGATTGAAATGATGAACAAATTGTCCCATATTAGTCAACAGTGCTGGCACAATATACTGTGAATTAAGGCAAATGGACTTCATGAGTCAAGCTATGTGTGCTCTGATTCAGACGTGCATGCCTTCTGACTTCTGTTTATATCTGCCTTACAATTTGCATTGTGCTTCCTTATTTTTCCCTTGTCACAACTTGTTTTAGCATAGCTAACAATTTCTTTTGTGTAATGTCCTTAATATCTCCTTCTGGTTGCGAAGAGGCATCCATGCCCTGTGCTCAACATGTGCTAAATGACTGCTGCTGCCTGATGTAGTCAGATGACACAGAAACAACTCAGCGCTTGCCAGGGATGAGAAGGGATTGCAGAGAAATTTGCTTCCCAGCGTGAAGAATCGCTCTATGGCTATTTTGATCTTGCAAAAGACTTGTGAAATACTGAAGTCAGGTTCTGAAGTGGTTATAATTTGCTCCCGACTTTTGAAATTTTTGATTTTGGGGAGAGCATCGCTCCTTGCAAAAGATAGCTGAACAATTCCATGTCTCAGTGGATGCACTCCAAGCGTACCGTTTTCTCACTCTCTTCGTTCTCGCTGGAATCCGCAATGGGTAGATTTACTGCAGACTTCAAACCTGTCAACACCCAAATGTGTGACACCAGTTCTCAACACATGTGAAAGAGCTAAGCTGAGGGACACGATAATATAGAGCAGGGGAAGGAGACAGAAGTTCTGCAAAATACATTTTGCTCAGCATGGAAAAGTTTTCAATGTACTTCGTTTTGAAGCCGAGCAATGCTGTTATCAGCCTGCAGTTATCAAGGAGCTAGGGCAGCATGTCAGGAGCTGGACTCTGTGAGTCTCCCCCGTGCTGGTGTTACCGCTAACAGGCTCTTCATCCAAACTGTAAAGATTTGAGCTCAAAAGCTGAACAACTGCACGATGCCTGCTTAACTTTAGAGCACTTGCCTAAGCACAAGATAGCAGAAACTTTGCATGGGAGCAGCTGGAGCTGCCTGCACGAAGCAGGCTGCTGCTCTATTCTTACCTGCTGAAACAGCACAAGGGAGAACAGGGAGAAGAGAGGAGCTGCGCATGCCTCCACGGGACAGGGACAGGGACAGGGACAGGGACAGGGACAGGGACAGGCAGCAAACACTCGTCTGCGACCACCAGGGCTCTTCAGAGACCCTCAGAGGGCCTCACCCCGGGCTGGGAAGCACGCACAGCTGGGCAGAGCCAATGTAAATAGTTTGGGGGAAAGTAATGAATATGCCTAGTGATTCTGAAACAAATACGTGAATATGCAACAAGTGATAGTGGTGTACCCTACCGGCGTGCCTGGCTGGCGGCACGACCCCCATGCACCCGGCTCCGTGACAGAAAGTGCCCGCTGGTCAGCGTTACCCTGACGTGAAGGGGCTTTCCCCCGGGGCTCAGTGCCAGCGGAGTGTCAGAGGAATCCGTCCCCGCTTACACAGCGGAGAGTTTTACGAGACGGAGGCTTATTAAAACCCTTTACGAGCCCCAGCCCCGAGCTGAGGAAGCCAGCGCTTTGCCAGAAAGCACCCTGCGGTCGCCGAGCGGCCTCGCGGAGCCGCCGTCAGGCCGGGGCAGCCCGGCGGAGCAGGAAGTGCAGCGGGCCTGGGTGCGCGCCCAGCCTGCCGCAGTTCCGCCTGGGCTGCGCCGGAGGCATGGCACGGCTCTGCCCGGCTGCCCCCCTGCTGCTGCTGGGCACCCTCCTGGGGACGGGGGCCCCCCTGATGCCCGGCTCCCCGCTGCCGCCGGGCCCCGTCCTGCTGCTGGGCTCCCTGCTGCTGCCCGGCCGGCTGGCAGGGGACCACGTACCCGCGCTGCTCTGGTCGTCTGTGAGGTAGGAGAGCTACAGCGGGCAGCGGCGCCCACCCTGCTGCTCCCCCATCGGGTGTGGAAGTGTATTTGCTACCTAGCCGGGCCTGGCGAGCGGTAAATTTGCCTTACCGGGCGGTAAATTTGCGCCATGAGTAAACTTGCCGGTGGGCGAACAAGCTAACAGGTGAAGCTACGCCTTTTTGTTCGTAGTTCTGGTGTGCTGCGCTGAGCGGTGGTGATCCCTCGCGTCTGAAGCGGGTAGGTTTTGTGCACCCAGAGGCAACCTTGAAGTCCTCTTGTCAGAGCTTTCGTGACTTAAAGGCACGCCATAAGGCAGCCTCCCAAAAAGGAGCTGACCAAAAACTGCGTGGCCGAGTTTAATCCTTGCAGCTCCTAACTCCCAGATGCTGATTTTTCAATTCTAAGTTCCTTTTATTTTTTATTTATTTATTTCATTTTTTTTTAATAACATTTGATAATATTTTACCAACAATCGCTTTGTGTATAGGCATCGGTGGTTAGAAATAACAGCTAAACTGCAGACCATCTAGCGGAGAGTTCATCTCCTGCCCTCTGCAAGAGCATATGAATTACACCTGGTTCAACAGGATGCCTCATCTCAGCTGGGTATTAAACTATTTCTCTAATACAAACCATCAGTAACACCAGCTGAATGTGTCACTCTCCAGCCAGGTGTCTCCAGGAAAAGCTCTCTCGTCCCGTGGCTGGCCTTGAGTCGAAGCTGCTCCGGGAGGGAGCAGGAGGGACGCGAGGGGGAACAGGGGGGACACGGTGGTGGGGGCTGCTGGTGGGCACGGCCATGCGGGGCACGTTGTGCTGCTCTGGCCATCAGCAACCATCACATCAGGATTCATGGGACTCGCTGCCTTTGTACCTCCGTCGCTCTCTTAATTCCCAGAGTGCTGCTTACAATTTCACCCTTCTGTAAAGGAAGAAGGGAATCCAACCGGTGGTTTCTTGGAGATAATTATCCTTTCAGCTGGTTGTGCTGAACTTGCTTTACCTTTCATGAGACTTCGAGCCATTCAATGTGTTTGAGGCATGGTGAACTATCTAGCTATCACCAGGAAGACAGACTAAGCGCTGCTCTTGGTTATGCCAGTGGAAATCTCTTGTCTTTAGGCAAGATTATTAGGCTTTAAGTCTGAGAGCTAACTCCTTTTGTGTCGTTGTTTTTGTTTGTTTGTTTGTTTGCTTTTTATTTTTTTAGTTGCTTCTTAATGCAATAATTTTAAGACAGCAATAGAAGGATTCAGAAATTTTACGATCATCAGGAGTTACACTATTCTTCAGGAGATCCTTTTCTGTGTACAGTGCCATATAGACAAGCATGATGCTTTTTTTTTTTTTCTTGTCATGCTTTAATGTTGAGATCCGTGGATAAATTGCATTTGAAAACATACATGCAGGAGGTGTTTATTGTGTTTGTTTCATATGTATCCTGGGCATTGTATTTTTTTCTCTACCGTAATTAATAACAACTTTGACATATGTCTCCCTATCTCTTAAGCATTTCCAGAAACTGAGCCTCTGGCCCCTGGGCAGCCACAGCATTTTGATAAAGTTTAGGCAACTTTGACACCCCTCCACCTATCGCTCGCATCTCCCTCGCCCCCAAAAGATATAAACAGATATCTCAATATCAAGGTTTTTTGTATTCTAAATACTTAGTCTGTTCACTTTTATAACACAGACATGAGAATAAGTGCTAAACTTCTATATTTAAAAGCAAAGTGAATGTTGGAGGGAGTTGTTAGGATAAAAGTGATCTCAAGAGTCTAAGAAAAGATCAGTGCTTCCTTTGTCCTAGATCCTAGTTTATATAAATATTACACATGTTGTCAATATAAGCAAAGTCTTATCGGTTAATCCAGGGTGGTCATAAAACAAACTTTCCACCAAGATGCAATTAGCAACTCACCCTAGTGCAGATTGTTCAGGCCTGAACAAATCTAGAGCAAGAAAATCAGGATGGTGGACTGATTAAACTAGTTTCGTGTTTCCATGAATACAAGAAGTGTTCCTCCTATCGTGACCTCTGCATTTTTAAAAGGGGAAGTCTTTATGAGAGACAAATTAGTTCTTGTGTCTTGTGAAAGCCTGTGAAGCTAGTGGAAAGGAGATTTGTGTTATTTTATAAAATAAAGAGGAACAGGAACTTTTGTTTGCATAACTCTGTTCTGTGCTTTACATCTTGGTACTTTGCAGTGATGTAAGGTTTTCAGTGCGTGGCATACAGGCTTATGAAATCAGGGAACTATTATTAAGAATTTTAAGGAGGGTAACTAAAGAAGTACAGTAATTATCAAAGGATTGCTGCTCGCTTTGTGGAAACGTCTCACCAATTTAAAGCTTTGGCTTCACTCACTGACCAACAGGAGTTGAGATTCGCCCATCTATTCCATCACCCTCTCCTGGGTTAACTATCAGGACACAATACTGAATTGCTGAGTTCTAATAAATTGTGCCACTCTTTAGAATTAGTCAGTGTTTGTAAAGCAGTATCTCGGAAGAGCTGTATTAGAAGTTGAAAAACTCTTCTTTTATGCGTTATTGTATTGTAACCATGCTATTCAAGATAATGTTAGATATAGAGGAAACCTGCAACTGAGAGACGTGCACAGTGTGCAAAGCATAAAGGAAGTGGGTATAAACAGGGACGTTTACAAATCAAATACCTCTTCCCTCTAGAAGAAAAAATGCAGATCTGTACTTTGAGAAAAATGAGTGTTTTTTCACCAAACAACAATCTTTCTTTATTGCACTCAGAAGAAAGATGAAGTGGGAATAAGACAGCAGGTCACAGTGTCCTGCTTTTCACAAAGGAATACTAACATATCAGTAGACATTCTCCAAAGTGACTTCGCCCTGGAAAAAAACAGCCTTTATCTTAAATCAGACATTAAGCTAATACTGTTAATATTGTTACTTTCCGAACCAAGAGAGACAGAGAGGTTCCTCTAGCATGTGATTCAGACCGGAAACATGACTTAGCCATTTCGGAAAAATATTCAAAAGAAATTTCTTTCTCTCTACAGATTAGAGAGGGAGCCTGAGGAAATAAATTCATTAAAATTAGCTTTTGTGATTGCCCTTCGTGTGTCTGTTTTAGGATGACTTTTGCTTGTAGTTATTGAGAATTTATTACTACTTTTCATTTATGCTACACTTATTTTGGGAGATGAAACCTTTTTTGGAAAATCCAGATTTTAAGTGGTTTTGAGGTCTTTAATGCCAAATAGGACATTTGTGGTGTTTCCTAAAGCTGCAAGGACTTTACTGAAAAATCTCCTGCAAGGAGGTGTAGCATAAAAAGGATACAGTGAAAACAGAAAATTATTTTAGCCGTAAGTTTACTGGACTTGTATGGAGATACTCTGTGCTAGCATGCTTGAGGAGCTTTTTGAATTATTTTTTTTTCCCTATAGTCACCAGTTTTCATTCTACTGGTGCTACTAGAAATGGTGACATGAGCTTTTTGTGTAGAAGTGATATTTAAAGACCATTTCCAAAAGTTTGCTTACGCCTTCTGTGCAGGGGATAATTTTATTTTTTATGTGGTAATCATGTGGCAACTGAAAGAGAAAACTGGCAAGAATAACTTGTAGGCAAGAGTTCAGAAGCCAGCTACAAAGCAAGTACATACGCTCCCAGGTTAGAACAATGAAGTCCTATTATCTTACCATCTGTCCTCTTGAAGGTCCAGGTACAAGCAATCTTGAAATCTTTGCTCCCGTCAAAAATAAGTGCTCAAGTCTTCCTTCTGCCTAGGAAGAGCACAGATCAGAGAATGTATCCCAGCTTTGCAATAATGTGTATGCTTAGACTTCCTGTCTGCCAGAGCAGTTAAGGGCAAGAAAGAAGAAGAAAAAAAAAATCCACCCCAAGCTTAGCTATCCTTCCTTTCTTTACTGCATTTTTGGCTATTGGAGGAAAAAGAGAGCAGCTGAGCTTCAAGCTTCCTAATTTCTAGGCAGAAGGGAAGCACAAACATTAGCAGCGATCCTCATTGTCGGGAGCCCCTGCGGCTGAGGACGACGATTCTGCCGTGGGGACACCAAGCCAGCTTGGCATGCAGATGACTTCACGTGGCTGTGCATCTTTGGACATCAAATTTCATGTGTGCAGTCAATCGTAGTAATCGATACATGTGTTGGCCTGCTGCCTGTTTCATCCTGTGCCGTCCCTTACTGACCCATTGCTGCCTGCTTGAGGTGAGGAGTTCAGAGGAATGGATGGGTTCATTACGTTCGGTAATGCACACCCTTGGCTTATCCACCATGCAGACACATATCCCCATTTCCCTCTGCAGTTCATTTAAACCAGCTAGTAAAACATACTGACATTTCCCATCTGAACCACAGTGAGAATTTCCGTTGCACCCAGGTCACTGGCCTATTAAGTGAAGCCTCGCACACTGCCATTCATGGTACTTGGCAAACTATCTAAGAGAAGTAAAATGCGTATAATAAGGGGAATAGGAGTACTAGGCAAACACTGCATTATAACAGAATTATTAACTAGCTGATGGAGATTTATTTTTCTAATGATGATGCTGGAGTTATTGAAGTTGACTGCTTGAAAGCAAAAAGGTCTCTCAAAAGGTGCTTTTTCAGGTTAGATAGCTAGCAAGAGCTGCTTCGAGGAACAAGGAATAACTCAGAAGCAAGAGTGCTTTAAAACAGGATCATTACATTTCTAAGTTTTTTGAGTTCATGACAAAAGCCTTTGCCATTGTACTGCTACAAATAAAATAGTTTTGTTTCATGTGCTCTCTGTTACTTTTTATTCTTAATTGCAAGTCCAAAGAGTTCCCAAAATCTTCATTTTTTTTCTAAAACTAGGCATGAAAGTGATATTACCAATTATCTGATCTGCAAAAATAAATATAGCAAGATATTCGCTATTATTTCACTTCATACAAACCGTTCTTTGACATCTCTTAATTGAATCTATCTTCTTTTCCTTTAATATCATTGGTACTTTGGTGTACCCATGCAATCCATAAAGTCAGTATGAAAGTTAGTGAATTCAGAACGCCTTATCTTGAAGTTTATATTTAAATCTTTGAAATCGTGAGGCCAACTTTTCTGAAAAGTTGAGGCATGTCTGATTGAATCTCTAAGCTGATGGTCTTCAGAAATACTAATTAATGTGGATTGTCAAACATAAGTGAACAAAGAAGTGAAGGTGCCGAGGAAAACTAAGAAAACATCAAATGATAATTTCTGTCAAATCAGAAAAAATAATTTCTTCTTGCACAGCAAGGTTTACCTCTAAAGCTTGGAAAGAAACAGCCAAAAGACTTAGAAGAATGTAATTTTAACACCTGCAGCACCTTGTCCTGAATGAGTCCCCCACATTTTCTGTTTGCTCTAGTACACTCCCAAATCCTCAAATCTGAAGGGAGCTAGGTATCTACTGCTGAACGATTGCACTGTTTTTATCTCTTCTTTGGGTGCGGTTAGAGGCTTTTGATTCACTCTCTGCAGTCTTCATTGGAATTACTGGTGAGTCTTGAAGTGAAATATGGGTTTCACCTGTCAGAAGCAGTACCGACCCCTGCTTATGCATCCATTGCCCCTGTTCTGCCTCCACCTCAAGAGACTGCAAAGATTGTTTTAAGTCATAAAAACTTGCTGGGGAAAGGTCATTTCTGAGTAGCTTTAGGGTTGCAATTTTTTTTTTTAAGTTCGATTAGTTTCATCTGATTGAATCTATTCAATATATTGAGAGCTATACTAAAGCATATGTAAGTGCATATATATATGTATCAAAAGCCTGTGTGATTTTGAAAAATACTTTGTATTCATTTTTGTTCTGTCTGGGACAAGGAAAGATGCTTGGAAACAAATACCAGGTTGCTGTAGGATATATGGGCAAGACATATGAGGAGAGGCTGAGGCCCCTTGGTTTGTTCAGCCCAGAGCAGAGCAGGCTGAGGGGAGGCCTCATGGCGGCCTGCAGCTCCCTCACGAGGGGAGCGGAGGGGCAGGCGCTGAGCTCTGCTCTCTGGGGACAGCGACAGGACCCGAGGGCACGGCATGGAGCTGGGACAGGGGAGGGTCAGGCTGGGTGTTAGGGAAAGGTTCTGCACCCAGAGGGTGGTTGGGCACTGGGACAGGCTGCCCAGGGCAGTGGTCACAGCACTGAGCTGCTGGAGTTCGAGAAGCGTTTGGACAACGCTCTCAGACACAGGTGGTCCTGCGTGGAGCCAGGAGTTGGACTCGATGATCTTCATGGGGTCCCTTCCAACTCAGGCTATTCTGTGATTCTACGATTTCAACTTCACCAAATTGCAACCATGTAATGACAGATGCTAAAGCACACAGCAAGTCTCCATATTGTGTTCTTTGTGGAACCGGTCAGAGGGGCTGAGTACCTGGTTTCTCAGGCCTTAGCAACCAACGGCTGTTTGTGGAAAAGAGGAGCTTAAGCTTCAAGCTCTGGGTGTTATACAGTATGGCAATACTGCCTTAGTCAAGTCACCCAGGACCAAAATTTTCATAATAAATTTCATCCCTATAAACATGTTGTGTACTGTTAAAATCCCAGCCAGGTATTGAATGAATAATGCCAACAGTTTTACCCAGAACTATTCTTAGTTGTAACAAAACTAAATGGCCAAGTTATTTCTCTGTCCAGTCCTCATAAGGACAAGTTAGCAAACGAGTCATAAGCTTTTCTTGGCGTCTTTTGCCATTCTGTTCAGAAGAGCTTCTGCTCCTGCATAGGCAATTTTCTGAGCTCCTTCTGCAGAATGGTTACTTCAACATGAAAGCTGTAGGAGAGAATGTATTTTTTACAAAAACGTTGAAAAGCCACTTTAACTTAACAGAAGGTTTATGAAAAAATGTTGGTTTATGACAACTTGTGGTCTAGCCTGACTCGTATTGCTCTCTAGCCACCAAGTGCCTGATGGCATTGGAAATTATTTCAGGAACTGGAATTACCTTTGGGAATTCTCCCTGGAGGTTTTCAGTATATTCTTCATTCTATTTAGTAGCTAATTTTTGGAAAGATGCAGCTGTGGTGCTGTACACAAACAAGAAAAGCTAGTAATAGTAGAGAGAGTTAGCTGGACCGGACCAATTCCATTCCTGCTGTAACTAACATGATACAGACAGAACGTGGAGAATTTCTTTTCCTCTTATATGGAATGAAAGTAAATTTAACAGTAAACCTGAAATTAATCCAGTGTTGGTGATATTTTCAACTGCTTCTGTACATTTGGAGAAAGAAGTGGTGTCATCATCGGCAGCAATTTTAATGTTAAAAAAATGATTTTCTTTGCAGATCCCAGTGGAATCCAGAGCCTGCTTTGCATGAAGGACACATTGTCTCAGCACAGGAGCTGGCTGTACTCTTGCAACCTGTTTTTAGCCCCCGTCCCAGAAATCTTGTTTTGTTCCTTCAAGAGACCGTATGTAACATTAATTTCTTTTCTCTTACCAATACAAAGTGCAAGTGTGGACATGGCTCCTTCTCACCAATCTGCTCTCTTTGTTTTTCAGCTTAGCATAGATGATTTCACATACTACAGTGAATCCTATGGTAACAAGAATCCATTTCAAAATGTTCAGGCAAGCATTTCTCTCTTTTTATTTCTTTATATGTGTTGTGTTTTTTTTTTTAATTAAAATGATGTAAGAAAGATGCAAACAGACAATAACTGGCAAAATTTAATTGAATTGCAGCAGTTTGCCAATTTAAATTATTTATTGAGATTATTTCAGTTTAGGTATATCAATTAAACAACTCAGTTTGCAGAAGTATGTTATGTGGCTATTTTATTTCAGATCAGTTTTTCAGAATTCTCTTAACTGGCAAAATTGTTCCTAAGCATGTTGCAATTTTTTATTATGAAAAAACTATACATACATGCATTAAAAACTCTAAGACTGACTCCCCAAAGTAGTGTTTGGACGTCGTAGGAAGAAAAGAAGTAAGGAGTCAATTATTTACCCCAGATTTTCAGAACTGAACACTCATTGTATTTTCATATGAGGTAAAGCTGTCTTGACCCATTCAGACAGCTGATTTTGTCATGTTTGAATATTGTGAATATATGCCTAGATACTGGATTGCTTTAATCTTCATGCTACTTCAGTAATCTGAAATAAACTCCAGGCATAGAATCTGAGTCCTCCTGAAATGGTCATGAACTTTATCTCCTGTCCTCACTGAAGAGATTCACAGATTTTGTGCTCAGCATCTCTGGTTATACTTACATGACAATTTATTGAACTGTGATTAGAGAAGGAAAATGTTCACATGTGGAAGTCATTAAGTCATTCCTGTGGGCAGTGCAGGATGAACAGAGCTATTAGTAACATAACTGATATCAGAGTACATGAGGAAGTGTTAATTCTTAAGCACTACACAGCAAGCTGTATGTATAATTAAATACATAAATATTTACATATTACCTGTCTCTACATCTTTCTTGTCTAAAAACCTCACATCTTCCTTGTATTCCTAATGCTAACCTTTATGTCTTCGCCATATGAGAACATTTTAACACTGATGCAGGAACAAAAACAACTATTCAGAGTACGTACATGGTTTTTTGGAGGAATGAATGGCAGTAATATTCATCTGTAGAGTAAGGATCACTGGCTGCATTCTCAGGCAGATGTACTGGTACTTCTCTGGTATGCCTTACCCTCTTTGGGTTTAAAATCTATGCAAGGTTGTGTCTGGAGCAGATTGTGTTCCTGCTTATGGGACTGCAAAGCTGGTTTGATTTTAAAATTCATAAGCTGTTTGGAACATATGTATTACTGCTGCAAGCTCCTAATGATGCTGTGGTCTTATTTATGTAGGCCCTGGATGTTTAAGTGGAAGGATAATAAAAGTATTTTAAGCTCTTCTTTTGCCTTGTAGTTGGGACCCCATCAGCACTGTAGAGTTTATATCCAAAGCTGTCTAGGGACTAATGGTTTTAGAAATTGGGTGGTATATTGAGTGCATTTGGGACATATGGACAGATAGTAAGGAAGAAACAAAGGATCACATTTACATCAATCTTTGGTCTATATCTGACAGAGCAGAATTTTGAACCCTGGTTTTCAACAAGCTGAACAAATATCAGTAACAGTTTGCTTGCTTTCAGACCTTGCCTCTGTTTCCTTTCTGTCTTGGAGCAGAGAAACTTTTTCTGATTACAGCATCTTCAAAACTGGAGTTTCTTTCATCAAATTGGTAACCTTAACTCCAGCACTTCCTATATCTGTTGTGTTGGTCTTGGCAATCTTTTCTAGCATAGTTTTGTGGTGGATGAGGTGCTGTAACTTAGAAAAAAGAAAACGATATGTATAAATTAAAAATTTCTTTTTCACGTACATGCCCATATGCAGAATTCTGACGATGTGTGTGTGCATCATCACCTAGCTTTTAGGGCCAGAAGGGATCTTCATAATCATCCAGCTCCATCCTGAGTGCAACAAAGGCTACAAAAATTTTCTCAGATACTATCACATCAGTTGTATTCCTCTTGACTTACTTTGGGAAAGAAATCTCTTCTTAATCATGCTATGAAAGACACAGGACAGTGAGAAGGTCAGGTCTGAATTTTCTCACTGCGGAAATTAGGATCTTTCATGTTGCATAACCACAAAGTATTATGCCTTCACAATCTATATTATACAAGTGATTCATTAAGCCATTATAACCGTTCCATACCACTCGAGTATCCTCCTTTGAACTTTGGCAATGCAAATCTATTCACAAACTTAAACCAGAGATCTCATTTGGAGGGTGTATGTGCATGTAGCAGCATGTGTACTACAAGAAGAAAGTGTTATTTGTAAAAGAGTTGTAGGCTTGTAAACCACAGAGACATTTGCAGATATTAGATTTGTTCAGCTACATTAGCAGCTGTTCTGAGCTTTTGGGATCAGTGGTTTTGTATGCAATAAAAGAATTCTGTTTCCAGTTAATGCAGAAAGGAATCTTATATGTAGATCATTTATCTTAAACATTCAAAGAACTTCTTAATTAAATAATAAAATACAAAGATTAGCATTTGGGGAACTTTTTTTTTGTCAAGTAGTCACCTATCCTATGAACTATTTTTCTTTAATATTAGCTTTGGCTTTCCCCAAACACTACTCAGCTCCTTAGAACTGCCATGTATGGTAGCACACAACAATTAGTTGCCAGCTGTGCTGCTGCATAATTATTATTGTAAGTCACTGCCATTTGTGGTTCTGTATCTCCACTGTAACATCACTCAGTGGTCATTTTTCTAGACTGAGGAGCACTGTTTAGTCACGTGCAGCATAAAGGTCCTGCTATAATTTTATTTGTTTTTGTTGCCCTTCTCTGTACCTTTTTGAGTTTTATTTTTTTTGTTGTTGTTTTGTTTTGTTTTTGTTTTTGATAAGGGACCACACAGAATTGCATACTAATCAAGATACAATTGCATCATAACTTCTTCAGTGACAGAACATTTTCTTCTGTTTTGTTCCATAGTCTCTTCCAAAAAAGACTAATACTAAAAAAAAGGCCAATACTTTTTTTTTTTTCAGTTTTGACCATCATCAGACACTGAACTGATATTAAGGTTTCATTCGTGAAGGGTGACGCTCAGTTCCAAGTCTGTTATTGTGTACATAAAATTAGTGTTGTTCTTTTCTCACTCTGTGCTCTTCTAAAATTAATTTACAAGAAATCTTGTCTTGTTGCTGAAGGGGCTTTCCCAAAATTTGCCCCTACTGTTGTCCCTTGCCTTCATTACTTCAAATAAGTCAGTGTAATCAGAAAATTTCATTAGCTCAATATCTATGCCTTTTTGCCAGATATTTTATGATTATACTGGACACAACAGACCCTAATGCAGAGGGTCCACCTTTCTCTGCTTTGGTAATAGGTGTTTTTTTTAGCCCTTGCTTGCTACCTTTTTACCTCCTCATTATCCACGTGAAGACCTCCTAGTATTGTGAAGACCACACAAGAGCAGCTTAATTTCTTTAGGAGTCTTTGCTACAAGATTCTGCTGAGTGCCTTTTGTGAATCCAAGTACACTGTAACAGCTGGAGCTCCCTGGTGTACATGCCTATTGACTCCTTCAGAGATTTCCAGCAGAATTGTGACACACAACTCCTTTTTGCAAAAGCTGTGTCAGCCTTTTCTCAGTATAATCCTGCCATATTGTTATAGTCAGTACTTTATTCTTTAAAATGGTTTCTCCCATTCTTAGACTTCAGGTTTGCTTGTCTGTAGTTCCCCAGATCTCTCTGTAACCCTTGAAAAACCTGGTGTCATGTCTGCCACCAAACAACACAGTGGTACGGAGGTTTGTTCAACAATGCTTTTTGTAGCTGAAATGCATTTTATTAGCTGAAGTACATCAAATCAATTTTCATTAAAATCATAACATATAGCTTTATGCGTTCATCTGGAAATCACAGATACAATTGAAGTCTGTATGATAATAGTAACTGCAAAGCTAAAATGCAACAATAATGTTCTTTGCAGCTATCCGTGTCTGTAGAAACAGATGTGCCTCTAAGTCAGTTTAAACAGATTTTTTTTTTTATAGATGGACCATTGACCAGTGCTGTAGAAAATAAATACAATACTTCAATATTTTGAACAACATGCTCACAAGTAAAAGATCTCTTTTACATGGAAGAGCCTGCCCACTTCAGGTGTAGGTTCTCAGATGTTTCCAGAGAAGGAGCCTTTTCTCCAACAGATATTTTTATTATAAGACTGTTTGTCAGTTATGCTGCCAAACATAAACTAGTTCAGAACAATGAGTGTGCCTAAATGATCTTTTATAGGTGGGCGCATGAGTCTTTAATAAAGATTTTAATGATACATCTTTAATGATAGACCTAGATTTACTCCATTCCAGCTTCAAATTGCTTAGGTGTAATAGCAATGCAGTTAACACAGTACTGAAACCAAAGCTGGGCAAGTTAGTCCAAGCACACCTTTATCATAATTCAGGTACTTAGCTTCAGGATGGCTGGACATGTAGACAGTGTCATCTCACGCCTACCTTCAAAAATACCTGAACAGCAGCGATATATGTAATAAAATCGTGGACCTGCTCGCAATATTTCACTCAGGAGAGGTGCCTCAGAACACTAAAGAAAGCAAATTAATCAGAGTAATTTGGCAATAGATGTGTTAAAAATTCTCCTGTCAGTGTAGGAATTTCTGTTATCAGTCCATCAGGTCAATAGGAGGATTTTTGTTTTCTTTTCCCTTTCCTGTTCTCAGCTACTGTGTGTTTATACCTCTTTGCTTAGTCCTTTAGCAGAATGCAGAGTCAGGTGTTTCTCAGTACTCCTCTTCATTCTCTGCCCTCTTTTGGAGGTCTGTTGTTTTGAAAACACGTCGTAGTTGAAATGCTAGAATGCCTAAAGCAACATATGGGTATTTTAAGAACAAGTCTGCCGCGGCCAAATGTCAAGAGGCACAAACGAGAGGCATGGGACCAAAATGTCTGTCTGATGCTAATGAGTAGATATCCAGCTGTGTGTGCCCTTCGAATGGACAGTTGAATACCAGTGGCTAGAAGCTGAGACAGATGGTAATGCAGGATTGGTTAGGAGCAGAGGGACAATTCAAACATTCCTCAGTAATGATGCATTTTATCTTTTATTCTACAATAAATGAGTAATCTACTTAATACATATCCTTGGAAGAACTGGCTGCTGCCATTCTGTCTGCAGCTAGGGGGCGAGGGATTAAAGTATCAAAAATAAACTGAAATAATTGACTACTGCTCAGGATTGTAGCTCTATATTAGTGTATGCAAAAGAAACTAAAAGGGAATGTATCATCCTTCACTTCTAGGAGGTGCTAAACACCCTGCTCAAAGACCAGATCAGTGTTTTCTGCTCTATTTTAATTTCTGCAGTTATTTTTCTATCAGTCTGGCAAATCAGACAATACTACATAATCCTCCCATATGAGCATCTATAGAAATGTGAAAATAACTAACCTTTGTCTAGGAAGGAAAACATGTGAGCATTTAGAAAGAACCAAGGGAGGTCAGAAAAGTGGTAGGCAGCCAGAGAGCAGACAAAAAGAAAAGAGAGTAGGAGGAGAAAAGTGTTAGCAACACAACACTCGCATCAGTTAGAGGGAGAGAGAGAGAGAGAGTCTGTAACAACTTGAATATCTGAACGTTGGATCAAGTGACAGACTTGATCTGGAGTTAAATGTAGAAAATGCAGAAGTGAAGCTAACAGGTTTTAAACTAGGACTCAGTGAAAACATATCTTCAAATCTTCACATTAAATTTTGGGTTATCTTAATTTTGATCATTCTCAAGCCTACATCTTGCATTTGCTTTCCCTGAATATTCCAAGTGAATTTTATTATTCAGAAGAATCTTTGGAAAGATGTTTTTCAGCTTTGCAGGCTTCAAATTTATAGAACAAGAATGTTTAAAATACATTTCACTCAAGTATTTTCACCAGAAACTCAGCTATGGGAAGTATAAGTAAAATCATATATACACTCCCTGATGCTTGATTATCTGAACTAGCTCAGCTTAAGCCTTATAATTTGTATTTTGAATAGAAAGAAAGATAGCACACGATATGAAGTTCGTGTGTGTGTCTCCATGCCAAGAATAGAATTAGAATAGTTCAACTGAGAGGGGTCTTCAAAGATCATCTAGTCCTACTGCCTGACCTCTTCAGGGCTGACAAAAAGGACATTATCCAAATATTTCTCCAACACTGAGAGGCATGGAGCATCACCCACCTCACTGGAAAGCCTGTTCCAGTGTTTTGCCACCCTCACAGTAAAGAAATTTTTCATAATGTCCAAACTGAGCCTCCCCTGGTGCAGCTTTGTGCCGTTCCCACACATTCTGTCATCAATTACAAGGGATCAGAGACTGGCACCTCCCAGTGCTTCCCCTCCTCATGAAGCTGTACAGAGCAATGAGGTCGCCTCTCAGCCTCCTTTTCTCCAAACTAGACAACCCAAGTGTCCTCAGCCTCCCCTCGTAGGATGTGCCTTCCAGCCCTTTTTCCAGCGTTGTTGCCCTCCTCTGGATGCTCTCAAGTAACTTAACATCCTTTTATATTGTGGAGCCCAGAACTGCATGCAATATTCAAGGTGAGGCTGCAACAACACTAAATACAGAAGGACCACCTGGCAATGTTCTGTTTAACGCATCCCAAAATGTGGTTTGCCCTCTGTGCTGCCAGGGCACACTGCTGGCTCATGCTGAGCCTCCTGTTGACCAGCACCCCCAGATCCCTTTTTGCTGAGCTGCTCTCCATCCACTCATCTTCCAGTTTTTCCCTGTGTCCAACATTACTCTGTCCCAGGTGCAGAACCCGGCATCTTCCTTGGTTGAACTTCATGCCGTTGCTGGTTGTCCAGTACTCAAGTCTCTCGAGATCCTTCTGCAAGGCCTCTCGTCCTTAGGGAGCCTACATCACCTCCCACTTTAGTATCATCAGCAAAGTTGCTGATGCATTCTACTCCTGCATCCAGATCACTGATGACCGTGTTGAACAGGACTGGCCCTAAAACTGAGCCCTGGGGAACACCGGCGGTGACCAGCTGCCAGCCAGGTGCAGCCCCATTCAGTACAGCCCTGTGAGCTTTGCCATTCAGCCGGTTCGTCACCCAGCAGAGCATGTACTTGCTCATCTCACAGCTGGACAATTTGTCCAGAAGAATACCGTGAGGGACAGTGTCAAAGAGCTTACTAAAATCCAAAAAGATTACATCTGCTGCCTTCATGCACCAGGCGGGTGGCCTTATTATAGCAGGAGGTCAGATTACTACGGCAGGACTTTCCCTCTGTCAACCCCTGTTGACTATGCCTGATAATAGCTGTGTTCTTTAGGTGCCTTTCAGTATCCCCCGGAACAATCTTCTCCATAACTTTTCCAGGGACTGAGGTTAGACTAACGGGTCTGTAGTGTCCCTCATGCTCTTTCTGTAGATGGGTATAATGTTGGCTAGCTTCCAGTCATCAGGGACCTCCCCAGACTCCCATGACCTTGGGTAAATTTTTGAGAGGGGTCCAGCTATAACATCCACTGATTTTCAGCACTGAAGTGAATCCTGTCAGGCCCCATGAATTTACAAACGTTCAGCTGATACAGATGTTCCCTTACAATTTCAGCGACCACAGATTGAAAGTCACTGCTCTTGCAGGCATGGTCCTCCAACTCTGAGAGCTGGGCAGCCTAAGATCAGTCGTTGCTGTTAAATAGTGAAGCAAAAAAGGAATTAAATGCCTCCACCTTTTCCTCCTTACTTGTTATCTTCTTGTTATCCACTCCAAGTATCAGCCCAATGTTTTCCTTTGACTTCATCTTGCTGTTGATGTATTTGAAAAAGCCTTTTTTTGTTTTCTGACCCCACAGAGGCCAGTGTCAACTCAAGTTGGGGTTTGGTTTCTCCTGTTTATTTCCCTGCAGATGTGAAATGTAGCTCTGTACTCTCCTTGTGAATTCAGACCTTGCTTCCAAAGGTCATATGTTTTTTTCTTCTGCTCTAGTTCCAGGCGGGGTTCCCTGTTTAGCTAAGCCAGTATTTTGCCTCACTTGCTTGACTTGTGGCACAAGGGGATTGCATGTTCATGGACTTTTAAAAGGTGTTTTTTTTGAAAAGTGAACAGCTGTCATGGACCCCTAAACCCTTTACAGCAGATTCCTGGGGGACAGTGATAACTAGCTCCCTGAGAAGCTTAAAGTTTGCTCTAAAGTTTGTCCATGGTGGCAGCTCTTTTGCAGAACCTAAAAATGCTGATTTATTTAAAAAATAATAGTTAAAATTAGACACTTATCTGTACTCTGTGCTATACAACTAAGACGTACACAAAGGAAGGGAATTTGTTATGCAAAGTATGTCTCTACTAAATACAGCTGCTGGAACTCAAGGTGTCTGCCATTGATCCTTTCCACCTACGAGGCCATTTAGGTCCCATCTGATGGTCATCTGATGAGCTTTCATATCATATCATGAGCCATCCGTATCCTGCCTCAGCTTTTCCCCCCATACTCTCCAATACATTCTCCACCTGCTCCTTTCTCAGCTTGAGAACTTCTGTGTCAGCTGCCTCTTCTCTTCCAACACAGACATAGAAAGGACAGTAAGAATTTGACATCACTGTGCATCTTAAGCTTGCCCCAAAAAGGTGCATGAATAAGAGCAACACAGGTGCCACTTCACTGCCCCTTTCCAGGATCAGCCTGCAGTCAGCACCAGGCTGCTGAGATCTTGATTAGTGTTTACCACGGTGGTTCCTCACCTTGTGTATTAAATTCAGAATGTAGAAAAAAATGGTTTGTGTTTAATTGTTAACCATGTAAATAAACTGTCCATAAATTTGTTACAGGAAATTCTTCAGTCTTCTCCTTCATCTCTAGTTTTGCCTGCTGTTGACTCCAAGGCTACCAGGCATCTTTTGAGCTTTCTTCAGGAGTCGGGAGATTGGAATTTAACAAACATGACAAATCTCGACATCTCTCACCTGGAAGCGAATACATCTAAACCAAACTTACTTGTGGTTCAGCTACAACCGCTTATCAGGTAGGAGCTTGTTGCAAAAGTATCTGACCAAAAGTATGCAACACTTTTACATCTTTTTTGAAAATATCTGATGCATTCAGGAAATTTAAAAATCAAAAGGGAAGGTTACAGGGTTAGCAAAGTTATTTTTCCTGCAAATGTGAATGCAGTGTTTTTTAATGTCCTCTGATAAGCTTACCAGGTATAATAGCTGAATTATGTTGAAAAAGTCAGTCAGGCGTTCCTGTTTTGTCTGCCTCATTATATGAGAACAAAAGGACAACTAATAAAAATAAATGGCAACACACTTTAAGCGGAAAAGCTGAATTATTTCATGCAACACATGATTAACCTGCAGAATTAATTGCTAGAAGGCATTCCAGGGGTCAAAGAACTGGCAGGAAAAATAAACAAATAAACATACAAACAACCTAGAAGTTAAAATGAATAATGAGACTGGTTTTCATCACTCTGGAAGGAATAGGAGGGCTATAACTCTTCGTGTTTCCAGACCTATGACAACTGTTGTGTAACGGAGGCAGAGGCTATTCCTTCAGGTGGATGCTAGTGCCTGGTTGTAACTTGTAGAGCTTTTACATTGCTGTGGTTTGTCTGGTACAGAGCACTCCTGGATAAAGGGTATGGGTCACAGACCTGATCTAGATGGGCAGCTATTTCATATCATTTCAGCAGAAAGCTGTAAAGTCATACTGAGTATAACAATGTCAATGTACCTCAAGGAAATAAAAGGCATGAATATAGTGAGCTCGTCTGCTCAGCTTCTCTTGCTCTTCATCTTCCTCGACTGTTATTTCAGCATTCATACATGTCAGTATATGGTACATGTATGTTCCTAAGAAAGTGCAATTAAAAATTACACCAATAAATGACACCCAATCTAAAGAGCTCATGTACAAATTTCAGATAAGCGAACACCACCAAATGCAAGGAAAACTGAGGAAAGAATGGTCGAAATAACATCAGTAGTCTGGCTTCTCTGCAGCTAAGGGAGTTTGAGGTTTTTGAGGAATCAGCTGAAGATGTCATCCTTGTATAAACTGCTTTGCAGAAGGATCATAAGGAGGAGATGAGAAGATGATGGAGGAACTTTGTAGTTTGATGCTGAAAGTGACATCTTGATTAGTCAGTTCTTGTGTACTTTTCTGGTTCACACTGTTGTCTATAAGAGATTTTAATTATCTTTCTCACATGTTTTTTGTAGTGGCTTAAGTGAGATTTCCACCCTGGAAGCAATGGCTGAAAATGGTAAGCAATATGACCAAGATGTAACTAAGATTTCACCATTTAAGTCTGTGTTCTTGCTTAAGCAGATTGTGTTCTCTGTTTTTCCAGTTTTTGCTGTAATGCTAATATGACTATTTAAAAGTTTTTTTCCCTCCCCCATGCACAGTACTTATAAGCAGCCAATCATCATAGTGTACTGAGTGAGTGATTCAAAACCCAGTGAAATGGCTACAGCTCTGTGACCTGAAACATAGTGATGATTCACCTCTGCCTCAGGCACGGGCCTTTGCTCATGCTCTGGGATCCTCCCAGTGCAGAGTGTGAGCCCTGCACTGTCAGCTTGGACTCCTCTGGCAGCCCAAAGGTCTTGTCTCACAGCGGAGACCCTCTGATGGAGCGAGCAGGGAATACTTTCCCAATCTTTGTGAAACAATACCGTTGCCCTTCACAGCCTTTGATTTTAGAGTCTTTCATTGGTTCTGCAGGTATTAAATACTGCTTGATAAAGATGAATCTCTTCATACAACTCCATATTAAAACTTTTCTTGTATAGTATCTGGCTGAAAAAAAGAGGTACCACAGACTAAACAGGCGGTGAGAAGCATCTGGGTTTTTGCAGGCTTATTACTCTAAATTAGAAATCAGGTTACAAAGTCTGCTAATGACTGCAGTTGTAGTTTCAGGGACACACACTGCAATGTCCATAGTGCCTATGACAGTTTCTACCCAGAGCAGGGGGTGGGAAATCAGAAACAGATCTGAAAATCAGGGGAAATACCTTTGTACTGAAATCAGTGGTGCAATCTTTTCTCTTTGTTCTTGCACAACTCCGAAGTTATTGTCTTTTAGACTCAAGCAGCTGGCCTTCCATCTCTGAATTGCAGAGAAGTTAGAATCATCGAGTGGTTTGTACTGGAAGGGATTGTCAAAGCTTGTCTAATTCCAAGCCCCCTGCCATGGGCAGGGACACCTCCCACCACACCAGGTTGCTCAAAGTCCCATCCAGCCTGGTCTTGAGCACTTCTAGGGATGGGACATCCACAACTTCTCTGGGCAACCTGTTCCAGTGCCTCACCATCCTCAGAATGAATAATTTCGTCCTAATATCAATACCCACTTCTGGTTTAAAACCATTGCCATTGTTCAGTTCTCCCTTTTTGTCCTCAGAACATATTAGATAGGAAAAGTTTTGGCTTAATGTTGGCTTTGGCTGAGCATTGCCCTCCTTAAAAGACATTTTTTTCATCAGCTGCACAAACTCAAGAACAGGCTTCCCAAACCTTGTCTCAGCCTGCTTTTGTTTTGGAACAGCAAAGTTAATGCTCCCGTCCCATCCACCTTTGGAATGACGGAGGAATAAGCTACTACCAGCTTTGTGGTTAGTGTCAACTAGCTGTTATCAGGAAAAGGTGTGTGCACGGGGAAGATGTGCCACTTCCTATGGCCAAGTGCAAAATCTGCACTCAGTGTTCTGAGTCGCAGCTGTGCGCTGGAGAAGTGGTAATGTGGGCTGCATCCTCACCTTCTGGTTCATCTGCCAAAGCAGCCACTCAACGTGTTGCAGAATAAAACCTGGAAATATCATCAGCAGGAAGTTTTAATTCCAATGAAAGTTACTGAGCCACAGTTCCTTAAAATTATCCCACTGAAAGTCTGTGCAGCGGATGGGGCAGACTCAGAAGAGGGTCATTGCAAAGGTATCAGGCAAGGGTCCCAAACGTCCTTCCAAATCTTGTGGTCTGGGTTCCAGCTGGTGTAGGTGGCTGAATACCGGTTGCAGCATAACCACAGCCATTTGCTAAACATTGCTGTCAGGACACCCTTCAAGGTCATAACTGCTTGCAAGGCCATGAGTTATTGGTGTTTGTTGTGGAGTGACTGCTGATAGATTCTACTTGGATAAGCAACCAAAAATACTATGTGTCACCTACCTGTAAGGCAAAAAGAGAATTGCTAACCCATAAATACTGCTTTTTTGTTTGGTTGTTGATGGTTTTTTTTAATAGTATCAACAGTAAGCCCAAAGTAAACCAGGACAGACCTGTATTATGCTGCCTAGAAGTTCACAAAGCCTCTTATGTTTGTCACAGCAACTTCTTTCCTTTCCACTGTAGAGGGTTTTAAAATCTGATGTAATAAAATGTCAGAGAAATCTCTCCTGCTGTTTTACTCACTGCAGACAGGAATCTCTGTCAGACAGAACAAATGGGCTCGGATTCTGCCCAAGGGAAATGTGCTGTTCTGAACTCTATAGAAGCTGGAGTAAGCCGGAGTTTTAGCACATTATTAAAATGACATTCATGAGAAAATCCAAACTGGAATTCAGAATCCAAACCTGCTCAAGGTTCCAGGGATTCAGACTTATTTCCAGTCTCTCCCTCCCTGCATGATACAGATAGGCAGATATGGAGTAATTTTTATTAAATAGTTTCTACAAAGATTAATTTTTACAATTTTTTTATTGTAACAGCATTTTTAGGTAATAAGTCCTCCCTGTCTTAGCCTTGATTCAACTAAAGTGTACTTTTCTTCTTGCTTTTAGCTCTGTTTTCTTTATGCTTCTTTTCAGTATTTCTTCTTTATTTCCTTTGCATGAAATAGTGTTTGAGAGTATTACTCAGTTTTTGCCAGTTTTCCTAATTTTTTTTCTACTCAAGAGAAGTTTGCATTTTGTCATATCAGTCTTAGCTGCTGGATGCAGCATACCTCAAAATCAATGACAAACCTGCCTACAACTCCATCTAAGATGAGATTCTTTAATGTTTTTGCGTGTATTTGTCTTTCTGCTCTGATTCTCAATGCATTCCTTTTTCTGCTCTTTCTCTTCTCTCCCATTTTTCTTCTTCTCATCTTGCTCCATTCTGTTCTTTCTCTTTTATTCATAGTTTATACCTTTAGTTTCATTTTACCTTTCTCCTTCCAGAACATTTCTTCTTAGTTTCCCTCTTCTATCCCTTCCATCCATGTGTAAAAGCACACAAAGAAATTAAGGTGGATTAGAAATTAATAATAGCACTTATCCTGCAGTCCCTGGTGAAATTCAAGGAATATGTCTTCAGTGAGACAGAAAAGCTTAATCCTTCCACTAGGGCATAGCATGCAATTATGCTAACTGAAAAAGGTTATCCTGGACAAACTGTTTTACATTCATAGTTCTACGTAGTGTTTCTTTGATTCACACTAACTAAAAAACCTGCAATAAGACCACTCAAAAATCCCTCTAAGAATATTACCATCAGGAGATGCCTCTTGTTCCACTGCAGAAAGAGCCGGGGATAATTAATGTTCCTATGTAGGCAAGGAATTTAGGTGCTTTAAAATAGCGTAGACAAATCTGGACCCTTTTCCTTGGAGAATTTGCAAATACTCCATTAGCAAGGTGGAATGTTTGGCTAGTTTCCTGGTCACAGGAAAACAAAGATCTATATCAATTTCATTGTCATAAGGATGTTCACAGCAGCTTCTCCAAATGAAGAAATTACCTCTAGAATCTTCCCAAAGGCAAAAGTTATAGATTTTACTGGTAACTATAGTTACGTGTAGCTCCTTACTGAACTGAAATGTAAATAATGTGTTATTTCAGAAGGCAATCAGTTGTTTTAATGGAAGAAAAAAAAACACACCAAACCAAACACAATCTATGCATTTTTCTATGTAGTATTTTTCCTTCTGAAAATTTTATCTGAGGCTGCTGAGAATTTCTGGTGCATTGCACTCTGTGCATGTAGAATACAAATCTACATTATGTAATTCCTTTAACCCCCCACAATCAGTATAATTAAGTAGTACATAGGCACTTGCTTTTCTGACCAAATCTGTTTCTTATAGTAGAAGCTTTTAATAATATTTTCTTAGAAGTAGACTTTACATAGCTATGATTCTTGACTGATTCAACTGAAATCAGTTGGGTTAAAACCCTACAGAAAAAAAAAACACAACACTTTCATTTTCACAAAAGCTAAGCGTTTTACTCAGCCAGGAGACCATAATTGCCGTAAATAAAAATGATTTAAAAGGGTAATAATGTAAGTTCCACTACCAATACATTAAAATAAAATACAAAATATCATGTAAAGTATAACCTTGAAATCTGAGAAGGGTGTTGTCCAGGCTATTTAATAGCCATTACATGGTTGAGGAGTGGAAAGGCACTGAAACAGTAAATGTCAGTCTGCTGGCTTATTTCCCTCACAGTCCTAATGACAACCCTAATACTAGCTCTTGATTCACTGCTATTATGCTCCTCATTGTAAGCAGATGTTAATATTTCTGTATACAGACTGAAAACATTTGTCAATTGTAGGTATTTGTCACAACTACCTGTAGTTTCAGAGCTAGAAGAGAATCTTCTGCACAGAGTTCTGTGGACCGCACTGAAAGGTCCTCTCTTCCTTACTTGATTTTACTTCTGTTTTCAGAAATATGCCAGTATATTTCTACCTTGCCCTCCACTGTAGTCAACAGCAAAATCTTCTGTATCCCATTGAGGGTACAGAATCAGGCTTTAAATCCACTGAAGCAAAAAAGTAATATCACAGCAAATATTATGCATATCATGCCCCCAACTAAGGACTACCGCTCTTCTGAGTGTTGTTTCTCACTGATCAGTTGTTCTGTGTGCTTTGTCACTCACAGACTGGTAGTAGTTCAGCTTTATTTATTTATTTGTTAACTGGTCACTTGACTGACAGGATACACATCCTGTTCTCATCACGATTGATTTATTCTGCTCTTGCTTTTAATTTCTCAAAGTTATCACCTTTCAGGTATTGTTTCTATTGTATTCACTTGTCAGCTTCAAAACCGCCCATTTTATCCAAACTGTTGTAATTTATTGGTTTTGTATCACCTTACTGAAATTGTGCATTTTTCAAGACACTGAAGATGTCTTATCCCATTTGTACCTATTGACGTACAAATGGTAGCAGCACCTAGGTTGCATAAATAAACTAAATGAATCTAGCTCATTACTTTGCCACCTACTGTAGGATTTTAGCTTTCTCAGCTTACAGGGTTTGCTAAATTATGCATGTTTCTATTTATAGACAAAATAATTGGAAGACTGACCATGGATCTGGAGGAACGAGGGATTCATTTTTCAGCAATTTATACTGCAGTGAGACCTTCAAGGGTGAGTAATCTTCAGTGCCTAGAACTGTTGAATTTTTGGCATCTAACAACTTAATGTTTACAGAGGAATGCTGTAGATGATTTTCAAGATTACACACACAAGCAATCTGTATTATATGAGGTTTTGACCAGAAATGATTGCATGAATTTTCATATGCAATAGCTATATCACATAACTGCTAAAGCCTTACTAATCTAGGAGACCATAAATTTGCTATGCCTTTAGTTGCCTTTAGGACTTATTATTATTTTTAACGACTGTAGTGTTAAATATTTTTTTCATTTAACAGTTTTATAGTAAGCTCTACATGGAACATTATTAGGCTTTTCTCACGGCAGTAAAGATGGAGTGTAGTTAATTAACTGAAGGCTACTAATTTATTCCTTTTTAAATTAACTGGTTTCATTCCCTTTAGTCAATATTCAGTATTTACAACTGGAACACAAAGTTTACACTCTTGCTGATAGTCAGAACATCATTTATAGATCATCATATCATGTTAGCAGTAGGTAGCAGTGCAGAATATTTATTTATGCAGAGTTATCTGTTTTGTATGACATACTGCTTGTCATCAAGCAATATTTGCATTTTAATGTGATTAAATGGAAGACAGTCGTGACTCTAGGAAAACAGAATGCAGTTCCCACTAAAGAAGAGGGGCATAGGAGGGATGTGCTGTATCCTAAGAAGTACCTACTGTGAAAGAAACTTAACCTGATCCAGTGGATAACACATCTGAGTTCCTAATATGATACTTAGTTTAATTTGAAATTTTAATTCAAACTCAGGATAATGTCAATTGAGAATACAGATGTTATAATTTCCTTGTTTTGGCAACAGGAAAGTCATTACTGAGATGGTCTAGATCTCGTGTGAGCCCTGCAAGCAGGATCTTGAGAAGTCAGTGAATTTTCAGGAGGGACACTAACAACAATTCACAGTTGTTATTAGCACAGGAACGACAGTTGGAAAACCTGCTTTAAGTGGGCATGGAGTGAAATCTGTTTAGCTTATCCAAAATAAGAGTAAGAATCAACTTGATTGAACTTTATAAATGTTCTTTAAACCAAAATTGGACGGGTTCCTCAAAGGTGTCATGTGCAATTAGAAATAGTCTGGATTTTCGCAAGCAAGATCTTGAATCTCTGTCTGTCCAACAAGATGCTCAGAATGGTCCCTTCATATCCCAAGCAAAAGGCTAGTTCTGCTGAAGAAAAAGGAGAACTTTCTTCAACAATCTGCCCTGTAAACTTAACCTCCAGAGAATGGGTTTTCAAGACCAGGGTTAGAGTACACAATCGGAGCAGCATGAGGAAGCTCACATTGATATTATTTGTGATGTGTGTTTCTTGTGGCAAAGGAGAGGACATGAGTCCAGAACTTTTGATCTTTTTTTTTTTTTATACTGTGTTTTTTTTGATGAAGATCCAAAATAAAAATAAAAATTATTTCGTTACTGTGGCTCTTTACTGAAATCAAAGGGACATGGGCATTTGTAGCTTCAAATTGCATTTAGAACAATTGGAATGAAAAATATTTTTAATTAATGAAAGAATTGGTATCAAGAGAAGGAATTTTTAGAGCAATTTTAACAGTTTGTTGAATTTCAAATCTATGCATATTTCAACAGGCTTTCTAAATTAAAGTGACTTAGTTTGAGCAACTGATGTACTTTTAAATAATTAAAGCAATGTATTTTAAGATGTTCTGCATTTTAAAAAGTAAGCAATTTAAACTTTTCTTAATTGTATAAATTCAATGCATATTCATATAAAACCATTTGAATTTTTTTTTTCTACAGTTACTTGAAGTTATTGCAGTGCATTCAAGGTTATCAGCTTCTGTACAGGGCTAGGAAAATCAAAATGGAAAGTGCCTTTGAGGGTTCATCTGTCTATGCATTTGCATGTAACCTCTTCTTAAGCATATATTGCATATCTTTGGTGTGCTTGAACTACAGAAGATGTGAGCTGTTTTGTAGCCATAAGTTAGAGGACTGATTCCCTCTGCTTAAGCTATAAAGACCATATTCTATGATCTTGGAGTTACCAGGTCACTCTGCAGTGAGAACCAAGAAGACCACTCTATATGGGAGCTAAAAAGCTTTGATCATGTGGGAAAAGATTTTACATTACTCGGTACATTTGAAAATCAATACCAATCATTCCCTATGAAAGATTTGCATTTGCTAAGTGGGTTTTTTCCGGCTGATGAAGGAAATGAACTTTAAATATGACACTCAAAAAGAAAAAAAAAAAACACAGCTCCTTCTGATCAAGTAAATTAATTTTATGCAGTGAAGCTCCCAAACACTGGGACTCTGATACTTCTCTCCCTATAGCTCTGCCTCCTTGCTCTTAGGCAGTTAATGGAGTTAATGGCTTCATAGCATCTTGTTGCATTCATTCATTCTTCCATCACCTCAAGCAAGTAAAATAAATGTGAGAAATACATATATTAGAAAAGATTTCAGACAGGTATTGGCTTTGCAGAAAGTGATTTAATGAGACAGAAAGCAAAACTCTCCTATGACTGAGTCCCTTTTCTGATTTGATGAGAAAGGGCTGTTCAGTTTAGTCAGTGCAGCCACAGATCTCTTTGGGCTATCATCCTTATCGGTTGATAACCCTAGTGCACTATGGACATTTATTCAGTCTGGTTCCTGTGCTATTCCAGTTTCAGAATTTGAAGCTGGGAGATACAGTTAAGCCTCTGAAACAGCATCTGTTTAAAACATGGAATAGTTTCACTAACCAGATGATGATTCCTCTGGATATCCCACTGTGTCGTAATGGAGCTTTCTTCCCCCAGCAAGGCACCTGCCACATCTCCTGACTCTTGTTCCAAAATGCTTTGCCTTAAAGATGTGGCTGAGTTGGGCTGGCACTGACAGAGTGGTTTGTATACCTAATTCCGGGCAACCGTAATGTAAACATCTGTATCTGAAATCATCAACCAGGGCTCTCTTTACAATCAAAGGACTGAAACGGGCTTTTTAGGGTATGTTTTTTCTGAATTTTTTGTAGGTGACTGGTGCAGGATAAGAAGAAACTTACCCTTTATCTCTGACAAGCATAAAGGCACCACATGCTTAGGCCACTACACAATGTATACATTTAGTCAGACAACTCTCACTCAATATTTCTCATCTTGTTTTCCATTAAAAAACATAAACTTGTCCTAAGACTTTAGGATACTTTTCTTCTCCTTTAAGCTCATTTGTTAGCTTATTTTTCTTTGGGAGAATCAACCCCCTCTACAGTCCTTATTCCTCTCTTGTATCTGCAAGTCATTTTCTATTATCACTGCTAGCTAGTTTTTTTGGCTTGTGATTGTAATGCATGATGTTGCTTGTGCTGTTGTAATTGAAAAGGTTAAAAGACTGCAGTGACTAAAAGATAGGTATGCCTCAAATCATAAATCTCATCATGTTTCCCATTCTTCAGGTCCTCATGCCGTCCGTGCCAGTTTTTTAAAAGTTTGCTTCTGAAACTTCTGCAAGACAGCTTCATAGTTTTCTGTTTGGATTGAATGCAGCAGAGACACATATTGCCAAGTGGAGATTTATGGCTACCTCCCAGCTGATACTCATTTTGCTGACACCACTTTTTACAGAGGCATTGTGAAGTGCTGTTTAAACCTTCTCTGCTGCCCCCACATTTTCAGAGAGTTTCATCTGCCGTGGGCTTTTGACTGCCTCACTCTACAAGCTGTCTGCTCTAGGTAGCATCTAAGTTTCTTGAGTCTTTGATCCCACTCAGAGCCAAGCAATCTGAGTTACAAGATCTTTATTCAACCATAAGTAACATGGGCATCCACAGCACAAGTGACTAACTCTTAAAAAAGTGTCTCTTGAAGGTGTAAGATCCTCAGATGATACAGAAGCATGCCTTAGCTTAAAAGAGTTAGGAAATGTTTCATCTTCTTTGGCTAGTGCTTGTTGCTGCATTTTCTTTGGATTTGTATTCTTTGCATTTTCTAACTAATGCATTTTGCAGTGCTGCATTTTCCCTTGGCATCCAGCTCCTCTCTTTTTTGTTCACCACTCTGAGGAGACTAAACTCTGCAACAACCACCCCACTGACTTCACAGCTTCTGATTAATGGAATGCTTTTAACTATTAAGTATAATCAAACATTATAATATGATCTTTCCCATGAACTGAATGTTAGAAAAATGCTTACAATGCCATTTGCTGGTGTTGGGGTTGTAGGGGGGATGCCCTCATGCATCCTTGAATATGGGAATTCCCTTAATCATTTACTTTTGTATTTTTTACATTTGAAGGAGCAATTATAATTTGACAGTGTAAAAGAGCATCAGGGCCTCCAACTTAAAAGGAGAAGCCACAGAAATTCATCCTTTAGTCTTCTCCCTCACTTTAGAATTTCATTATCATGAAAAATAAACTTTAACTCGTAGATGAAGAATATGCACTTAATTATTTCCCAGCTAACTCAGTATTTTCTACTTAGATGAGGTGTAGTCTTTTTAAATAATTACAGAAGAACTGCTTAAGGCTGGTTGAAGCCAGTTACGTGTTGCTCTAGGGGAAAAAAAATGAACAAAACATGTAGCCAAATTAGCGTGGAAATTGAATACTAGGGATGTGAGAAATGCTAGCTAGCAATTCTGAATGATTCAGTTCATATGTTAGTGGGGAATTCAGGGAAATAACTGCAAGCTAGTGTTTTACCTTTAACCCTAGACTTTGCACTACTATTTTGTAGACATGGGTGTTAAGATTCACTTAATTTAAACATTTTTTTCAAGTTTACCTTATAATTTGTTTGTTTATATATATATATATATATATATATCAACTTCATTGGGAAATGAAGGTAAGCACAGAACTAATTTTTTTTTATCTGATCAGAACAATCTTTTTTATTTTCAGTTGCCAACTTCTTAGGCTATAACGGGTTCCATATAAACCATATTAGAAAGTTGTAAGGTGTTTAAAGCTAAGTACTGAGAAAAACTGGGATGGGGGAGGGATGGTGGAGAAGGGCACATGTGAGAATGATATGTTCTAAGAAATCTGTCTTAGGAAAAAAAGGAAAAGACAGAGAAGGGGAAAATACAGATATAAAAACTTCAAAGAAAACTCCTAGAAATACATTAAAGTATAGCTAAAGGTCATAAAAAATATCAGATCAAAATTAAGGTATAAGACTAAAATATGATAGAATAAAGGGAATACATAACTGTAAGCAAGCATATTGATATGGCATATTGGCAGGTATGTTAAAAATTTCTGACAGGAAAAAGCCAAGGTAAAGATTTTATTAGAATGACAGATCAGTAAAAGACTGCTGCTGTATCTTAAAGAAGTTTGGATTCAAGCAGAGAAAAGTATTTTATTCCCATAGACTCTTGGAAGACTGAGGCTGTACAGAGCATCCAAGTGATATGACTGTGAGCTAAAGATTGAAACCTAAAACTGAAACAGACCATACATCTGTGATACGGTGAATTCATGGAAGGGGCCCTTAAAGATCATCCAGTCCAACCCCCCTGCCGTGGGCACTAAATCAGGCCGTCCAAGGTCCCATCCAACCTGGCCCCTAACACTTCCAGGGATGGGGCATCCACCACCTCTCTGGGCAACCAGTTGGGCTGCTTCTTGGGCCTCTCTGCTTTGGATCAGGTGAAACTTATTGGTGATAAAGGCGAATGGAACCTGAACTGAGAGCAACTGAATGTGCTCAGCATGGAGAAGGTCCTGTTCGCCCTCTTAGCTCCACTAATTATGTTGACTGACTCTGTTCACACAAAGAATGCAAACTGTTTACAGACAACATACTGAAAGCTAAAACTAAATGCCTAAAAGTGTTTTTGAAAGACGACTTCTCTCCCCCTACTTCTTCCCTGCATGCAAATGTCCCAGACTGTCTTGTGACAGTGTGAAAACAGAGTGAAGGAGGTGAAGCTATTAGAAGTAATTCAACCATGCTTAAAAAGTGAAAGTCTTGTGTGCGTACAGAAAATGTAAAGGAATATAAATTCCTGCAAGCTAAGTGCAAAACCGTGAGGCAAACATTTTGAAGAATAATGTGTGAAAGACATTAAAACATAAAAATACAGTAGACAGGAATTCTTTCAGAGATCTTTGGATCTAATCAAAATGAGGAAATCAGAAAAGTAAGTGACAACACAAAGCCAAATGAACCTATGTGTTGATAGTCTCTGTGGTGGAACATAGAGAACTTCTCACTTCAAAGACTTTTCTAGTAATCATCTGGCCTCAAAAACCTTTGTTGTTATTGAGCTGGTAGTAGAACGGATTTCAGAATAAACCAATAAAATGAATATTATCACCAAAGTAAGATAATTTTCACCTAATTTCTAAATAAAACAAGAAACTGCCAAACTAATTATCTTAATTGTCATGATTTCAAATGTAAAATTATACATTATAATTTATGTAATTTATATATGTATGTATATAAATTATAAATTAGTTTGGCCTTAATCCCAGAGGAGCAGGAGGTAGCAAGTATGACATGGAGTTTCAAAAGAGGTTCCATATATCTGGGAAATACAACCAGCAAACCTATCTTCTGTACTGGCCAAACTGGTTGAAAGTATAGGAGTAAATAAGTGAATACATGAGGAAAATATATTATGGATTTGGTGTTCTTTGAGAGGTGTAAAACACATAGGTAAAGTGATCCGGTTGCTACAGTAAAAAGGGTAAAAAGTGGGGTTATTTGGGGGCAGAAATAAAAATTCTGAAGGTAGGAAACATGGATAAAAATAAAGGATCAGTGTTTATGCTGGAGAGTGGAATTACATATGGATGCATGTTGAGACCTGTGCTGTTCCAAAAAATATGGAAAGGGGGCCGAAATCTGAAGACACTGAAGTTTGTCGATGTACTGACAAGTTAGAGAAACAACTCATAACACTGTGTTACTGGGTGATAAAATGACAGATGAAATCCAGTGTAATGGAAAGTAACACACATAAGGAAAACCTTAAATATGCATATTGCACTGTGGTGAGAGGCTGCTATTTCTCAGAAGAGAGATTTTGGTGTGACTGTGGGCAGATCTCTTGGAACATCACAGCACTCAGCAGCAGGATGAATAGCAAGCAGAAAGTTAGGAATTATTTGGAAAGGAAAAGGGCAAAGCAGCAAGCATCAGTTATTTCACTATGTAAGTCCTTGGTGAGTGCAAGTCTGTGAGTGACATAATGAGTGCAATTTTGGCCATCCCATCTCCAAAGGGATACCTTACAACTACAGTACAAGACATAAATATCTAGGAACAGCAATAGTTCAAGGGGGAAATAATAAAAACATCAACAACATGGGTAAGCTTAACATGAAGTAATTATTAACTATCTCTTGGCCACTGTTGATGATTATCACCACTTACAGACCACAACACAGGAATTAAGGAGCACCAAATTCCTTAAAAGAAGCAAAATATACTGTTTTTCACCTTACGCATCTTTGGATGACAAAAATACATTGATTTCAGTGATTTGGTAAACTAGTGGAAGAAATATAGGAAGGAAGGATGGATGGAAGAGCCCATGCTCATTGGAATGCAATCTTCAGCTCTGAAAGTCTCTATCCCAAAGATGACAGGAATCAAGGAGGGCATCCTGGGACAATTATTGTTTTTATTTACCCTTTTCTTATTCATATCAGCCAGTTACAATCAGTAGCACTGGAAGTGAGCTAGGTGGACCTTTGGTCTCACAGTGTGTAGCTGGTCCCGTTTCTTTGCTTGGTGGTGGAAGGTAGATATTGACATAGCATTTCTCCAGAACAGGAATGAATGTAAGAGGTAATATGTAACTTATTTAACTAAAGGCCATAAGCCATAAGAAGCAGCCAACAGACTAAAAAAAGCTCAGCTAAAGGAAGCTTACAGACTTTCCTCCTTGTGCTTGCCTGTCGGGTTGTTGTGGAATTGCCACATGAAAATGTGGCACATAAATCATTGTTCTGTTGGCAACTGGGAAATCTATAATAAAAAACAACTGTGTCAGCTGGAAATCAAGTAGGTGTCTAGCTCTGTGCAGTTTTCCTTACTTCACTGTAGTGAAACAGGTTGGGTTTTCAAGATCCCTGTCAGTAAGGATCTGCAGGTTTATTCTGGGAACTCTGAATCCCTTCCCCATTCATTACTACCACTGGTCAAAGGGAACTGTATCTTCTGGTCAAAAAGAAATGTCTTTCCCACACCTTCTCCAGACATCAAGACCCACAGGCATGATCTTCTTCAGAGGCAAACATGCATTCTCATTTTGAGGAAGTCAGGGGTTAGAAATGGGAAACCAATCCCATCTGCTCAGAGAGTCACAACGCACATCTCCTCCCAGTGTGTTCCTCGGGCTGAAGTGCAAAGAGCTCGGTGCTGTGTGACAGGAAAGTTTGTGCATGTCAGAACAGCCTCGCCCAACACATCGACCTGCATTTCTTCTTGTATTCCTCCCCATTGCAGGAAGTTAAATAAATAAAGCTGGGAAAAGATCCATCTGGTTCAACCACTGGGCTACCTCATGTACTGGCAAAAGCATTGATATCCTGCACCATTTCATTTCTAGTGCAGCCTCTGTTTGTACTAAAGAGAGAGATATTAAAGGAACAAAGACACACTATACCAGCACATGACATAAAAATTTGCTAATAATCAGTAAAATGCATATCCCTGATCCCGGAAACTGTGTGTGATCTAGTGGTTAGAGGCAGTATAACAAACTCCTAAGTTTTAGTGCATCCACAGTTAAAACTAATTAGAAGAAACATCAATTGTTTTTTTTCTTGTTTCAGATGGCATATCATGTTCTATCTCTTCTTTCATTTTAGAAAATTCATTCACTTTATATAGTGCAACAAGATGTCCCAGTTTCAAAAATTCAGTGGTTTTTGCTAGGAAGACATTTTGTGGAGCAGTTCTAGATCTACTACACCTGTGCATGTAATGGTTGTGTTTTTCTATTTTCTAACCCTTACTGTGTCTGAGATCCACTGAAGTATTAGACCCTATCCAAAGCCATTAGCTAATGACTTTCTGCCATTTGAAGCAGGAAAGAGGGACCGTCATTATTCATACATAACCATTGTGCATATGCAGCCATTAATTCATAGATACAGCATACACACCTCTAAAATTAGAATAGCCAATGATATTTTTTTTGTGTAATTTTCAAGCATTTTTTTATTTTAACGGAAATACATCCTTGCTTTAGTGATGGATAGTTCTATTGAAATGTTCTTTATAAAAGTTACTTTTATTAAATAATACTGGCTTTTCCATAAAAAGAAATCAACCTGGAATTGTATGCAAGCCTCTATTCACAAAGATTGCACATTAGAGCTTTAGCAGACCAAGCTAAGAATTAGGCTAGGGTGGTCATAAAATGTTGACAGGCTGTTACAGAAGTGTTTGTGTATTGAAGTACAGATCTCTTTTTCTTTCTGAGGACCATACTACCTATCCCTTGTAGTTGACAGCTTTAGATTCAAGAGGATTTCAGTCAACTGGTATCTTTCTTTTTACCATTCTGGCTTAGAAAGTTGTCAGAAAACCAACTGATTTCAAAAACCTGTGAAGCTAGTATCTTTTGGGGGCGTAGCCCTCTAGATTCAGTAACCTAGAGCCGTGCAAAGCTGTGCAGCCACCTGAGGTGGCACCAGCCAAACTGCAGCAGGACCAGAGGCAGCGCTGCGAGGGCTGTGGCTCACCAGGCAGGCCCCCAGACTGTTGGCCTCAATAATGTGCTGGGATGCTGTAAGAGTAGAGGCAGATTTGGCCAGTGTGAGGTTGACAAGTCTTTGTGGCTTCTGGGATCCAGCCTAGTATCGTAGCACTGTACTGGTTCATGCAGGCTGACCAGCTCACTCCAGCCTAGCACGGGAATCTCTAATTTGGGGCTTTTGTATAACAGATGTCCTTTGTGTCACTGACAGATATGCCCCCAATTAAAAAAAAAAAAAAAAAAAAAAAAAGAAAGAAAAGCCAAGAAACCCGTCCTCTTCCTACCAAAATGCCACTGGCATCTTATTTAATTTGTTAATGGAAGCATTACTGTAAAACCCATACATAAAGTGGTGCCTGACATCAAATTTAATATTACATAGCATATTTTGTTCTTGTTCTGTCCTTGTCATTTTACGAAAGCCTCAATGTTTACAATTGTAATGCCACATTGCAGCTGTTCTTCTCTGATGGGATTTCTGTTTTAACCCAAATGATTGAGTGACTTTACAGATAGATATTTAATGATTCATAAACAGCATCATCCTATGTTTTAGTGCACTACAGTATGTAAGATGAACCCTCAGTATTCTAACAGCTAGGTATCTCTGCCTCTGGGGCTTTCAGCCAAAACACTGACAAAATCCTGGAACAGTGTGAGTAGGGTTTCTTGCCTTATTTTCAGCAGAACTATTGTAAGGGGAATGCTAGATCCTACTTTGCCTGCTTTGCTGTTGAAAATTCCTTCCTTCTCCCCAGTATATGCTTTCCTTATGACCCTAATGATCTTCCTTTGTGCTGCTCCACAATTTTTCTCATGGTGTGAACTGCCAACAGGAGCAATTGATTGTAACTGAACCAAATCCCCAGCCAGGCTTGCTATTGCCAGGCATCTGGTCACTGAATGCAACCCCACTAAAGAGCTGGAAGGAAGTTGGTCTTTGTTTTCGAATACACCTCACCTTACAAAGTTCAGCTTTCCAGAGTTTTGCAAGGTATCATGACAAGGGTCAATAACTGCCCCAGAGGTGGCAGTCACACCCAGCTGCAGGCAGACCTTGCATGTTTTGCTCTCTTTTTCTTCTTTTCTTTTTTTTTTTTTTTCCGGTTGGGCTGGAAACTGTCAGGAGATGAAAGAGATTATGAAGTTGAGATTAATAACAGGGGGCTGAGTTGTGTTCCCTGGAAGGGTTAACTAAGCTGTGGTGGAAATACAGCTATTCCGAGACGAACCCAGAAGGTTTTATTAAAGTTTATCAAGAAAAAAGAAAGTGTGGTAATCTTCTTCCAAAGTGCATGGATGTTAGTTTTAAGATAAGTTTTGTCTGGACTTCATGATGTGGTTTTCATTTATATATATACCTTCTAGCTTACATACACTACTGTCAGAAAAATTAAGTGGATTACTGAGTGTAAGAAAGCAGAGTAGAAGGTAAGCACTTTTTTATTGATTTTCCATTTTAAAAAATGCTTGTTTCATCTTCCCTGTTCAAAAGATCCAGTTTGCTAGAATTATTGGCCTTTGCCTTTTGATTCATCAAAACTAGAAAGACAGTGCCAGACTCCCCTCACAAGTTCCTTTAGTGCAAGTTCTGACTTCCCTGTTTTCTCCAAAAGGGTTGTGACACACAGATGGAGATGCTGACAGCAAGGAATGTCATTGTCACATAGCACAGTATTTTTATAGGGTGAATCTGACCATCTGAAAAACAGACCAGTATTTAGACTGTCATTTATTAGAGACAGACCCAAGGAATTGTAAGAACAATATGTAACTTTTTAAAACTAAAAATTAATTTCATTGAATTATCAATAAAAACTGTAATTGTAACATAAAATACTGTCATACTGTCCAAATCTTTTTCTTCAATTTAAGAAAAGCAGGGTGGTGATAGGCTTCCCGGTGTTGCTGATTAGTCCTCCAAAGTTCTACAGGATCAAAATACTAAGTGGAGGAAGGGAAACATTTGTGGACGTTCAGGTTTTTAATTCCCCCATCACTATTCTACATTTGGGAAAATGTAGAGTATTGTTTGAAAATATGTTTGATATGTTTGGAAAACATATATGTTTTATATAAACATATATGTTTTATGTAAAAACCAAATATATATAATATATATAAATATAAATATAAATTATAAATAGGCATATATATTTATATATATTTTTATATATAAATAAATAAAATATAGATATAAATATAATGTATTTATATAAAAAACAAATATGTTTGATATGTTTGAAAAAACAATGTTGGCAGCTCTCCCAGCACCATAGGTAATACATTTTGCCCCCGTCTGCATTTTTAAATGATGTAACCCACCAGACCCCTATCTAGCCTTAGTCCAATCTTCAATACGTCTGTTTCTTCTTATTGCAGCAGAGGCACTTCATCCTTTTTCACATCTCCCATGGCAACTTGGATTCTACATACAGACATAAGAAAGTGGGGAAAACAGTCAGCTGGAGTGGGTATTCCCCTCAGCAGTCTAAAAATGATGTAAAATCTGTAGCGTCTTTTATCCTTATGGCAGCATTGCCTGAAACGGGGCCCAAAATCTAACGTTAAAGCTGGGGAGTTTGGCATCAGGGAATTTTCCTTGAATGATAAATCTCGTAGATTCTTTGCAGAATTAATTCTGTATTACAATACAAACTCTTAGTACATTTTTTTCCTCTTTTGTATTCTAGATTAAATTGAATTTAATTGATTCAAATGAATTTTAACAATTTGGTAGATGACCAAGGCATTGTTTTAATTGGAATAATTTGGGGTAGTTGTCCTAAGTGAAATTTAAGGTGGTGAATTTAAGTGTAGCAGCTTCTTCCACTGCTACACATTCTGTTTTATACATATTATGTTTTACTTTATAAAAGCAAGACCTTCTTCTAGGCCAGTTGCTGCTCTTCCTTCAGTTAGCTGAAAAGTTTGGTGTAAAAATCAGGTAAAAGTTGGAACAAGAAAATAACAGAAAATATCAAGGTTTTCTTCAGAAAACTGGGACTAGTCTGGCATTTGTAGATGTGCTTGTACATGGTATACATGCAAAAATTCCCTGTCTCATTTCAAGGCCTTTCAAATGGAATGATAATCTGAAGTGCTGCATCTCAGCACCTTTCCCTGCTCTGGGTTCTGGCACGTGCATGACCCATGCTCGCTCACTCACCTCTGCACCATATGCAATTGCACAGGTATAGCCACGTTCTCAGTAAACAGAAGTCAAGAGATCGTATACAACCCCAGGGCTGCAAAAGAACAGGCCTATGAAGAAACACATCTAGCCATAAACATATGGACTGCCAGTGCAGATTGTGTTTACACAGGCCGCTAACCTGACTGGTTCTGCTGCTGTTCTGTTGTCCCCTCTAACTGAAGTTCTCCAAATGCTTGGTCATGACTTGGGTACTCTCCAAAGGTCATAACAGTACTAGCAGTACAAACAGTACAGGACCTAAAGAGGTCCTTATCTTTTAGAGCCAGGCTTATATTTGCACTTTAACACTCATGTCCCAGCCTCACTTTTGTGAAGAATCCTGGGCAATGAGATGCAGGATGCCAGGTCACAGTCCTTGAGCCGTTTGGGTTGCTGATAGAAGCATGCATGGCTGGGGAAGGAGCCATCAGATGATAATGTGAACCGGTAAGCTTGGTCACATATCCTTCGGGGCACTAAAGTGATAGTAATTGTTAATAAATGGTTGCTACTGACATAACATACCTCATTTCTATGCAGTCCTTTTTCCCCCTGCTCTATCAGAATATTAATGAAAATGTGAAAAAGAGGCCAAGAGCTCCACTGGGCAAAAGGATGTGCCACTGAAATATATTCCAGTATCTTGATTAGGCTTGCACTTGCTTTACAAAGGTGCAAACTAACATACAATTCACTTCATTGTGCTAGCGTGTGGTGATCTAATGAATCCCTACCAACTGCTGAAGTGGAAATGAAAAGGATAAAGTACAATCTAAGAAGTAGGCCATTTTCTAGAAGTTTCATTTCCTTTTTTTTTTTTTTTTTGTGTGTGAGGATCCCATTCCATTTTCAGCAATGCAAATTAATCTTGCTTTGAAAACATGATTCCTGCTGTGCACCTTGAAGCATCCCCACGTTAAGCTCCTTCTTTTGGTCCTATTGTAAATGCCCTCAGATATGCAGCTCTGTGCTCTCCATCTGGATCTGCCTGAAGATGCATGCAGTCAGCTGGGATAAAAACGAGATAAATGTGTAAGAAAATTGTCTGCTTCTGAGTATATTTCTACTCTACCAAATACTGTGCTTCCATGGACTAACCTTCTTTAAAGTTCATTTGGATCTTCGTACTTTCTGTAATTTTTTTCTGTATGTGTATGTGTGCATACATATGTGTGAGAGCACTACATGTATCTTGTTCCATGCTTCTGGCAGGTATCGTCATAGTTGAGTTATACATAGTTTTGAATTAGATAATATTTCTTTTAAAGCATGTTTCTCTCACTGTTTGTAACTTAGAACAACTTTTCTGTCTCATGTTTCACTGAAGAGAAGCATGTTACATACTTGCTTCCTTCTTCTGTGTGCACTGGTGATTCTGGTCAGTTTGACATTTTTACTTAAGAAAAAGTGTTGACAGGAAACGTGCCTGAGTAAAAAATGTAAGGCCTTGGATCTCACAATCCAAACAGTTTACTCCGGCTTATACATAAACATATGGAAATTGATTTTTCTTAACCAAGTTTCTAAATTTTCATGAATCTACCCAATGCACATTTTTACATGCCTTGTTTCCCTTGAAAACTCTATTTTAGTTTTACCTCATGCTGTTTGCATTGAGTGATTTGGTGTGGAAGGAAGGAACAGTTTAGAAATTTAATTCTGGTTCTGATAACACCTGCAAGTGCAATTACTTGGGGTCTGTGCAGTTTTAAGATATGTAAGCTTTACTGTGTTATGGAAGTTATAAAATATCAGGTGATTTAAGTATGAACAGAAATTTCAAATTTGAAAAACTACCTTGAAGTTGTGATAACCTACCACCTTAAAATGAGATAGTTAAATGAGTAAGAAAGGTTCATTCAAATGAGCTTCTGGTAATTCCTGATAAGCTAGGCATCTACACTGGAAATGTTCAGGAGATTCTGAGTATAACCAGGTCACCCTACAAACATCCCTTGTGGAAAACACAGTTTAAACATCCTCTGGGTTCAGCTGTAGCAAGGCAGAAATTTTATCTCTGTCAGTTTTAGTTATTAAGCAATGAAAGACAAAATTATTTGCAGGTAGGTAAGATACTTGCAACTTAGCATGAAAGACTGTAGTTACTCCATCAAAGCCTGCATTTGAATTTGAACTTGCTCAAAAATTTTTGCTACCCTGATATAGGGTGGGATTTTTTTTTTTAGTATTACGTCTAATTTCATATCTGTGTAGATGATGGATAGACATGTACCTTTGGGTTCACATTTTGTGTTGGTAAGTTAATTCAAACAACAGGAATCAGGAAGAGCAGTAGATAAAATGTGTAGTTCATTTAGTAGGTAGGAAATTACATCTTAATAAGATGGGGCTTCTAGCTCTTGAAATCTAGGAATCTAGACTTGAACATTGTGATGAAAAAGCCTTCCTCATCATCCATGCTACTCAAGTTGTTAGGAGGTGTAGATCTCCAGATGATTTAGGACAGGATCATACAGAATCACAGAATAGCTGAGGTTGAAAGGGATCTCTGAAGGCGATCTGGTCCAACCCCCTTGCTCAAGCAGGCCATCCTAGTGCAGGTTGAACAGGACCATGTCCAGATAGCTTTTGAAGATCTCCAAGAAGGGAGACTCCACAGCCTCCCTGGGCAACCTGTGCCAGTGCTCTGTCACCCACATAGTAACAAAGTGCTTCATGACATTCAGATGGAAACTTGTGTTTCAGTTTGTGCCCATTGCCACTTGTCCTGGCACTGAGCACTGCTGAAAGGAGCTTGGCGCCATCCTCTTTGCACCCTCCCTTCAGGTATACATTGATAAGATCCCTGTGAGCCTTCTCTTCTCCAGACTGAACAATCCAAGTTGTCGCGGCCTTTCTTCACAGGAGAGTTACTCCAGTCCCTTCATCATCTCTCACCAGTAGCTCCATGTCTCTCTTGTACTGAGGAGCCCAGAACCAGACACGGTACTTCAGTACGACCTTACCAGTGCTGGCTGAGGAGAGGAGAAGGATCACCTTCCTGGACCTGCTGGTAATACTTTGCCAAATGCAGCCCAGGATAACACTGGCCTTCTTTGTGGCAAGGGCACATTGCTCACTCGTGTTCAGCTTGGTGTCCACCAGGACCCCCCAGGTCCTTTTCTGCCGAGTTGCTGTCCAGCTGGGCAATCCCCAGCTTGTTGGCATGTGTTGGCATGTTCCTCGTCAGGTGCAGGACTTTGCATTTCACCTTGATGAGCTTTGTGAGGATCTTGTCAGCCCATTTCTCCAGCCTGTCAAGTTTCTTCCGGATGGCAGCACAGCCCTCTGGTGTATCAGAGGATGAATCCAGGGTGCGTCCAGTCTGCTCAAGGAAAGAAAGGGAGACAGCCTGAGGCTTAAATGGAACACAAGACTGGCCAAATGTATCACCAAGAGTGAGGTGATATTCTAAGATAGCCAGGGGTGGTGGTGTGGGGGGGAGTAGAATGGGACAACACAACAAAAAAAAGGAAATTATAAAAACGTTGAAAAGTTCAAACTCTCAAAAGCAGAGATAACTAGTAACTGTTTACTTGATGTTCTAGATTTTGACAGGTCAAAGTACTGTTATGCTATAGGTCTGTATCAATGGATCAATGAAATAGGTTTAATCAAATACATTTTTTCTGCTTGCTATGCTTGTGATTTTTCTAAACTTGACACTGAAAAGAACATATTTGCAGTGATTCTGAATTCCAGTGGTTGCTTTTTAAATTGATGACCTTTAGCATTAAGTTACAAACAGCCGTTACCTGCATCCCAGATTTTTGGTACAGTATCTTTCAGCAAAGCTGATGTATTGACAGAGCTGGGGCTGGTAGTAGTGGTGGTGTTGCTGTCTGTGGTGAGGCTGAGATCTTTTACCAGTCTGAAAATCTACAGGAAAACTGACCTCTTTTCGCAGGAAGGAAAGGGAAATGGAAATTTCAGAAGAAGGAATTGAAATGTACTGATATTTGGCTGCGATGTGAATGCTGAGTGACTTCTGCTATGCCTCAGCCAAAGCCCAGCAAGCAGCATTATTTGTCATCATGCTGGGACCAGCACCGCTGCACTCAGCACACAGCAGCCTTCTAGCATCATTTTTAACAGGATGCTTTGCAAGAAAGCATTGTAAAGATCCCTGTTAAAGCAAATTGAGAAAATGCAAATATACAGTCAGTTTGGTATGCTGTCAAAAGCTTTACTGGTGGCAGGTTATGGGTAGATGCAGTTCATGCTACCAAAGGAAAATCTAGTTCAGCTAGCAGGTATTTGTCTTTGGGGTGCTATAGTAGCACCTGTCACACGGTTGTGTCACATCAGTTATCTGGTCCTTTCTGCACTTATATGGAACTTTCTGAGTTTTGCTTTGTTTTGCTATTAATGGAAATGGAGATTTTATGTAGTTTTCTGATTTCAACACCTGGTTTAACTGTATTATGACCAAATTTGGAAAAATGACCATTTGCCATCTAAGCATGATATACAGAGACCACATCACAGGTCATGGTACTGGTTTGGAGGAAAGGACTAGACTAAGATACAACCTAAAAAAAGAAAGAGAGTGTAACCTTCTTCCTCTGTACTCCCTCCACTCCCTAAAAGTACAGAATGATCTCTTCGTTCCTCTAGCTGTTACAAGAGCAACAGCTCCACAGAGATGCGGTCATAGACCCATATTGTTAGAAATGAAAAGGAGCAATGAGCACAATCAGGACACTTCTCTTATTCTTATTGATGTGCACAGCTAAACATAACCATTGAAAAGTCAAGAAGTACGAGACTTAAAAAAAAGACATAACCATCTGCTGAACTTATATCCAAAAATTCCACTTTGGAACTAGTACAAAGTGTAGCCTGTTTCTATGGTTCATAACCATTCGTAATTTCAGCCAATGAAAATTGTGTTTTCCCAGTATTTTTTTTAATATGTGTTTGCAAGCTTTCAATTTATATTTGTTTGTAATTTCAAATATATGAAATGGCCCCATATCTTTTTTCTTGTCTCTAGCCATTCTGTTTTGGAACAGCCAACAAAAAAAAAAAAAAAAAAAATGAGTGACAGCGAAACAAATGAATAATTTTGGATCTAAGGTCTGTTTGCTTTGAAAAAGATCAGCATGTTGGTGCATCAAAATATTGCCAGATCAGCTGTGTTTCTCCTTTCCAAGAGAGATGATTCTGAATGAGGAGGGTTGCAAACCAGATGAAAGGGAAGAATTTTGTCCAGGCTACTTCTACTGCAGGTTCAGTTAGTAACCATGGTGTTCAGTTGTGAGCTAAGCCAATGTAAATTGCACTTTTTTTTTTCCTTGTACCTTGTTTAATCGGGTCTTGTGATCACTGCATACCTGAGATCTAAAATGTCGTTAATAAATCCAGACAAACAAGACAGTGACTCTCAGTGTGTATGGTTCAGATTAGGTAAAGGTGAAGGGGTCACTAAGCAACAGAATAAAATATGCTTTAATGATTGAGAGCACTTCCACTATGGGTTGTTCCTAAATAATTGATTTACAAGAATTCAAAGTAAATACAATCAATTTCTCAATGTAGTGTCTTGTCATTTTTAGCTTAGCATGGAATATATGGTATGGGGAAAAAGATTTTAATTCAGTAAGCTCATGTTTGTGCAGCAAAGAAGCAAGAAGCCTTATTCTGAAATACGGAGGCAGGGATGTGGTGGGGGAGCTCTCAGCTTCAAACTGAAGGTCAGGGGCAGGCAGCGATTGCTGTCTTTGGTTCTGCAGTGGGTCCCAGGCTGGGGTATTTCAGATATCCTCCCTCCAGCCTCAGGGGTAAATTATCTTGAATCGCTGTGAGGTAATGCTTTCAGGTTTTTTAATGTGCTAAATTACACCAGCCACAGGTACCTGATAGAAATAGACCTTCAAGCTGAAGGGATGAGTAGACAGGCTGGTAAGTGCTTGGAGGACATTTCTCCAGAGAGGTGGTACCGCCAGGCTCCCGTCTGGTGTAGCTGTCCTGCCTGCCTGTAGCTGTGCAGGTGAGGACCTTGCTGGGCTGCACAATCCTTGACTTTCTCTGTTTTCAGTCACAAAAATGACTGAAACAAAGCCTGCTTTTAGAAAGGTGACTGGCAAGCTGTGTTGCCTCTCTTCTTCAGCATGAGTAAATTTGTTAAAACAGGTTTAGTCGGAGGAAACTAATGGATTTCTTAGTCCCTGACACCCCTTCTTTACAGGTAAACGCTCTTCTGGTTTATATGCCTTTTCAGAGACCAACGGGAATCTTTATGTGAGAGCCTCACAACAAAGTACTGGCAGCAGAGCAATAGAAATAAAGCTGCAGTCTCATGACGATATTCTAATAGCTTTCTTTTTATTTTAAGGTACTTTAAACTAATCCCCAAAGTCAGCCCAATCACAGTCTCTGATGTAGCATTGTTTTCAGCTATTAGCAGGTGGTTTTTAAAGCCCTCTTTAGATGATATGCAGGGCCCACATAGTGAAGTCAATTGTTAGACAGGATATAATTTAGACTTCAGCTCTTCCTCTCAGTTTGAAATAAAATGATTACATTTCAGGAGAGCCTAAGGGAAGATTAAAAGTTTTATATCAAAAGTTGAATATTTTCTTTTGTTGTACACTCTTCTTTTAAAGGAAGTGGTATTCATTTAAAATAATGCATGTTCTGATGTATTTGAAAAGGCACTACTGTGAATTAAAAAGGAATTCATAAAGTATGCATGTATGGGAGAGGAAGATTGCAATCTTTGTTTGAATGTTTAGTCAAAGGTTTTTACTCGACCCATTCTGCTTTGTTCAGAGTGAGATAGCTATCTGCAACGATGCACTGTAAATAACAGATGGCCCATAGCTCTTAGAGGGCAGCAGTTAATGTGACAAAATCTTTTGGGGCTCCTCTCCACAGACAGGTTATAAAGTGGTATTATAGCTTCTCTTCCAGACTGGAAGAAAAGTCCTTGCCTGTCTTTAAACCTGTTAAAATGGTTCCAGGCAATAGTTCCACATAATTACGGTTCTGGTAACTCCTGTTATGACTCTCATTTCTTGTATCCCAAAGTTATCCAAGGGCAGAGGGCACTTGTAGAATACCAAGTTTTAAAGCTGATGTGAGTGTTAAAAACAGATGGAACAGCACAGATACGAACAGAGTAGGAAGTAAAGAGTGAGACACGAACAACAGGATAAAGTTTTTGTCCAATAAGATCATGTAGGTTTTACCATTTACATCAGTGGGAATTTTTTCAGCAAAGCTGCCCTGGGAAAAGGGGCACGTGGCACTGCTGGCACTTTCCTTATACAGAAAGGCACTTTTTATAAAGAATGCCTTCTACCTATTAAAAGAATTCATAAAAGCAAATGTATTTGCAGTGAAGTCTCATATGAGTTCCCCATCTCAGCCAAGTGAGCATAGATCTTCCCAAAGCCATCAGAAGAGCCTAAATATAACTCTGCTATTTTTAAGTAGCCTTCTTTCATGCTTGTTAAAATCAACAGTGTGAAAACTGTTATCGTTACTAAGGAGTGTGGCCACTGAGCTGGCAAGTTGAAGTTTTCTTGTGATTTTATCGCAGGAAAGAGGTGAACTTATTTCAGTTTATTCTTCTGTAATCTATACATATATTTCTTTTATTTGTTAACAGCAATGCATACTACTATCTTAAGGCAGCATTAACACAGTTTTATATTAATTTACCTCATGTCAATGGTGCTTGTTTTCATCTGTGGACACCTGACCATGGGAAGCAAGGTTAATACCACCCAATTAACCTCCATACTGCTAATTAAAAAGACAGACAATTATACATATTGAGGTCAACTACAGATTTAAGAAGGATGGGGGCTTGTGGGACAGAATGGTAAAGGTCTGTGTTCAGCTGACATCATCTCTTCCAAAGGTGATGAATTGTTAATGTGCTGTTGTTCCAGATTTCTAGAAGAACTGAAACGATGTGGAATTTAAGACGACAGTTAATGGCCACTGAGGAAGAAGACAGTTTACCATATCCTCCTGTGAACGTGACCATTGGAAATAATACTTGCATCCTTTTCTATGCTGGTAATTTCAGCCTCAAAGCCAACAATTCAGTTTTTATAGATTTGACAAATGCAACATTTGTAATCCCGAATGTGGACATTTCTTCCTCTAAGTGCTCAGACATCAACACAACGTGAGTAGAACAAGAAATTTCACATTTCACATATATGTGGTTCTGACAGCTAATCAAATGAAACAATGAGAAGTTAATAATGCAGAAATTTTTCTTCTTCCAAAGCACCCAAAATAAAAAATATTGCATTTAATATTCTTGGATGAACATTGAGTCAAGATCACAAAGATTGTTCAGATGCAGCCTCTATTTTTACTATATTTTTTTCCTTGTACATTACTTAGTTCCTTGTTTGTTTATATTTGGTCCAAACAGGTTTCTCTGTGCCTGATCTTACAGTCACAGAGATCTCTGCTGGCATTAATGAGATGGTCGTTTCATTGTAAAATTCCCTTGAAGTGGAATATTGCCAGTTGGTAGGTGGTACTTCAGTTGGAAGTACATTAATGAAACATGATCTCTGTTTTCCTTTATTTTGAAACACCTGTTCTTGGGTAAAAAAAAAAAAAAAAAAGACTATAGAAATATTTTGTCATATTTTTCTGTGTACTTTTTGTACTGTGAACCTTTGCTACATGACTTCTGTAATTGCCTATTGATTCAGAATATTCCCCCTGATTGAAATGTCACAATGATCTAATTAAAGCTGACTACTCTAACATTAAAAATCTTTTTCTTACTCTCAGACTGTCATTAAAATACACAAAGCCTGTGAATGGGATCAACAGCCTAGAGATAAGGTAACTTATGATTTATTCTTAAATAAATCTTTGTGATGTATAAAGCCCATTTGTAAACTAGGACAAAAAAAAAAGAGGAGGAGTTAGGTGATAATGTTTTTAAAATCATTTTTTTGTTTCTTTGTGGAGGAGTTATCATAGAGTAGAACAATTATGGTCTTTATATAGAGAAGAATAATAGTCTTTATATAGAGAATACATTAGCATGCTCAGGTAAAGTTCTGAAAAAGTAGTGCAGGCAAACAACCATACTGTAAGATTGTGTCATATGAAGCATCTTGTTTTGCTAATAGGATCAGAACTTGTCTGATTTCCTATTTCCTATATTCCATCCTATTTCCTTGTCTCAGGGAAATTGAACTATAATTTGTAAATAATTCTAGTAGCTGAAGTCTACTTGCATTGCCAGGGTCATGTTTAGTGTTGATGAGGATTACAAGTGTACTCTGTTGGAGTTAGCACGTGGCTAATGAGGGTTGCATAAACTGATAATTTTTCTGCTCTGTGGATGGTGATAAGACCAGGCTTCTTCTACCATAAGAACAGGGAAGAGAAAATATGGAAAAGGAAAACCTGGTATGTAGACTCAAAGGGAAAACTTGTTGCTGTTGCTCTCACTATTGTACTTTAGAGATGAGGTTAAAAAATTAACTGCTGTTCCTGCTGCTGAGGAAAGAACTGAGCTTTTTGGACCAGTAACTGTATGGCAGTCCTCACAGCAGTAGCAGCTGCTTTCTTAAGCTCTGGCAAAGATAACATGGCCTGCTCTCCTGCTCTTTTCATTTCGGTACCTCACTTAATTGCTTAGTTACAGGGGAAGGATTTGGACCAGGTAGCTTGCATTGAACTGAATTTGCATATAACAAGGACCTGTCTTGAAGAGAGCCAGTTAAGTGTTTGGAGTTGTGTTTAGAGTGAACAGAGACACTTGTAGTTACGATCAAAGGCCATGATAGGTAGTAAAACAATGAATATGCCTTGCTATTTAATGCCTTACCACTATCCTGCCCCTCCAAAAAGCATCTAGAGCTTCATGTGTGTAGACACAAAAAATGCCTGAACTGATAATTTTTTATGTGTGAAAAGTGCTTAGCAATAAAAACTGGGGTAGAGGAAGAAAGGGGTGTCGGGTTTTTGGCTTTCAGGGTGGCCATTGCTCAGATATTTGATGATCACTGGTGATTGCTTTTGCTGATCAAGTGATTGCTTTTGCATCACCTTTTTTCCTCTTTCTTTCACTTATTAAACTGTCTTCAACTCAAACCACAAGTTTCCTTGCTTTTGCTCTTCCTATTCTCTCCCCTGTCCCCATGGGAGCAGGGAGTCAGCAAGTGGGTATGTGGGTGCTTGGCTGCTGGCCAGCATCAACCCACAATACCTCAGAAGACTTCGTAAAGAAAACTTTCTGCTAAAGAGATGCCTTGTCATTTGTGTTATTTGGGCTTCTCTCTTGCTTTAAGAGACAATCACGTCATTTTAGGTCTCTATTTGCTACCGTAATATGATATTGCATGGGGTATGTAACACATACTCAGCAGAACCAGAGCAATCCATTGATCTTTTCATGATTCAGGAGCGCATTATTTACTTTGCTTATCCCACCGTGTCTGTTCTCAAGAACTTCTAAAACCCACAGAGATACATTACAACCTCTGGTTGCTCCCCTTCTGGTTCACTTCAATTACATTTCTTGTTCAAGATGACTTTTTAGTAAGAGCACATTCTGGCTCTGTGAAAAGGACACAAAGAGGGCAAAGAGGTGAGAAGGAACACAGGATAGAGCCATGACTGCATTTTTTTTCCCTGTAAAGGCCGTCTACTTAGGTGTAGGGGAACATTCCCTGAAGAAATAAAGTGATGCCAGACAGGAGCACGTTCAAATAGCTCAATTTGTTCCTCAGTAAAATAAACTCTAACCTCAGCAGCGTGAGCTAGATACACAACTTGCCCTTAAACACCACGAGTCTACCACGTTATGCCGAGCAGCTAGGCATATCCCATCTCCTACAAGCAACTGCAATAGCTGCCTCGTCTTATGCAAACAGCTGCCTTTCCCTTTCCCTCCCTCCAGCAAGAGCAGTGGTCAACCTCCTGCACTTGCCATAGAGGGGTGAGCTGCTGGGGAGCGGTACTCGAGGGTTTCTGGCTGTGCGAGTTTTAGAAAAGTGAACTAATGCTGCAGCAGGGGTAGGAGCAGTGGGCAGTAGCTTTTGCTGGAAGAAAAAAAGCATCTCAGCTTTCTCAGCAGCTGATGACCTCCAGCTGTTCATGCATCTGTTTGTCATCTTCTCTGGGGCACGGTGCCAACCTGGATAGAAGTGCACAGCGTTAGCTGGACAGGACTTCCTTACTCTTTTCCCCACTTAAGCTTCTAAGTACTTGACTTTTGTTGTGTAGCATATATAGAATGGAATAGATCCAAGAACTGTGTTGTAAAGTCTTTTACCTAACAGTTGTGCTTCTTTTACAGTCTTTGGGACAGTAGTAATTCCAGAAAACTTCCTTTTCAGAAAGATATCTCCTTGTAATGAATAGCCGCATGAAATGGTAACAGGTGGTGGCATTTAGAGTTCATATGGTTATCTGGCACAAAGGGAGGCTGGCACATGACCAAGAATAGTTTGTGCCACAATACTTACAAGTACGCAATGGCTGTGTGTAAATTTGCTTCCTGTATTGCCTCTGATAGTCAATATGACCACATCATTTCCTGTAAAAGGCAAGAACTTTCAGTTCTACAAATAAAGTCTTCGTTATCTCTCCTCCCCTTGTCATTCATTTGCTATGTCATGTTCATTCTGTTTACAATCTATTCACCTAAGAAAATATTTATTAACTTAAATGAAAAAAAAAGTATTGATTTTTGTTACTTGAATGTCTTTTTTGTAATGTAATGCATTACAGTTTTATCAGTTATCAGTTAAGGGTGTCCTTGTTGGAGACAATTTACTATCAGTTGGTTGGAAAAATGCTAAGGACAAAAGCCTGGATTGGTAAACTAACCTTGTGCGACTAGTTCCCTAATTAAAATCTTAATTCTCATAAATTTGCAAGTAACAAAGTTTAAGCTTTAGTCTTTCTGCAATGCGAAGAGACAGTGTTCTCGCAGATGTCACTTTAGACTGTACTTATATACATGGCCTTATAAAACTTGTTTGTTCATACAGTAAGTTTCCAGGGAATTTCCTTGTCTTCTTATCTTCTTAGCAAAGGTACAGAACACACCCAAAATCTGTGATTGGCACAAACATTTAAGTAAATTTCTGTTTATTTATAACTGTCCTTCTCTTTACGTTGAAAAAGTGCAGCTAGTGCCTATAGCTGAAAATTCTGTTCAGTTTGTGCTATATATCAGGAAAAGATTCCCTTCTTCTAGCGATTACTGTCTATGACAATATAGATTTTAATTTTGTAACATTATAATTTTAACAATAGAAAATCATTCCATAAATATGTATGAATGTATACTGGATGCAAATCAGAGGATATTTTCTTTTTTTCACTGATGTTTGCAGATGAATGTAGTGTGGAAAGAGATGTTTAAATTTAAGACATAAAGGAATGCCATAAGACAAAATGTCTTTTTCTCACCCGAATGACACTTTGAGTTCTAGGATTTCTTCTGAGGATTTTGAAACTCTTCAGGATTATGGAGTTATATGAATCAAAAGCCACAGATTATTTTTTTTTAAGGAAAAAAAAAGTTCAATTAATGTAGTGATTTTGGTCTTTATTTCTAAGGAACATTGTTTGTGTTTAGTTTACGCTCTATGTTGTGTGGATGATATGCTACTGAAAGTAACTGATTTAAACAAGCAATAGAAAATATTTTCTTCTCCATATGTATATCGTATGGAACATACAATATTCTGTATTGTGCCACATTTATAGATTAACTATTTTTCAAACCTATAATAACTGAATCCAAATATTACCCAAAATTTTTAGATCCACAAATAGCAATACCCATTGTGGATAGACATATTAGAATATTTCATTTTGTAGCAAGTGTCACTTATTCCTAAAAAGATTCTTCTTCTAAATGCTTTGAGGTTATCAATAAGCAGAAAAAATCTTCAGCAAACAGTAGATCAATGAGTACATAAACCAAATAGGGCTAAAGTATTAAGCAACATACAATAAAGATAAAAGTTTATTTCCTTAAGAGATAGCATGATTACCTAAAAGCAACTGGGTAAAAATGGTAAAGATGAAGACATAGTCCTGATATGTATAAACAACGATGTACTTCTGGATGTTCTCAGTTATTTCTAACTCAAAACATTTGGAAGATGTTCATACTGCAGTGGTAGTAACTTACATATAAATTCCATAATTATAAATTACTGTAAACTGACTGTTGTAAAATAAGAAAATATTCATTTGTGGCTGTTGTGGTTTAACCCGGCTGGCAGCTAAACACCACACAGCCGTTCGCTCACCCTCCCCCCTTCCCTCTCTGGGATGGGGGAGAGAAACGGGAAAGTGAAGCCGGTGAGTTGAGATAAAGACAGTTTATTAAGACAGGAAAATAATAATAACAATAATAATAATAGTGATAATGATAATAGTATTAATAATAATAATGTGTACGAAACAAGTGATGCACAATGCAATTGCTCACCACCCGCTGACCGATGCCCAGCCTATCCCCGAGCAGCCGGCCCCCCACCCCGGCCAGCCACCCCTATATATTGTTTAGCATGACGTCAGATGGTATGGAATACCCCTTTGGCCAGTTTGGGTCAGCTGTCCTGGGTCTGTCCCCTCCCAGCTCCTGCTGTACCCCCAGCCTGCTCGCTGGCAGGACAGAGCGAGAAGCCGAAAAGTCCTTGGCTTGGTGTAAGCACTGCTCTGCAACAATTAAAACATCAGCATGTTATCAGCGCTCTTCTCATCCTAATCCAAAACATAGCACCCTACCAGCTACTAGGAGGAAAGTTAACTCTGTCCTAACTGAAACCAGGACAGTGGCTAACCTGCTACAAATTAGGAAACTAGAGCTAACAACCCCTGCCCCTCATCTAGTGAAAGAAAAATCTGTCCTCCACTGTAAATTCAGACATTTGCAAAGGCAGATTGCTATTTAGGCATCTGAGCCAAGGAAGAATTGCAATGATAAATCAAAATGGTTATCAGGCCTGTACCTATCATAAAAGCAATCTTAAAAAAAAAAAAAATCCCATAAATTGTTTATTGAGAGCCACTGCAGGCCTGTTGACAGTCTCTCAAGTTCAGCTCCGCTGATTATAAACTGTGGTAACTGATGAAATACTGCATTGGTAGAGGCCCTTGAAGAATGAAATCACATTTGCTTGCTCCTTGCCTGCCACAGCTTGTGAGATGAAACTCCAAGAAGGAGTAGAAATGTTCACAAAGGCTCTTCACTTCTGAACAATCCTAATGACATGGGAGGCCAAGATACCAACTGTGATGTATGCAGCTACTGACTATGGACCTTTATTTGCAAGCAGTGCTTTATCGAATGAAGGTTAATTTTTTCTTTCTGTCATTTGGACTGTTTTTTTTTTTCTCTGTTGTCTTTCTAGGTTTATAATGACCAACAAGTTCTATGGAGGCTCAGCTAGAAATTGGTCCACTTTGGATTCAGTTGAGATTGTACAAGATGAAGAAAAAATTGCTAGGTTTAATGTTTCTGTCATCTCTGCTCCTGCAGAGTATTCATTTCATTGTCAGCTGGTGGGAACAAGCAGTCTCTATCCTGCAAGGCTGATTCCATCCAACAATGAAGCAAGAAACTGGGATGTTTTCATTTCCAGGTTCCAAGTGAGTACACATTGCCATTTCAGAGATAATTCCAAGAACTATTACTTGCTATTGTAGGTGCTGAACGACACACATTCATAATGCCCTTACTTTCAATTCAGCCTGAGGAAAAAAAGTAAAAGAAAAGCTGTTCCCCATAGGTGAGCTATTTAATAAAGGGGTAAAAGAGATGGCAGTTGCTGAACAATAAGAACATGGAAGCACAGCTGTGAAAAACAAAAAAATTCTGAAGTTGTCTGCAGAGAAGAAAAGCCAATAAAACCAAATGTGCTTAATCAGGCAAAGAATGACTAAATCTCCATGCCTGTTTAATGAATTGGGCTGCTATTGGAAACATGGGCCTCTTAAGTGAGTGGCTTTATGCTGCTTACTTTGTTTTTATTTGATTTCTTTGCACTTTATTTACCTAGGAAAGTACAGCTTAGTGTGGTTACAGCTTTCAATGACATAGACTGTCTGAACTCCTACAGACAGAAACAAAGCCCAGTACAATTAGATTTAATGGAAGGTTTGCCATGAGCTTCAATCAGAAGCAATATTAGGTCCTGCATGGCCCAGAAGGAAAGCAGTTTGCTTCTTTTTCTTCTTTTTTTTTTTTTTACTGTTTTTTTTTTTTAATGAGATATAGATTTTCTGTATATTTAGTGCAGTAGTGCAGTCTACATATGTGAGGTGTAGACAATTACATCTTTATTATTTTGGGCACAGATCTTCGCTTAGGACAAGCACATCAACATTTATATTTTGAAACAATATTACATTAAGGGATCTGTTTGATTAAAGAGAGCATGGAAATGATAGGAATAATTCCAAAGTGGACTCTTATTTGTTAGAGATGCACTAATCTCATGATAACTGGATACAAATGCTAATATAATCATATTTATGATTTTGGTAGCACACAATCTCAATGATCTGAATCCATATTTGATATTTCCGCTTAAACATTGGTCTTGGTCTATCTTTAGCAGCCATCTTTCCACTAGTGTCTTGATTAAAAGTAGAAGTAGTAGGCTGCCCACCTTCCTTACTGATTTGGACCATTAGCTCCTTCCACTGTTCAGACAACAGAACTTTCCTTTGGGGTAAGGCCTTTTTCTCTGATCAAGTCCTAAGTACGAAAAACAGCCTGCAAAGGCTTGTTCAGATCATTTCCATTGCATGAGACTCAGTAAAACCAGAAAGTCTCCATTTTGGGCCACTTTCTAAGTAAATTCTGTCTGAACTAGATCATACCTTTCCAACTGTCTTCCACTTATATGTAATAAAGTCTAAATGATCTCAGTATTGGTCTTTGACCAAGAATGAGGTTAGGTAATTCCCAAGCTATGTTGCAAGATGAAAAAAAAAAACGCACATGGGATGTGCTTAGTGATTGCAGCCAGCACAAGATCTGGTTGCTGACACTGGGAACATGATTTTCATGTCAGTGTTATGCAGTGAATCAGAGACCGGGATCCAGTGCCAATCTAGCTCGTACAATTGCAGTTTACGACCTTGGGTCATCAAAACAGTATTACTGTATTAGAAGGTCACAGCACCCACACAGTGAAGCCTTGCATAGCCTGCTCCAGGACCATGTTGAAATGAGCAGCCATTTGCTTTAGTTCTGGAGCTAGCTTGGTCACTACCATGTAAGAACCTCTGTAGGATGATATCTAGACAAAGCCATTACACAGTGTCACCACTCATAGGTGTAAATGGTACCAATGCATTATTTTTTTGTTACAGGAATGGTCATTCTACATGATCCTTTTGAGGATTTCAAAAGTTTTTGAGTTTTCTATGAAATTAAAGAGGAGGCTGCCATCAAGCACAGTTTTTCTTTAGTATGCATCATACTGATTTAGAAGCCACTTTGCTTTTAACAAAAACTACCAAAACTTTAAAGCTAATAATTTTAGGATCCTTTGTGGCTAAAGTATTCCTACCTTCAAAAATTAGATGTGCATTGTACTCTTAAGAGCAATGAAAACAACAGATTTGCTTGAAGGCTTTGTCAAAGGTCAAATGATGAGGAAACAATTCAAACAAAATCATTTTAAAAAGGAACAGTAAATATAGACCAGTACAACCAAGACAAATGATGCTGGTTCAAACCCTGTATCATGTATCCTGTATTTTGCATTCACAAAAATTAGAGAAGCACATTAAAGTATTTTTAACTTTTTCATAAGTAGTAGTCACATTTTTACCTCCCAGCTGGGATGTAACACCCCCACAGAAATGATTAAGCTTCAGAAAAACAATAAAAGAATCCTGCATATACTTCATCTCCTTCCTAAAAGTAGGCATTGCATTTTAAGAATGTACAGTTAAAGCTTTCACCCTCAGAGGTTCAATAAGCATAATCCTTCTTCAAAAACAAACAAACAAACAAAACAATCACCAGTAAGTTCAACATAATGCAATTCAGTATTTCTGTTTCTAAATCAGAAGTGATAAAGCTTTGCTAAAGCAAGCACAGCTATTAAGTGCTTCAGAGATTTCCCGTTAAGTGTGGTAACAAGAGTGCGTTGTTTTTCAGGATTTTAGTCCTTACTTATCTTACATTACATAAATCATCACCTGTTTTCTGTTTTTATTGTAAATACGTCTTTCAGACTATATTTCATGACAAAGCAGTGGCTTAACAAGAAAAGGCTTTGGTAATCACCTGTATTCTCGAAAACTGTGCAAACAGTTATCCAGCCCAACGGCTTACTTTCAGTAATCCTGCTTTAATCAGAACTCTGACTGCCTGTAGTGAAAGCATTCAAGATTTGCAAGCTAGCTACCATGATCTGACTTGGAAAGATTCTTCGAGAGGCCCGGAAAATCTTTTAGTGCTAAAATTATCTTCGCCTCCACAGTGCCTAAATGGGCCTTGCTTCTGCATATGATAATAGCTTTATTAATCAGCATTCTGTAAGGTATAGTCGTTGCTTTTACCACATATAATGTACACCTTAACTTTAGCTGCCTGAGCCACAAATGACCTCAAGCCCAGACATCTCACTGATGTAGCATTGTATGCAAGCCACAGACTAATTTCTTTAGTATGTGCAGCAGCACCTTCCCTAGGAAGTACAAACTCAGTTATTGCCACAAAGCTTTCACATTAGTTTATTTGAAAGCATAGAGTAATCACGGAACACAGAAAAGTAAAAATCCACAATCTTCTTTTCCTTCATTTTCTTCCACCTGTCAGTTTCCCTTACTTTCAAAGGAATCGGTGCTTATGTCATTATGTCCATGTGTGTAGAGGGAGGATTGTCTTCCCTTTCTTCATAGTTTCCTAATCCTTTGACTGGTTTTAGCAAAAATTTTAGAATGGTATCAGTCTCAAAGGCATTCAGTTTATTGATTATTTTTGCAAAATGGATGGCTAAGCAGAGAATGGATCCTCAAATCAGTTGATTTTTTCAGGAAAATTATACGGCATGAGCACAACCAGTAGCACACTTTGAGAAACCAGTCAGAGATGAAATACTGCAAGATTCCCTAAGCACAAGAAAAACTTAGGTTTCATATGTGAATACACAACACAGAATCCACACCTCAATGAAGTAAGCTGCCTCCCCTCTTTTGCATCTCTGATGTCTAAGAGGGTGGGGAAAAAAAAACTTTCCAACAGTTTTCTTCTTGAATTTTTACTAAAACTCAGCTTAAAAAGTCATCTATCATTAGATGCATTTTAAAGTAGGCTTCAGAAGTTCTGCTTGTCAAGGAGCTATTACCTAAAAACAACAGGGTATTTCAACACATCTCCTTTTATTTGGGGAGCTTTAGTTCACATGCCTTTGAGTACTTTGAGTGTCCCGATTCTAAAGTGGTCATCAAGCTATACTGATCACACTTCTTGTTTGGAAATCTACTTTTAAAAGTAACACACATTTCTGAAGTGGGAACACAACCTCCCTCTTGCCAAATATAAATCTTCCACATCTTAAATTTTCTGGGTAGAAGGGGGACCTGGAAAATTGTTAGCAAAGGATTTAGTTCTCACTCTTTTTAAATGGGCTGTGAGTGTGTTTTTTGTAATGCCCACATACATCCTGGAAGTTGGGTCTGTGCTCTATATTTAATTGCACTCATCTACCTTTCTTCATTCTCAGCTTCAAGGATTCAACGTGGAAAACAACCAGTTCTCTTACGCCAGTGACTGTACAGGTTTCTTCTCTCCTGGAATCTGGATGGGCTTGGTGACATCTACAATTTTACTGTGGATCCTGGCCTATGGAGTCCACATGATCATGCAGCTCACAGCAAACAGCAGATTTGATGATCCCAAAGGTCCAGCTCTGTCAGTTCCACAAACAGAATAGCCATGGATTGATTTAGTGCTGCTTCAGATTCTCCTGGGCTGATATTTATGATTTTTATAACCCTTCTACTTTACAGTATATGTATCCTAAAAAGATATCATCGCAGAATGGGATAATTAAACTACATATTAAAAGTACCCTTATGTTTGGCAATAGAAATAATTCTGCTTGTTATTACCATGATTTTTTAATAACTGTGTTAAGGTCTGACGTGAGGTTGTCAAGGTTATTACTCTCTCTGGCTATTAGAAAGACCAGTACAAACTGCCTTCAGATTATATATTTTTGGCAAAGAAAGATTATCGCAACAGAGAAAAATTGGAAGGATTTATAAATAACTTATTCAATAAGAAATTAAACTTATTATCATACTAAGTATGATTAAATGTGCAGTGCAGAGAATATCTTAACAGAGATAAGGTAATTTTCTTAGCATTCTTCTTTTTTTCTGGGTATATTTGGAGTAGTTTTGAAGTTTGTACAGAAAAGGAGAAAAAAAGCTATAAAGTCACTAGAAGCACTGTGCTAAGGTACTGTTTAAGTCTGAGCATGTTTATGGTCATCTCACTGATTCCAGAAGTCTGAAAACATTCAGTTTGATGAATTCTTTTGCAAATAATAAAGATACTACAGCCTCTCACTGGGAAATCTGACTGTGGAGTGAATTGCTAAATGTTATAAGAAACTAAGTGGTAAAATGATGAAAGAAAGGTAAAATATATTTTTATTCTTTTGTTTGTAATGTTTTGTTAAAATTGCACATGTTCTATTAATAGTTAAAGAACAAAAAGATAGCATTCTGAGGAGGTTATATTTGTCACGAGAAAAATTCTAACTTTTTTGATTTTAATCCATGTCATAGGACAATGATAAAGAGGAAGGAAGGTTAGAATCAATTATTTAACTAAACCAATAATAGTTTCTACCCATCGTTCCTGGATGCCACGTTTTTGGTATGAAGTCAAAGAGGTAAATGAAATACTATGTGAAGCTATTCCTTCTGTATCATTCAACCCTGACCTGGAAAACAGAAAGGATGCTGGCATGTAACTACAAGAGTGACTCTACTGGTACAGTATTTTTCCCAGATGTTTTTCAAAACCTTGAAGAATGCTGGCATTTGATCTATACAAAAATGCAGTGTTAGAAAGGCACTTGTTCTCCACAAAAATTAGTTCCCAGGAGAGACAACTGGACATACTTTATTAGTTCCCTCTTTAAAGCAGGTCACACAAATGAGGCCTCATTGAAAATTTACATAATAGTCATGTAACTGGTAGCTACAAGAGACGAAGGACATTACAAGGGGCCTGGTTTGTAGAACACAGCTTCTACATGATTTTTATCTGGATTCAACAAAATTTGGAATAGATTTTGTTCAACAGTGATGATATATGAGAACTGAGGAACAGAAGGCCACCTAGCTTAGGATCCTGTCTCCAGCAGTGGTATGAGTACGGTGAGTATTAGTACTTCCTGCATGTGTTCTGATCTCAACCATTTAAGCTTGGGGACTTCCTCAGCAAGAGCTGGTGTCTGTATTTAATAATTCTAGGTATATTTATATTCCGTGACTTTGTCCAGCCTCCCCTTGAGCCCGTAGACTCGCCTAAAGATCACAGTATGCTGACTGTAGCGTGTCACTGAGGATATGTGTACCCTCCCTTGCTTGCCTATGCCTATGCTTGCCTATGCCTATGCTTGCCTAGGCTGGGAGTAGGGGAGGAGGAAAGAGTCTCACATAGGCTGTGCCATAGTGAAAATGTAGGCCTCTTTCAGAAGAGATCAAGTAAGCAATGGGGATGTTCAGCCTGGAGAAGGCTCTGGGGAGACCTCATTGCAACCCTTCAATACTTAAAGGGGCCTTAAAAAAAGTATGGAGAGGGACCCTTTACTTGAGTATATAATGATAGACAAGGGGGAATGGTCTTAAACTGAAAGAGGGTAGATTTAGATTAGATGTTAGGAAGAAATTCTTTACTCAAAGGGTGGTGAGGTACTGGAACAGGTTGCCCAGAGAAGCTGTGGATGCCCCATCCCTGGAAGTGTTCAAGGCCAGGTTGGATGGGTCCTTGGCCAACCTGCTCTAGTAGGAGGTGTCCCTGCCCATGTCAGGGGGGTTGGAACTAGATGATCTTTAAGGCCCCTTCCAACCCAAGCCATTCTATGATTCTATGGTGATTCTAAGAGAGGTTAGAAGAGGGGTTTGTTGGTTTAGCTTCGGTAAAGCTGAAGTCCTCAGAGAAAGGGCCTGTCTGCTGTGTTTGATATGACACTTTCCAGGGTAAAGGTGAAGGCGTTTCTTGTGGGGAGGAGCTTTTAATTTCTAGCTTCTCCTGTGACAATGATAGCAGGAACTGGGGCAGTTCCAAGACTGGAACTGGATACCAGTGAGCTGGGGCAAGCCATTTGTTGTAGCCCTGGATGTGTGGGGTTACTATCGTGAAGTCCAAGCTGGCAAAGCACAGGAAAGGAAGGGGATTATCAGCAGCCCTCACCATCCTGGAGGCCAGGTGGCCTGGAGGGGAAAATGAGGGTCCCTCTTAGCAGAGGATGGATTGCTCTCTGTCTCCGTGTGGTGGGTTGACTTTGGCCAGCTGGCAGATGCCCACCAAGCTGCTCTGTATGGTTCTCACAGCGGCCACCCATGCAGCGTCCCACTGCCAGCCCTTGGAGGAGGACACCCAGCACACCACGCCAGAGGGCTGCGTGCACCACCAGAGCCCCCATGTCATCTTGAACCCCTGCGGCTGTACGTTGCGCTGCCCTGCAGCCAGGGACAAACACAAGACTACTGATTTCAGCAGGGCTGGGCCCCAAAAAATCCTAACAGGATTTTGCACCTGCCTGCATCTGTTTACCTTGTTAATAAAGTTAGAAACGTGTCAGGGGCTCCCAGTTCTGTGTACTTCTGTTTTCACAATCCAGCTTAATCATAGGTGCACTTGTTAAAACATGCCTGCCTAGGGAACAGTTCCAGCAAGAACATTAGCTCTGCCTGGAAGGTGTGAGCCTTTAGGACTTCCCCTAGAGCTCACTGAAGTTATCAGAAGTGTTTCCACTGACTTCCATGAGTGCCAGTGCATTTTTCTAAAAAGTACAAAATAATAGAAGGGATGATGGGAAAGAGCACAGCTAAAAAAAAAAAAAAATCCTTTTTAATGTATAAATAAATGAAACTTTATTGATAGTTTCTGATACTTTTTTTCCCTCAAAAAAACAAAACAAAACTACCATACAGCACAACTTGAAAATCAATATAAGCTTAGAAAATTCAAGAAGGTTAAAACCAGAGAAAAACCAAGCCCAAAAGTCCTGAAGCCATAAGTTACTTCAGGCATTTCATCTCAGAACTCAGCAGCGATCACTTGGAGGGGAGAGCAGAGATGGGGCTGCAATCTGAGTCTTCTGACTCCTGCTCCTGCTACTGGTACAGGCTCACTTTGTGTCCTGATGTACTGGTTTCTCTGCTTACAAAATGACCTTTCGCAAACCATGTGGAAACCCATAAATGACTTATAATGAAACAGAATATAGTAGAAATAGTCCCAAAGTAGTATTTTTATGTAGGCAGTAAAGGAAGATAAGTCATTCCATCTGTCAAGGGAAGACTCAATGAAGTAATTGGTTCCTCCTTTCCTTCTGGGTGCCTAGTCAATAATTAATATGCAAATCTATATCAGCTGAATTAGGCAGTGTCCAGGCATTAGAGGGCTCCATAACTCTTTCAACATAGGCTATGGTCAAGCAGGGGAACCTAGAGATACTGAATAAAAGGAATGACCATGAGAAAGCTAACTCCTAGGATAATAAAAGATATGAAAGGAAGCCTGGATATTGGGTATTGGTCACTGTTGGCAAAAAGCTAACAGTAGTCTCAGCAGGTGGTGATTATTGTGGGGACAAGTGGATAATCTTCTTCTTACATTTCTTATATAATCTTCTCCTTACATTGAACAAGAGGAGCAAACGATGCACACTTACGCAATGGGGGCAGGGAGTCCTTTTCCTGCAGGCTGTTTTTTTTCTGTTGCATCCTGTGGTGGGTTGACTTTGGCCAAATGTTAGAGGTCAACCCAGCTGCTCCCTCACTGCCCCTCCTCTACAGGACAGAGGAGAAAATAAGATGGAAAAGAAAAAACTCATGGGTCAAGGTGAGGATACGGAGACCACTTAACCAGTCACTGTCACAAGCCAAAAAAAAATAGAAAGACTTGGGGAAAATTAATTTAATTTGTTGCCAATTGAAATAGGTGGGATAGTGAGAAACAAATATAAAACACCTTCAGTCTGCCCAAACACAAAAATCCTGTGCTGTCTAACAATCTTTCAATAAAGGAACCCAATCTTCTTCTGTTTGCTAATAAAGGTTATTCTCTCAGATTAGTATATTCTCTATCAAAATTTATCAATGCAAAATCAAGGAGAAAAGAGCTGTTTCTTCAGACCTCTGATTTCTAGAAGCTTAAAAAAAATATTGAATTGCAGTGAAGGAAAAGAAAAAAAAAAAAAAGGAAAGAAAGAAACAAGATCTTGCCAAGGGGTGGTTCCCTAAGTAGCTAGTCTCTCACTTCCACAATGTGGGTCAGCATCTTAGTCTTCCTACCTGTGTGGGTGGAAAGGAGACCTTCCTACAGTGCCTGAGATCCAAGAGCAGATCATCTGCCACTGATGTACCACAAATGAAGAGGTTTCCTGTTCTTCACCACAACTTTTAGTATGCCTTCTGTTTGAACACAGATTCCTTGCTCTAGATTGGCTGGATTTCTCTATATCCCTGGACCTGGTATGTTCTTGAATTATTATAACTGAACTTAAGTTTTGACTCTTATATATCATTTATTACTACCATGATAGAAAATGATTTACTGAATGATTGTATCTTTTCTGTTTTTCAAATGGCAACGTGCATGTCCAGTAGAAGACTGTGAAATCCATTTCCAGTCTGGTTTAATACTCCTTTAACTAATTGTGTAGAAGTCACATAGGATGAGGTACAGTGACCATGGTATCATATGCAACTTTCTTTAGTTAATGAAAACTGTGCAATAATAATGTTTGGAGCATAATAAATAAATAAATAAATAAATAAAACACAAATGTTTTCATAAAAGTACTTTTGGAGGATGGGTAAGTTCAGGACTTTCTGATGTAATGTTAGAATTTTAATTTTATGTATCCTTTTTATCCTGGATAAATACGGATACATATGGATAGCAGAGTGATCAATTCACCTATTTTACAAATATCTTTCACTGAAGCATACTGGCATGATTTAAGACATTACTCTCTCAGTCTACCCTGCCTTCTATTCATGTGTACCGGTGGCTCAGCTGTTCATTCAGTTCACACTGCTGTGCTCTCATTTTTCACCAAGGAGGTAATATATCAGATGTTGCACTAGAGTAGCTGAGATGCAGGTGCTCGTCTACGTCTGTCATTCCCGCTTCTGAGTAATAAAAGTCTGGCAGGGGAGCAAAGCACATAGCTGCAAACATTGATGTCTTAACACATTACAGTGATATTGATGAAGGATTTTTTTTCATAGCTGTCAGAAGAAGAAACCAAAGCATGCAGGCAGACAGGTGACATGGCGGGGTTCAAGACCACACTGCTGACAGCCTGAGAGGCAGGACCAGCTCCATTTTGGGTGCTGTTTTATGTCTGCGCATGCCTGAATGCAGTTCAGCTAACAAAGCGTGAGAGCAATCTCAGGAGTGCTCTGTTTCATATCCTGCTACACAGACCCTAAAGGCTGACCACAGGCAGTACCTAGAGGGCACCACGATCTAGGTGTGGCCTTCTCCCACTCTGTATCTTCAGATTGCAGTTGAACAGAGGTGTCCCAGGCCTCAGATGGTCTCAACCCTTATGTTTAAAAAAAAGAGGGAAAGGAAATGTGGAAGAGAAGGGGCAATACGAGCCATCCTGTTTTGCTCAGACTGAGCAGCTCCTAGAGTCCTACACCCCACTGGACAAGCAAGGATGGCAACAAAGGGCCCTGCCACTACATGTGAGGGTGCGCACACCTGCGTGGTGCTGGGATGTCTCAGAAAGCTCCCCAGATCTTCCGCGTTCGCTCCCAGAGCCGCTGCTGGGGGCTGTCTGCAAGCTGAGGCAGGAACCCCGGCTTTGGCGGCCCTCCAGAAACTGAGGTGGCTGCAAGAGCGTGGGAGGAGGGAGCCCTGCACAGGCTATACCCATTTGTCTTACCATGTGCATGAAGCAGCAGAAGCGAACCCCAGAGTGTTTGAAACAGGCATTTGAATTTTGAATGGAAAAGTCTGAGGCTTCGTCTATCTTTTTTAGAGCTAGCTTGTGTTACAGTTACAAAACAGATGGCCAGCTTTTGCTTGTGCAGCTTTTGTGGGTGTGTACTTACGCGGCCAGAGTGGAACGGTTGCATCATATTTCATTGATTTTGATTTTCACAGACGTTTTGGGGGAGGTACTGGTTCGGTTGGTTTTGCAGCCAAAAGGTGGACCTTCATGGTTTACTACTACCAACTCGTGCGGCGTAGTAATGGTGCTTAGGTACCCAAGTGGAGAGAAATTATTGCGAGTTTTGTTTTGGTTTGCCTTAAGTAGCACAAGAATTATTTATTGAATGAGTGAGGGAAATGAGAGTTTGTTCATGCTCTGACATCATTTGAACCCATTTCTCCTATAATTGCTTTTATAGCACTCTTTGAAGTTCAAGGGGGCAGAAAGGGATTAGTGGTCATAGATTGTTGGGTCAAGCACGCTTCTGGTGACAAATGAATGAGTTAAAGATTAACAAATAGTTTTCTCAATTGTGTTATTTGAAACACTTTCTGTGGTAAAACTGATGTTTAAGAATTGAATGAGATAAAGGATTTTGCATAATGAATGACTACCTTCTAGTTACTTTTACCACCTTTCCTTATCAGAAAGGTGAAGGACCCTTCAGTGGGGTCATTCTCTTCATCTGGAATAGCCAAAGGTTTCTCTTCAAAGATTCAGTAAGATTGCATGTTACTCATTAAATAAAATCTGCATCTTGTCTAATCAGCAGTGCGTGTGTCTGCTGCAAATCCAGGACTGGATTCACCTGCCGTGCAAAGTGACTCATTCTAAAAGCTGTTTATGGTGAGGCTGTTGCTGTACATGCAAATTACACAGCAATCAAAATTGCAGCTCAAGTGTTCCTCTTCTTTGATATTTTAATATATTGGGCCTCCTGTCTCAAAGTGTCAGCACAGACCTTCAACTGCAATACAATCTGTGCTCCAATGTTTTATACCCTTTTAATGAAAAGAAGACTGACAGGCACTTGCAGCAGAGGAAATGATATCTGTTTTTAGTGTTCTAAGTACAATCATTTCATTATTGTCATTAATTATTATTCTTTTACTGTATTTGGAAGGATGATCTTTTCCCTTTAAACACTAAGTCCAATGTTAAACAATCACTTATTAGATACTTTTAACACCGTTAAGGAACATAGTGTCCTTGCTTTACTGGTGGTGCTATGGCGGTAGTCATTTCATACCCAATACTAATACATGTTTCTCATACAGAAAAAGGTCTCCAAATCAAAACGTACTGGTGGAAATTGCTTCATCTGTAAGGAAAGACTGCAGCTTTTGGCAGAACATAACCTCTATTTACTGCTGAACTACAGCATTGTGTGAAATTGCCTATTAAGTGGAGAACACAGCTGGTATTTGGGATGACACTGGCTGTATCAGCCATACAGTCTGGCCAAGCCACTAAGATTAGCAGTTTTCCTCCCGCTCCTGAAGGGCTAATCTGAAGCCTCTTCAGATTTATGTCTCCCTGCTCTGCAGTGTGGCATTGCCACCACCTCCTAGAGATGCTGCTGCTTCAGTGCCGCTCACCTGGTATGGCGAGCTCATTGACTGAGCCTGGCCTCGCTTAGCTTGTTCAATCCTAGCCAAGGTGGTTGGGACTGGAGATCATGTGTCACTGCCCAATATTTCTAAATTTCAATTATTGTAAGCTCATCAAAAACACAAGCAACCCAGAATTTACATCTGCTCAAAAATAATTTAGTCAAAAGAATCAATAGTCAAGGGCCAAGCCTTAAGCCTCCTTTTGATGAAAAGTTGCTCACAGCTATATAAATTCAAACTGACTTAGAAAACAGAGGAATGTAGGAAAAAAAAAATCCTTGTATGCAGGAGCTCTAAAAAGAGATTGGGAGACCTGCACAGGATACAGGAATGAATGTTTTTTGTATAAATTATGAAATACTGCAAAAGTTTAGAGAAGAAACCTGTAAAGAAAAAGAAGAAATTCCTGTCTCTTTCCCAGCTTCCTTCCTGTGGGGAATAATACATAAATAAATAAATGGGAAACCATAGCAGCTCTTTTAAAATGCCAGGAATACTTCTGTCACCATAAACTTTGTTCTGTAGGAATGCATGTGTTGTGAAAACAAACAAACAAACAAACAAAAAAAAAAAACATGTAAACAGCTTTTTCTGAGTGAAGCTTTTATTCTGAGAAAGGATCTGCTTATACAGAAAAAGTGAGCATGGCTATATTTGTTCTTTGAAAACAGTCTCCAAGGGAGAGCCTGCAGTGTCAGACTGCTTCCAGTCCTCCTGTTAGCTTGCTCTGAATGCGTTAGGCAGAGAAAACAAACACTGTGCTGTGCCATTCGGGTCCGCCCCCTTGCAAAAAATGGGCTGGCTTGCTTCAGGTTGTCCTGGGGTTAAGAAGCAGGAAAGCAAGGTGTCCTTCTCTCCTTCCCCTATCCTTACAAGCAGCGGGCACAGCAGGAGTATCTATGGTCTTCTGAACTTGAGTGTTTATGAAAAACACATCAAGCAATGTCAGCTCTCCTCTCTGAGAAGTGTCAAAGAGAAGTGTCAAATGCCCTCTGCACTTTGGTCACAACAACCCCAAGCAACACTACAGGCTTGGGGGAGAGTGGCTGTAAAGCTGTGCAGAGGAAAAGGATCTGGGGGTGTTGGTCGATGCTCACCTGAACATGAGCCGGCAGTGTGCCCAGGTGGCCAAGAAGGCCAAGGGCATCCTGGCTTGTATCAGTTATAGTGTAGCCAGCAGGACCAGGGAGGTGATTGTCCCCTGTGCTCTGCTGTGGTGAGGCCGCACCTCGAGTACTGTGTTCAGCTTTGGGCCCCTCACTACAAGAAGGACATGGAGGCCCTGGAGTGTGTCCAGAGAAGAGCTGTGAAGCTGGTGAAGGGCCTGGAACACAAGTCCTGTGAGGAGCGGCTGAGAGAACTGGGGGTGTTTAGTCAGGAGAGACCTTATTGCTCTCTACAACTACCTGAAAGGAACTTGTGGGGAGCTGGGGGTTGGCCTCTTCTCAGATAACTAGCAATAAGACAAGAGGGAATGGCCTCAAGTTACACCAGGGGAGGATAAGGTTAGAAATGAGGAGACATTTCTTCTCAGAAAGAGCAGTCAGGCATTGGGACGGGTTGCCCAGGGAGGTGGTGGTGTCACTGTCCTTGGGGGTGTTCAAGGAAAGGTCAGACATGGTGCTTAGGGACACGGTTTAGCGGGTGACATTGGTGTTAGGGGGATGGCTGTACCTGATGATCTTTGAGGTCTCTTCCAACCTTAATGATTCTATGATTCTATGGATAAGGAAGGCATCATCCTGCTCCCTAATAGGCAGAATTGGGTTGGCAGCTGAACATTGAGCCTTTTGCTATTTCATCTTTTTTCTCATGGGGTTACCTTGCCTGTCTGCATGTCTGACTTCACGCTTCACCTGTGTTCAAGTTCACCTTGTTTCCCCTCTTCTTCGTGTTTGCAATGCATCTGCTTGCTATGAACAGCAGAAGTGAAGGGTCAACCAGGTCTGATTTGGAAATAGGGTGAAGACTGTAACTCTGGAATATCCCTCTCCTGCCCACAGACAAGGCTGCACGTTCTAGCTGGTCCTTCTTGTTAGGTGACCCAAGTGCTTGGAGCTGAGCACACTACTTAAAAGCATTTGGCAAGTGCAATGCCTATCAGAGAGCAGCACAAGTCCTATTTGTCGTCCTTTGCTGAAGGATAAGTCAGTTATTTGTTTAGGAAATAGAGGCTGTAAAGCTTAACTTGTGATATTTTAGTCACTTCCATGGCAACAGACTCTGAGAGAACAAAGCGGGACTTCAACAGATCATGTAACAGCTTGGAAATGGAATAGGGAAAATTAAACGTAGCGATACTATGGAGTTTTCCCTAACTTGTGAATGTTACCTCTGTTAGTTAACTGCTAATGTAATCAGTGAAGTAATTGCTGTACTGTCAAGCAATTAAGGGCAAACTGGCATTGATTTCTTCCAGTTCTTAGGCATTCCTTGTTTCTGTGAGGACAGGGGATGTGCCAGCCCAGCACGGTGCCCCTTTCCCCCAGCTCAGCACGTTGGTTACACTGTCCAGGGATAATACACATCTTCCAGCAGATGCCCTGCAATATCTGTATTTAAGGGGCAGCATTGGATAGAAACAAGTCTTCAAAGGCATTGGAAAGAACAGGAATTTTTCCAACTCCTTCTGTAGGCTTCAGATTTGGCTTTATCTTAGAAATCTGGCGTAGCCCATTGCAGAGTAGACTGAGTAAGAGGTTGCAAAACACATGGCTGAATGACAGGACTGCAGACCTTCTGTGTTTGAAGGCAAACCCCTTATGTTCCCAGTCGGAGTTAGATCTGGTCACGGGGATGTTAGACCCCTCACCACAGAAAGGGAGAGGGAGAGACGTTTTTACTTTTGTCATTTTTGTGTTATGGGTATAACTTGTTCCATTGCCTTTGGCTCAGTCATGCATGTAGCACCAAAGAGGGCAATAGTGCCCGTGTATCAAATGGCTTATTTTTTTAGGCTTTCACATACTTCAGGGAAAGGGAGGATTATTAAATGATAGAGAAGATGAATGATAAAGAAAAAAATGTGTTGTTTCAAATCTCATCTCGTGCGTCTCTAGTAAATAAAAATTGCTGCTGCAATATGATGTGAAAACAAACAAAACCCAAACAAACAAAAACACACAAAAGGGTTTGGTTTTAACTTCAAATGCAAATGACAGCATTTGAGTCAATTACAAAGCAAGTAACTGGTTAAGTAGCTCCATAAGTGAAGCTTGAACTTTTAAAACTTTAATTCAGTCTATTGCTAGAAGTGTGCCACTTCGATAAACCAATTATTCTTGAAGAGTATTTCTGTCATATCTCTTCCAGTATAGCCTTCACCCTGAGGAGAACAAGAAAGTCAGTGAGATTCGGTCATTTTTTAGCAAACAACGTAGGGACTGTCAGATTGCAGTGTGACTTCTGGTTTTTGAACCTGCTGGCAAAGATGAAGTGCTTGTCAGCCCTGTTAGCCAAATCATTTTCAGTTCTTCTCTCATTCAGCAGCTGCAGACCAGTGGAGAGAGTTTGACAGTCAGACATTTCAGCTCTAAGATTTATCATTCCTTGCTTTCTCCCACCCAGCCCTTGCATTTGTCTGGTACTTACTCTATAAGCCTGCCACAACCCTTTTCTAAGGCAGCTTCAGGAGTAAACAAGAGAACTTGCTGCCCCTCAAAGCCTTCCGTATAATTTTATACTCTGCCTTGAATAACTTCAGTTTATATAGCAGGACACATAATGAGGTTATATTAGGAACTGTGATCTCATTCCCGTTGCTGGAATATTGCAGAAATCTGTACTGCAAATGCAATGTTTGGTCCACCATGGAGGTAGGTGTCACTGACACATGTTCATTTACCAGTGTGGTTTTATGTTCATTCCTTTTCATTACTATCTCATATTGTTTTTCAAGTCTACTTGACATGAAGCAGACACTTGAGATAATTCCCCCTTAGTTCTCTTTAGATCTTAAAATACTAAGCTCCTAAATATAATTCTAAGAAGCAGAAGGTTGTGGGCACATCAGGAAGGCTTGGAGTAGGGAGGCAAAATTACCTAGAGGTTGGAACTGGAGAAATCCATTTTTTTCTGACTGACATTTAGTCTACCAATAATCTACAATATGTCACTCAGTGCAAAACAGTCAGTCTCAATTTTTGGACACAATTTTGTAATACCTGCAGTTGGAATTTAGACGAAGAACTAAGCTAAAGGTTCTCAAACACCAGGTTAATACAAGCAATTGACAATGCAGCTGAACATTATGACAACTGAACCTAAACTTTCAGATTCAGACTGGAAATTAACTTTTTTGGAGACTAGCCACTAACATGGAGGCATTCCGAATGACAGTCTGCTTTAGAAAAATTCACACCTTCCTCTCCATGTGCCATGATTTCTGCTTCAGTAAAAGAGAGAATCACTGAGATGTGCCTTGAGAAACTAGTAAATGATGCTGTGCAGCTGCAAGGTATTCTATGCTTCTTTGGAAAGCTGAACATCCACTTTTTCAGGTAAAGTATCTGAACAATTATTTATTTTGTGCCAGTGAAACAGCATTATTTTAAAATAAATTGGTGAAGGAGACATTTTTACTTCAGATTAAACTGTAGATTAAATTGTACTTAGACTCTTGACAGCTGTCCTCATTTTCCCCTCACTTAGTGTAGTGGTAATGTAAGTTTTGTTTCACTGAAGTCAGGAAAAAGAAACTTTTAATGTTGTTTTGGTTGTGTTATTGCATTTTTTTCCCCTTTATTTTCAAGATAAAGGCAAGTTTCCAAGTTAGAGGGAAACTAGACATTATACCCTTGGTGCAATATGTCCACAGTTTCAGTTTGAGTCTTGTAGGCCTGACTGTAATATAATAATTTAGCAGGATAAGGATTATTTTAAAAATAATAATATTCCAGTAATTACTTGTAACAGCGCCAAATCCTCAGATATCTAAAGCGCATTGGTTCCTTACAACTTGCTGAGAGGAGAGAAACAGTTCTGACTTTTTAATTGTGTATGAGCTGAACAAAAAATGAGGAGAATCTCTATAAACAATCTTTTTATTCTGATGATTTCTAAAATTTGCAAGTGGAAGAAGTGAGCCCCATTTAATCTCTTACTATTCCTGCAGGAGAAATCTGTCCTCTTTCAGACAGCCTTTGAGTAGGAAATAAACCTTCAAACTGATGAACATCAGAACCTCAGAAGCATGATGCTACTTTTTATTTTTCATTATCTGAGGAATGAATGAAGATAAATAGGATATTTTTTATCTGTATTAGAGACAAAAGACCCAGAGGGTTTGATTCCTTGTGAAACCTAAAAATGTTTTATGAAGGTTCAGACATTTATTGGCATTCAAATTCCAGTGATCTTCACAATAGTAGAGCTTATGAGAAAGTTTGGGTATTAAAAATTACCCTTTGAGTTACTGTGTTGCACCTAAGAACTTTGTACATGCTTAAATTAAGAGTACAGCACATACCTGCTATAAAATACAGATTTACCACAATGTATGGACAGCCTGTTTGCTTGCTGTTTACTGTAAGAAGTGTCTGTCAAACCATGCTACAGCAAGCAACAGACATTCACTGTGAAAAGCATCCTTGGCAAAAAATTTTTTTTAAAAAAAAGGGTAATGCAAAATTAGTTGAAAAAAAAAATAAATGAGTAGGAAAGTAGACAATCCTTTGTGCAGATTTCTGAAATTCACCTAAGAACACACTGTATGTATTCAGTTGTATTCAGCTATAGCTCACCACGATGCCTGTGTTTGCAACAGCCAGTGTTTGCGACACAGTGCTCACTACCGGTAAGAAGTTGGCTCAGCTGCAGGGATTAGCCAATGTTAACTCACATCAGGTGAGGACATTAATGCCTAATCGTTACATTTATTGTTGCACTGCTCTCAGTATCGGTAACAGAGGGCACGGGTGTAAGAAGAATGTTGTTTTGCAATGATTAGGTCTGCCCATGACCAGCTCTGCAGGTCTGCAGCTGGCCTTCTCAAAAGTTTGGGGGTGCACTTCAGATTTGGGATTTTATTTTGGGTAAAATATCAGCCTTTTAGGAGTTTGGCTGCAGGGAATGGAGCCGAAGTGTGTTACCTCCCTGTATGCATGGGCACGGGGAGGCCTGTGCTTCTGCCTGCGTGGTCAGGCTCCACACGACCCGTGTCCCAGGCTGGTGTGTCTTGTCCTGGCCGCAGGCTGCCCTGTGCCTCAGGTCCTGCAGAGCCAGAGCAGACCCCGGCCAGAGCCAGAGCTCTGTCTTCAGAGCTGGCTTTGCTATTTGGCCTCTCAAGAGAGGAGAAGGGTGAGGAAGATATTAACAGGGTTAGTGACTTTTAAGTGGGCTGCGGCCATTCCCAGTACGGTTCCTTTTCCCTCCGAGGCTGAGCAGCAGTGTCCAGACAATCTCATCCTGAGCACTGGCCACCAAAAAGCCATTTGGCCAGCCCTGTTGAGAAGCCGTGAGCCAGGCAGATCTGAGGTCTGATTTGTTGGTAGCGGTGTTTCCATGCTGTTTCTTTAGATAGAAACTAGGGCAGCTGCAGCCAACTGGAAAGAAGGAAAGGTGGGGAAAATTGCTCCAGAGCAAGAGTGCATCAGGATGAGGAAAGTTTGAGAGCAAGTAGTGGGGGAGCAGGGCACAGGGTTGGGAACCTGCAGCTCAGGGACAGAAAGGGCTGCGAGGAACAGAGCCGGCCCTGCGGGGCCTGAGGGAAGCCTCTCCAGATCACTGCGGTCCGTGCAAAATTTCCTGCTGACAGGAAGCCACAAAGATGTCTGAACCAAGCCCAGAATAAAGGACTGAGTCAGAGAGGGAGATACGTATAAAAATCAATTTTATGAATGTCTTATCTAGCTGTTTTTTTTTTTTCTTTTTTTTTCTTTTCTAAGTCTTAGAGCCTTTTGATTGCCTTTGAGGAGCCCGCTCTAGGGAACTGGCCTAGGGAGGGAACTGCAAAGCTGAGGACTGCTTTCAGTCTCCTCACCCAGCTGTGCTCAGCTATTCCCCAGCCCCAGCAACACAAACTTGAGTCTGGCTGAAGACCAAATCGGTGTAATGCAGCGCTTCTCTCCTTGGTTGCTCTGCAACCAGCAGCTGCAGCCTTCCTGTTGTTAGATCACCCTGACACTTCGCGGAGGAATGTGGAGGCATTGGACCTTGTGACAGAAGAATTTACAGACTGCTTGATTAGCCAGGAGAGAGTTTTCCAGAATCTGACAGAAAGTCTCATTAACCCCCCGTTATCGTTTTTTAGAATACCTTGGGAAATGGGTGTGTGTGTCTGCATACGCACACTGCGTATATATCCTGTAAGGGACAGCTGTCATCGCCACCCGTAGCACATCTGGCTGCAGTGGGTTAACGGTGCTTGCTGTCAGTCTGCTTCCAGAGCGTGAGGACCCTAAATGAAATGGGACGTGGATGCTGTTAACCCACACAGCAGAAATATCCACTGGAAACTGTCTCAGCCTCAGCAGCAAGAGGAGATAGATCTGGTTTCGTAAACCTTAGTTCAGGCTACTGTCCCTCCTCCTGACTGGGACCACTGCCCACAGCTGTGGGCAGGCAAGAGGAATTTGGCTATTTGGCACTGACAACTGGGGCTGACATCCCATGTGTGGGATGAGCCAGCCTCGAGCTGTGCCAACCTTGGTAGAGAAGACTGAGGTGAGAACATGGGAGGTGTATTGTCCCCCTCCAGGGACTGGATATAGTGAGTGTGAGTGGCTGGTACAGTGTCAGGCTGGCCTTGAGTGCAAGAGTTGGGAATGTCGTTCTAGTTTTCCAGAAGTACTTTTGTGTACTGAACAAATAGGCATGTTATAATGGGATTTTAAACTGTTGACGCAGGTAGGACATACGTTTTTCAGAAAATAAGGGAAATTTATCGGTGATAGTAAGTTGGGGTTTTTGTTTGTTTTCTGTGAAAGTTGCCATGTGACATAACAGGAAAGGGAAGAAAGGGTTAATTTCATTGAAATGTGGACAATTTGTTTAAAGTGTATCCAACAGTTGGCCAAGAACTTAATTTAAGCTGCTGCTGTTTAGTTTGCTTTGTAAGAATGCAGCCCTTTGGAGCCCAGAGCGGCTGGTATTTTGCTACCTATCAGCATACACAAATACAATCTTTTCTTCCAAAGTGTTTCCTTCTGCCTGTTCATAGGTAACGTAATAATCATTCAGGACATGCTTTAGAAAAAAAGAAAGGATCCTGTTCTGAATAAGTCTTACTATTTATTTATTCATTTATTTATTTAATTATTCCACTACGGCTGGATGAAAATTTTGTGGGGGGTGAGGAGAAAGAGAACATAATCCAGAATTTAATTTGCAAGAACCAGAAGGAGGGGAAGCTTGCGGGGATGTCTAGAGCTCATTCCTTCAATCTCAGTCTGTAAATCTTTTACAGAGCTATATATGTAAGTTGGCTGGATGTTAATCTTTGCAAAGATTAAGAGTAAAGGTCGTGACCTGAAGCCAAGTTGGAGGACACAGTGATTAATGTCTCTCCATAAGTAATTTCAATAAGGAATTCCAGGGTGCCACACTTTATATGTTTTTGGAGTTGTATTATATCTCCTTCTTCATATTTTCTTGGAAATTGGAAATACATGGCTAATGAAATCTTTCATATGAAAATTGATACTATTGATTTATAAGACACAAAAGGCATTTCTGTTTTCTGGTATGTTAAGTATGCTTTGTGTCCCTTCTGTCCTAATTTACACCCACTAGATCTGGTGATCTGAATTCCTTGGCCTAAGCAGATCCTCCAGGCAAGTAGGTCATTGGAGCGGAACAGTAGAGCTGGCCAAGGCCGTGTGTTTCCAGTTCACATGAGAAGTTAATATCAAAACTTACCTTTGTTTTGAATCAGAATAAAACTAAACTAAGAGCAAAAAATGTTGCAGGTTAGAAATTAGGGGGGGGAGGGGAGCCATCTATTCCAAATTCCAAAATTCCATCATTCCAAAATTAAGTTGTCCATCTGTTGTTGGCTTTGGCTGCTGCTGAAAATTTAGCCTGGCTACCTGAGCAAGTTTCTATGTGTCACTCTTACCAATACTGCAAGACCTAGTGTATGCACTCTCCTTCAGGTAAAGGAGCAGTAGTTCATTCCTGCTTCATCTCTGCTGCACAGAGGTACTAGCAGACATGCTGTAGACCCGCCTCCAAACTTATGTTGAAATTACTTGTTGGAGAAGCCTTGCCTACTGCTGATGTACTTTTGTGAGCGTCCGTTGACCCTGGAGCCTGGAGACTCGGCTACGCGTGGCCGAGGTGGCTGGAAGCCTGCAGAATACTGCTGAGGACTCAATGAAAACACATCACAAGGACCAAGAGGCTTCTGCAGAACTTTTCAAGAGATGGTGTCCGATTAAACAGCATATTTCAAACGTCCTAGCTCCTGCTCCTACAGCTTTTCTTACACAGTTATTTTTGTGGGGAATTGCCACAGCTTCTTTCTTTCCCTCCATCATAATGAATTCTGGAGGGGATGTGAATGTCCCCTAGTTCTGCACTATAACTGATGAACAGATTTGTTATTTATTAGGTGCTGGCACCACTGTGTACTCGGAGCTCCTGTTGGCTTCAAAGGATGACACGGATAGGCTTTCAGTGAATGACTGCTGAAGATGTGAAATGCACATGCAGGGAAAAAGAAACTCTTAAAACATCTTAAGATCTCAAGTACAGGCTCAGAATTACTTCTAATAACAAAGTAATATCATTTTTCTGTGGTTTTCATGTATGCTGTTAGGCATAATTAAGAAGAATTCCGACTCTTTCCACAAAACCAGCATGGCCCTACAATATTAATTTACAGTTTGCTTTGAACTTGAAATAAGTAATTATTTCAGAATAAGGGAGAATGGGTGGGTGCTAACCAAACCTCATGATTAGTACTCCCTGATCTTTCAGGCTGATTTCAATACTGATTCATTTTCAAATGATGCAAATTGGAAGAGCCTTAAAATATGGTTCAGTGCAACTCAGGACCTGATTTCTGATTTCTGTATTTGGTCTGTTTTAAAAGAAAATATTAATGGTTAAACAATTATTAATATTTTTCTCTTATGTACTTTTGCTTTATTATATTAATAAATACATTACTGGATGCAGAGAGAATCCTGTAATTCTATGGTGAGTTTTTACATCTGGATTTCAGTCTTTGATTATTGAAATATGTTTTCTTGGAAATATATGTTTCCATTGAAATATATGTTTTCCTGCACAGCTGATTAAATAACACTGATACAAATATGCTTTCTTGTTATGTAACTGCACTTGTATCCCACAATAAACAGTTTTCTTGCAATAAAAAACACTTGCAACATAGCACAGAAAATCTCATGTTGCCTATCTTATAACATGTTAGGGGGATTACTTCCAAATTCAGTGAAACTTCTTGTAAACTACTAAGTTGCAAACACTTTGTTTAGCTAAGTTAAAGTAAACACTTGTTAATTCATGCAGACTAGTTCTGTGGGTATAACAGAATTTACATTTGGTCACTTTTCATCTCAGTAGAATTAGCCATTTTAAAAATTACTCCACGGATGACTTTTTGCTAACACTCCATTACTTCTTCGGGTAGTCCCAGTGATAACACTGAAAACAATCTGTGAATCTATGCAGACACGGCTGTGAAGATGAGAGCAGAGCCAGTCTCCATCCCACCCCGGTGGAAGGTTGTGTCTGCAGCCTTCTCCCACTGCTGCAGTTTCAGCCTGAAATTTAATCAACTTTGTTAGCAGAAAGATTCTTCGCCGTGCTGAATGAGGCTGATGATATGATGTGTGTGCTAGTATCTTACTCTCTCCTCCAAGCAGTGTCTTGCTTCACAAGCCTGTTCCCTTTCACTGGAACTGCCTGACTTAGGGCATGCAATGTGACCACGTTGACTACCAGCAAGGCACTCAGCCTCCTGTTTGCACAGGAGACACTCCACCAAGCTAAGCTTGTACAGTGCTTACTAGGTACTGAGAGAGCTCCCACTGAAAGAGTGAAAAAAAAAAGAAAAAAAATATCTTCAGAAGGCCCCCAAACTGCACAAGTCAATTTTACTTTAATTCTAGTTTGTTGCTACTGCATGGGGAGATGGGAGTACTTGTGTGCTTTGTTTTGCTACTAGATTTCATAGATTTTTTTTTTTTTGAGAGAGTGTCTGGATTACCAAGAATCCCTGAGTAAACATGTCTGTGTGTTTATTGTCCAAAATTAGTGAAAGATTAGGAAGTAAAATCTTGATTAAGATAAACCTGTCTTTGGTGTGGCTATGAGAAGGAAATATTCTCAGGACTGTATAAACTTAAATGACTGCTCTGATTTTATTGTTGATAAATCCTGGTCACAGGAAAAGACACAAAGGTTGACTGAAAAATGAAGGAAGGGATGAGAAAAACAGTACTGAAGATTAGCTAAAATATATGCCTGTCAATGAGAATACTTTGGATGAGCTCATCTAGCAGTTTGATAAACTTTATAATGACAAGTACATAAGATTATTGGAGGAGAAGATATACTTCAAAACTCAGAAGTATTACGAAGTCAAAACTTTACACATAATTAAGCATTGTAAGATTTTTTTTTTATGTGATTTTGCATGTGGATGTTTAGGAAAAACATACACCATTTTTGGAGAATAAATTATTAATTTCAAGTTTGGAGCCAAGGCAGGAGAAGATCTAATAAAGAATTCCAAAAATCTGTACTAAGAAGAGAAAATAGAATTAGATTCCCGTGGCATGAATGTGGAGAGCATGTAGGTAATATAATAGAAGGTTGATCAATAAAATAGCTCTTGGGAATACTGAAACAAACAAAAAAACACCAATATTTATTTTCTCACAAGGTTAAATTTAATGGAGAAAAATAAATCTTACGTATTTTAAAGCATATTAATAAAATGGAACAAAAAATATCTTCTATGGAACAAGACAAACTGCAAAAGTTATTAGTGACTGTAAAATGAAAAAAACGAGATTAAGTTTAGGAATGATCATTTAAGGATGATTACTCCAAGAAATTTTACTCAGTGACATTGATCAGTTAAAATTTCTTACACACATTTTTTACAAACTATCTTGATTCAATTTTATATTTTCCCAGAATGAATGTAGTACTCTTCTTTGCGATAATTCTTCTTCTGTTCTTCCAAGGAAGTGGAAGTTGAACATTGTCCTGAGTATAAAGCAAAGATAATAGTCAATGGTTTTGCCTGATTAAGTTCTTTCCTCAACAGTAACACAAACTGATCAGTCATCTCAGACAAAAGTCAGCATGGCTGATGACATTAGCATGTCATCAACGCACAGACAACATCAATTGCAGAAAGTATAATTATACCACTTCCAGTTAGCTGTCATCACTTGAAATAATTAAACAACAAAGAGCTGTTAAGCTAGCAAACAACTGATGAAATGATTTAAATATTTTCCCTTCTCATATTGCTTCCCAACACATATCATTATAGTACAATGCTCAATGTGACTCAAATTTTAGTTGATGGAAGACCACATCAAGTAGATTTTGCTGTCGTGAAGGAAAGCCCCCTGCAAACAAAGCCGTATTTTATAGTCAACAGTGCCAATCTAGGCAGACTTTTTTTCCTGCTTATTTTGCATTCTGTATGAGCTGAAACATGCAGCCTTCGAAAAAAGAAAGCTCTTTTCTGGGAATCATATCATGCCATTAATTTTAAAACAAAATACATCCTCCAAAATGATAAAGATCAAAAGCATAGGATAGTTTTTAATCAGGTGGCACCTGAATTTTTCTAGCTCAGATTGTCTGCTGAAAAAAAATATGAACTACTTTCACAAACATATTTTGAAACTAGTTGCCAAACGTGTTGTGTAATCTAGGAGAGTATTATTAGCACCTCATGCTCTGAAGAGGTTTACAAATTCATATTTGCTCTAGCACGGGCTCTGTCACTTTATGACATGAGGAATGTATACCATTGAGTGGGGAGAAGTCTGAAACATCTGTACTAAAAACTCCAGCAGACCATTAGACCACGCATGGCAGTTAGCCACTCTGGTATGCACACATACTTGACCAGACTTTGGGAGCATCTGTTCTGATAAAAAGATTTGCCCATGCAGATCCTCTCTAGCTTAAAGATTTTGGTCCTCTTGATGAAGGAGGGTTCATACAGCACAAACTACTTGGCCATCATTCAACAAACATAAACATGGAAATCATATTTTCTTCATAGGCAGCTCTTTAAGGACACTTTTCATAGAGTGCAAGAGCTCTCAATTCCCATGTGTAAGAAATGAAGCAGGAAAGGCAGGAAAACAGACTTCACCTTTGAAGAAAGGCTGAGAAAGCTGGGGTTTAGCCTAGAGAAGAGAAGGCTACAGGGAGACACACTGCAGCTTTTCAGTACTTAAAGGGGGCTTATAAGAAAGATGGAGAGAGACATGTTAGAAGGGAGTGTAGTGATAGGACAAGGGGGAATGGTTTTAAACTGAAAGAGCATAGATTTAGAGTTGATTTAAGAAACAAATTCTTCACTCTGAGAGTGGTGAGGCACTGGAATAAGTTGCCCAGAAAAGCGGATGCCCCATCTGAGTTTTTCAAAGTCAGGTTGGATCAGGCTTTGGGTGGCATGATCTAGTGAGAGATGTCTGTGCCCATGGCAGGGAGGTTGGACTGGGTGATCTTTAAAGATCCCTTCCGACCCAAACAGTTCTGTGATTCTATGATTTGATTTTAGGGAGACAGAAAGTTGTTAAATGGTGAATTAGGTCTATATATGATGTAAGGTTGGTGTTCTGGTTCTGTGCCAGAGTCGCATGACAGTAGATCAGAGGAAGTGTCTCTTAAAGAATGATACTATTGTCTTTTTGGTCACTGAGAATAATATGCAGTAAACTGGAAAGTTTATGAGCTTTCTTTCTTTCTTTTTTTTCTTTTTTTTTTCTTTTTTTCCCACTATGTATTGTTGCCAGCAAAGAATGTTTGCCAAGAGCACAAGGCAGAATGATTCTTCCTTAAAAGAAGCACATTGGACGACCATGTACACGAGCCCGGGACATTCAGTGAAGCCTCTAGAAAGATGGTGGAGCAAAACATGGCACAAAGTGCAGGGATGGTGGTTCCTTCATCAAGAGGACCATACTGAACACAAATGAGAGGTCCTAGACAAGTAAATAACTGAAGTTGTGGAAGCTGAGTAGCAGGTTTCCCAGGCAGGTGTCCAGGATGGTCTTGGAATCAGTCTCATCTGGTTAATGTCATAGCATCATAGAACCATATAATATCCTGATTTGGAAGGGACCCATAGGGATGGATCATCAAGTCCAACTCCTGGCTCAACACAAGACCACCCAAAAGTCAGGCCATCTGTCTGAGGGCACTGTCGAAATGCTCCTTGAACTCCAGCAGCTCGGTGCTGTGACCACTGCCCTGGGCAGCCTGTCCCAGTGCCCGACCACCCTCTGGGTGCAGAACCTTTCCCTAACACCCACCCTGACCCTCCCCTGTCCCAGCTCCATGCCGTTCCCTCGGGTCCTGTCGCTGTCCCCAGAGAGCAGAGCTCAGCGCCTGCCCCTCCGCTCCCCTCGTGAGGGAGCTGCAGGCCGCCATGAGGCCTCCCCTCAGCCTGCTCTGCTCTGGGCTGAGCAAACCCAGGGACCTCAGCTGCTCCTCATACGTCTTGCCCCATAGACTCTTCACTATTTTTGTAAGCCTCCTTTGGACACTCTCTAACAGTTTTATATCCTTATACTGTGGTGTCCAAAACCGCACACAGTGCTCATGGTGAGGCTGCACCATCACAGGGCAGAGCAGGACAATCCCTTCCCTTGACCAACTGGCAGCACTGTGCCTAATGCACCCCAGGGTATGGTTGGTCCTTTTGGCCAAACATACTACACCGGACAGAAAACAACCTTCCAGCACAATGGTTGTGCCACTCATTGCTCCTTGGTCAGTGCCCTTATAGTTGTAACAGACACTTCTGAAGTGCAAACAGACAAATCAGAAAAATACTGTGTTAGATGCATACTACTTTTCCTCATACTAAGCAAGTGGGAAAAAGAGAAAACAATACGGTAAACACTAGCTAGGTTTTCTTTGTGAAAATAAAAACTGAAAGTTGTGAAGTGCAGTTTTGTCCATAACAATAGGTTTTCAGTGCCTCATCTCTGCAACTCCCACAGAACACCTTCTGAGTTTACGAGCAAACTCAGTCAGAACCCAAGTCAAAATTTATTCATTCACCAGTGCCAACCACGTATCTTACAGGCCAAATTCCTTCGGAAACATGCTAGCTCAGTGTCTCAGTGTGCAAAAAACCAACCCCAAAATCTGTGATTATAACATTTAATTTATTCTTAAGTGATCAGCTCAGCCCCATGAGTAGCATTCAGAATAAATTTAACAACAAACCTACTCTCGTGACTTTAAAATATTAATAACTAAAAAGAAAAGGTATTTTTTCAGTCACTTTGAAGGCTAATTTACTGTTTTTTACTGTTACAGAACAGACAGCATGAACAGTAAAGTATCTTGTTCTATGTTTAAGCTTTCCCTTCTAAAAGCAAGAAAACAAGACAAGGCAGTTTTCCATCAGAATGTGCACTAAATTATATTGATCATACACTAGAAAAAGTTGTGTTGAATAAAGACCAAAATAAGTGAAGATACTGCATAGGAACAAAGAGCATAATTACATAGAATTCACATCCTCAAAAAATATAAATAAATTAAAAAGGAACAAAAAAAAGGAGTTGTGCCTAAATGATTTAATTCAAAACTGAAAAAGTCACAGAAAAAGCTGAAGGCAAAATAGTCGTGTGCGTGTGTTTATATATATACACATACATATATATGTATATATATATATATAAAGCCAATTCAAAATAAATCTTCATGTACTTGATAAACTTACAGACAATGAATCAGTTCCAGCCAGGAAACACTCTCAGCAGAACTAATTTACCAAAGGCACTGATGAAGCTAATTTGCTTCCAGTTCTGAAGCTAACTTGTTTACAGCTAGTTCAGAGGTGGAGATAAACATTATCAAGGAGTTTGTGAGAAACAAATTCATGTAGACACAGACTTTATATAATGAGTATACTCAAGTAACAGGGCCTTTCTAAGCTTTCAGGGTGTGCTACATATATGAGACCATTATCTGGGCTATTTATTGCTTTAAAATCATCTGTATTTATATTATTATACATTTGTATTTTACATTTATACAGGCAATATATATATATGTAGTTTACATGTAAATTGTGTTTTGGAAAAACTACTTCATATCACTATATTTGCTGCTGGCCACTGATTCTGGTGGGAAGACATATAGGAATGGAGGCTACCAGGATGAATGAGTATAGCAGAGGATCTCAGCACTATCTAGCATCATTAGAAGAGAGGATTCAGCTTCAGAAGGAAGATTACACACTAATTGCTGAAGCACTTGAACTGATTCAAAGAACAAGACTGTGAGTACAGGTCATCTTGAAAAATCGTGGCAATAATGTCCTTCAAGCACAGTGGGTTTCTATTCAAAACTAAAAGGAGTAATATACTGTGCTTACAATGAATAGTGAAATTTTAGTCTTTAAAATGTTTAAAGTCATTGTGTTTTGCTTCTTTTTATTTTGTTTGCTTTTATGCAGTAAGTCTAGAAACATACTCAACACATGTCAAATTCTGTCCATTCAGAAATACAGCCTGAATGTAGGTATGAAATGTGTCTCTTCTTTTCTCGCTACATGATGAAAATAGATTTCATCTGGTTTCTATGAACTGCTTCTCCAAACATTGTCAATAATCTCTTCCAAAGAGCTATCACTTTCCCAGCAGTTCTGTAATTTAGGAGCAGAAATGCAAAGAAAATTGGGAGGAAAAGAGTGCTTTGAAGGTATTTTTTAACTACAGCTCTTTAGCAAATCAGGACAAGATCACAGGAATACATCAACCAAACTATTTCAGAAGTTTCCATCCTTAGTTTGGGTTAATGACACATGTTGTCCAGAGTCTTGAATCTCATGCTATTAGAATTATTTTTTTTTAATTTATTTTTTCCCCCTGTGTGCTCTGCATGTTGGTTTACCCCCTTTTCCATACAAATCACATTGTCCCTGATAGCATTCTGCTAAGGTTAGAAGATACTGTTCCTTAGGAGACAATTTAAAAAAAGACCAAGGGGTGGTAGTGGGAGGAGTTTCAAATACATCAAATCACATTTCCATAAGGATTTACTAACTTAGAGAGTTTTTAGGGCATTTAGAGTTTGTTGGAGCAGTTGTTTGCCATCTTGTTGGATATGTACTTAGAAATGGGAACACTTCAGGATGTGATTTTATCCCACCAACACCCCTAAGTGCTAAATCTTAGATATACTATTACATTTTCCCAACATCTGGTGCTTTGATTCCTTTGTGTTTTTTACAAAATCTTGATCAAGGCCCAGCACATTCATAGCATCATTTCTCTTCACCACTGATTTGATGGGAGGCCCTGTGTGGTGGGAAACACCTGTGAATACACATCCAATTCTATCACTGATCATCAGCGTAATACTGATTGTTTTTACTTCCCTGCTTTCATATCTGTAACAGGGAGAAAAAGAGGGAGTGGGAGTTTCTTTCTCTTCAAATGTGCTTTCTGGGGATGTAAATTAAATTTTCAGTCCCAAAAGCTGTTAGGCTTTTCAGGAAAAATAACGAGGTGTAAAAATGGGAAACAGCCAGGCAAAATTTCCTGAGGTGGTTGAACGCCTTGCAGAATATGCAAGATCTTAGGAAATTAGTACTTAAGATCTAATTTCCTTGTTTTCCATTTAGTAAACATTTATTCTCAATACTATCTTTCAAAATGTGTCAGTCAATGTTGGGTTCATACTAAAGATATTTATTTCTTCTCTAGTGAAAAAAGAAACCCTGTGATCCCTGCCAATGGTAAATAAATACACAAATAAAATTGGAGATGTTGCAAACATGAGTGAGGGAAAGTTAATTATTCAATAAAAATTAAGTTAGTAATTCTGATGCAATCTTTTTATTGATAGATATTTGCTATATCCTGTTTGTTCAAACTTTTTAAGACCCAAGCCAAAGAGAGTTATTTCTTTCTGCAGTGCCCCAAGTCTTTTGCAGTCAGTCATTCTTGACTCCATAAAGATAAGTTTTGCTGTTGTTGGTGGTGGTGGTTGCTTTTTTTTTTTCTTTTTTCTTTTTTTTCCTAAATAGTCAAAGGATAAAACACATCTGTCCTAGCACAAACATGTAAAAGCTTGATATCTTGCCCTAACGCACTTGCCTAGGGCTTTTTATAATCAGTGAAAAGAAACAGCCATCTTAGAGTGAAATTCACCTCAGCCTGCTATAGACAGCTCAGTTAAGCAGGCTGGGAGTACTTATATCTCTCTGCAGATCTTGAAAAAAAAAAAAAGGCTACTGTAACTAGTTTAGACAGGTCCTTGTAAAATTATGAGACGTGAATCCCACCACAGTGCTCGCTCAGACCACTTCTGGAGCTTTCTTCTCTGCATTACATTTTTCAGAATGTGGTAATTTCAGAATTCAAGCTCTCAGTTTCTTATATTAAAGTTTACATTGATGATAATGCCTCTTGATTTTGTTATCAGTGAATATCCTCAACATTTGTTTTTTGAAAGCATAAATGACTCAAGACCTTTGAGAAGCTGTTTTTCAAATGTTACTTTGCCTGGGTTGTTCTTCCACTGATTTCTTCCCTTTGGTCAATACTTTACCCCACCTTATAGCTCTTGTAGTGATTAGGACATAGCCTTCCCATTACAATAATCATTTATTGGTATAACAAATGCTTTGCTGCTAGATTAGAAGTGCTGCTGTAAAATGTTGCTTTTCGTCTCATTCTATAAAGGTATCCTGTTAATCCCAGAAGATCAACTTCTGATAAGGATTTTTTTTTCCTGTTTTCTATCCCCATGTTTCCAAGGATCCTGCCCTGCAGAGCTGTGTACTAAAATTTTGCGTGCTTTTGAAAATCCCATGTATCACTGTGTAACTGAAGTGTTTCTTTTAGTTTTGGACAGTAGTATTGACATTATATCTGTGATGGTCAAAAGACAAAGGCAAAGATGGAGAGTGTCAACGTAGCTTACAAGGCCTTTGGCAAGGTGTGGTGGATTGACTTGGTTCAGCAGCCAAGCACCACCCAGCTGCTCCCTGTGCCCTGCAGAAGGACAAGGGAGAGAATAGGAAGAACAGAAGTGAGAAAAATCATGGGTGGAGATAGTTTAGGAAGCAAAGAAAGGAAAGGGGAGGAAAGAACAACAACAAAACAAAACAAGAAAAAAAAACACACAAGCAATGCAAAGGCAGTCAATCACTGTCCACCTCCCCCAAGCAGACCAATCCTCAGCCAGACTCCGAGCAATGCCTGTCTTCTCAAAACATCCTTTCCCTCAGATTTTATAGCTGAGTATGACATCATATGGCATGTAATATCCTTTTTGTTATGTCCCCTCCCAACTACTTCCACACCCCCAGCCTACTTGATGAGAGGGCAGAGTGGCAAAAAGTAGGAAGTCTTGACGCTCTGCAAGTACTGCTCAGAAATAACCAAAACACTGGTGTGTTATCAACCGTTTTACTCACAAATCCAAAATACAACAGCATACAGGCTGCTATGAAGAAAATTCCACCCCAGCCACACACAGTACAATCTTCACCACCACCTACATCATGCTTAGGTCCCACACTATCCAGTACTTCCCCTTTAACAACCACCCTCTTTCCAGTCCTTTGATAAATATGCAAATATCATTCCATCTAAGGGCCACACTTGTATATTTTTCTTTAAATGTCCATTGACATTTTTTATTCCAGGACTTTGGCTCCATCTGATATGGTGGTCACTCAGGACAGGAGAAGTGGCATGCTGTGTTGAACTATTGGGCACCAAAGCCAGGTCAGGCTGGGTCACTGCTGCACTTGCCTGGCTTCTTGCAAGTCTCATTCTCTGCTGGTTCAGGTGATTCCTGCTGTAGTACTTCTGATTATACATAACTCAAATCATGTGCTATTTTCCCCCAAAGTTTAATCTTGAGGTACACACCAGAGCTCCCCATCCTTCCACATTACCCATGAAGTGCACACAGTTCTTTGAGTGAAAGCAATCCTGCTAACGGGTTTGCCTTTTCCCAAGGGAAGAGGGACACATGCTGTCTTTCCCAGTCAGTTCTCTGCATGTCCTAGGGGGACCTTATCTCTTTCCACAGTACAAAGGTTTTGGGAGGGGTGTGTGGGGGCAGGACTAGGTTGGTTATCTGATCCTCTGGCTACTAAATTTGTATCCCAATGCTTGTATGTTTCAGCGCTCATCTCTTTCAGTGTAGTCTATCAGTCCATTTTATTGTTCAATCTTCCCAGAGGCTGGTATATCATAGAGAATGTGATACACCTAATCAGTGCCATGTTCCTTGGCTCAGGACTTAATGAGGTTCTTTTGGAAATGAGTACCATTCCCTGACTTGATTCTTTCTGGGGTACTGTGCCACCACAGAACTTGCTTTTCAAGGCCCAGGATAGTGTTTTGGGCAGTGGTACAGGTTACTGGGTAAGTTTCTAACCACCTGGTGGTCACCTCCACCACACTAAGTACATGACACTTGCCTTAGAGTATGCAGCAGTGTGATTTAATTGATCTGCTGTGCATCCCCATACAGGGACAGATGCATTCTCTCCCCAGTAACCTAGATAATAATCTACCTGAGCATCTGTCTGTTGATCCATTCTCAGGTTACTTATGAAGGCTTAACTGCTCCAGGAATGTGTCTCAGCAGAAACATGGAAGGACATCTCTTTCTTTCTTTTTAGCTCCCAATTTTGCTCTGACTATCTCTAGTGGCTGACTGTAAATGTCAGACCAGGGATCTGGAAAAAGGCTTGCGAATGTGGATGCTAATTCTGCAGGCCATTTTCTACTCTCATCAGGAATAATTCACTTGGATTAGTATTGATTGGAAGTCTCTTTCTCTGTTTTGTTTTAAAATCCATAAGCCCATTTCCATGCAACATTTTGCTATAGTCGTGATGGTCTGGGAATACTGGATAAAAACAGCATTTTTGGTCTAATAAGAGCTGGTATGTATTATTCTTGTGTACAAACTTTGTTCTCTCCATTGCTAGATTATGATTCAAATAACTAATGAAAATATGGGCTAGAAAATTAATCAGAACAGACCACTTCAGGACACTATTTGAAATGTCATATAAGTATGAATGTGAAACATTCATAAGTACTCTTCCAGAACAACTTTTTTATTTTTTTTCCAGTTGTGCACCCATATGTAATTTCGCCCTAGAGCATTTCTTCGGCATTTGTTTGTGAATTTCTATTAGTTCATCTAAAAGGTGTGTTAAAATCAAATAAAATACATATATTTGATATTTGATTACTAAGCTAGTTGCCCCATAAAAGAAAAAGAACATTAGATTGGGTTTGGCTGAAATATATTAGCCATCTTTCGTTTCCATGTATGCCTGACCAATTTGCTTGAAACTTGTAATCCTCCACAGTTTTTCAAATATATGGCATATCAGAAAGTATTCAAATACATTGTAAAAGTTCTCAGATTACTGCATGAATTCTCACCAATGAATTATGGGTGAATTTCATCTGGAACTGTTGACTTGAATACATATATTAAATCTAAATGTTCATCACTCCCATCAGCACCATGCCCATATTGCATTCCTTTTTCCTTATTAAAATTAATTTCATTAGAGAATTGACTGTCATTTACCTTTGTGAATACTCAGGCAAAGAAAATGTTGAATACTTCAGCTCTGTCTGCAGTTTGCCTTCCCTTCTGTTTATTAAATCCTTTTACTCTCCTCTGTTTTCTTCTTACTTCTGACATTTTAACAGAAATTTTCTTTGACATCTACAACTGAAATATATTTCACATACGAATCTACATGAATTTATTCTCCCATATTTATGTTGTTCCTTTATAGAAGTCCTCAGACGCATGCCATTTTTCCCAGATCTCATAAAATTCCATTTGCATTTTCAGATATTTGAAGCTTTCCTGATGCAGGAACCATAATTTCTCTCTGTGCTCACTGTCTTTGAACTCTCTGAGTAGGATAGTTTACCATTATATATTTAGAATAGCCCCTTTCAAAACCTACCAGTTCACCCAAACTCTATCCCTTACATTATTTTCTCAGGAGGTCTCAGGCTCAGTTCTGAGTTGTGTAAAAGCTGTTTTCCCAATTATTTCTTTCTGTGCATTAGCAAAGGCTGTTATTTTATGATTACTTTCACCACCAAATTATTTTCCACCTTTGGGTTGTCAGTCAATTCCTTCCTGTCAGTTAGATTTGAAATGCTGCTTCACTAGTAAAAACAAAGTCCTACCTTCAGAAACTGAAACTTTGTCCCCAACACTGGCAATCCGTGCACCTGTTTTGTCTGTATCCTCATACGAGGGACCCATATAATCTAAAGTTATACAGATTTTTAAAATCTGCCTTATTAACTGGCCTTTTGATGCTTCTGATTGTAGTTCAAAGACTCCTTCTTGTCTCCTCTTCCAATCTTCTGTTTCACTTAAGATCCTAAGCATGAAACAGTGTGTTCTTTCCCCTTTTGATCTTTACCCACAGATACAAAACTCTTTCATACTTTTTCTTCTCCTTTATTTGATGCTATTCTGTTGTATAACAAACACGGTACAATGTTTTCTTTTACTGAAAACAGGAAAATTCAGGCAATAGGATTTATTCATTTTTGATCGTCTCATAAACTCTCCCATTCTTAGTCTTCCTCAAAGCTTTATGTGATGTACATGGAACATCTTATCCTGTTTTCTCCTGTTTCTGTGAGAAAACAGGATAAGATGAGATGAAAAAAACAATCATACACTCTTTGCCAGGCAAGACAGAGAGAACCTATTTTTCTCATGTATTTCAAACTCTAGAAAGACAGAATCAATAGAAAGAATAAGGCTGGAAAGGACTTCTGGAGGTCATCTAGTCCAAGCTTTTGCTCAAAGAAAAGTTCAGAGCTAGATCAAGATGCTTGATCAAGACCTTGTCCTCTTAAGTTTTGACAATCAGAAGATTTTTAACTCTGTCCAGCAAAATGATCTTCTATATGTTTTCACTTCATGACATAATTGGGCTTGAACATATATTCTATGTATATTGGATGTTTCCGTTTCCTACAGTAGCCAGCAGTGACTGGGAGAGCACCTGAAATGTTTGGTTATCTAGTTGCCTAAAACCTGTTCTAATTACATAGATTTGTTATGAGGAAAGGCAGGGGGAGAAAGTCATAAGGAGACAGGCATCTAGCCTTGGTTTATGATGAACACTTATCTTATCAACCTACTGTTAATAAAGTCACTAAAACCATAAAAAGCAAGATTTAATTTTAACTTGGTTTACTGGCCTGCTTTAGCAATGGCTAAAGGTGATAGTTTGGAAAAATATTAATCAGAGTTAGCTATTTAAAGTCAGACCTATTTTTTTCAGCAGTTTCTGCAAGAAAGTTCATCATCAGCCATCAGCCATGAAGATTCTTAACTACCTCCTAGTCTACCGAAGGTTCCTGCTCATTGTCCTCACCCCACTGCTTTTACTTCCACTCCCACTCATCATCAAAACCAAAGTAAGTGACCTGCTGTGACAGGTAATTATTTTGCAGCTGTATGTCAAGCTTGAGACTCCCAGATCTTTTCAAAATTGCTTCATTATGTTTGCACTGTGGATTTTTGTTTGTTTGTTTGGTCAACTCGCAGTATTTTCATAGAAATGTATAGAAGACAACAGCTTTAATGTAAGATTCTGTGCTGGTTGCATGAAGCTCTGAATTATATATATATTTTCTTGTTTGGGAAATGTTTTTCTCATTTAACATCACCCAGACCACCTTGAAAATCCTGTCCTTACTATTACATTTTGGCTACTTTTAATCAGCTCTGTATGTTTGACAGTGGAGTTGAACTGACAGATGAAATTACCTTTTTATTTGATGATAGATTTTGTTAAGTTCATCATATACTGTGTTGTCTGACAGCAAATGACTGGAATGAATGTTCTGAGAAATTCCCTCTGGTTCCTAAATATAGCATAGGTTATGGTAGAACACCTTAGTTTTATTTCACTTGAAATAAATTCTGCTGGCATTCAGTAACCCTTGTGACGACTCCAGGCTGATGGAACAGCTATCTTATTGTATTAGTGCTTCCATTTGGCACAGCCTGATATCAGCAGAATGAAATGGAATTCTCCTGTGATGCGTTATCACACATGCATTATACATTGCATGTATAATGAAAATACATTAAAGTCCAGTTCAGAAATCCTCGCATCACATATAGATAGCAGATACAGAGCAACAGGCTTCACGCTGTCTCACTTCACAGTTTCACTATTCCTCTCTGAGCATTAGGAATCTGCAAAGTTCTTAATGTGGTGGTACTTAAGTGAGATAAATATTTGTTAGATGATAAGTGAATTGGCATTCTTAAGTTGTTTCATATATAACACAAGCTTTCCCCAAAATAAATGCTAGACATAGATGACTGACTTCGATTTAATCTTGATTTCAGTAAGAGGTTCCCAGCCCCATTTCATTCAGTTCCTCTTCTATTGCAAACAGTCTCTGTTGCTGTTAAGTAGTTTCATATCCTAACCATTGACATTAAAAGATCTAATCCATTTTCTTCAAGAGCAGAAATATAAATCAAAACTATAAAAAATGGGCTTCTAGGATTCTAGAAGAAACTAGGTTCACTTAATCTCTTTATATTTGGCTGCATCCTCAGTTGTTTCCATGTTTACTCTTCCTCCCTCAGCCGAGACTTTTCTCATTTGTTCTTTATCAGCAAAGAGATGGCTGCATTTTACTGGCAGCACTGAAATAAATCCTGTTTTCCAGAATTCTGAATGAAAGTCACTTACTAAAATTACAAGTCTTAAGAACAGTAACTGTGTTTCTTGTCAGGCTCGGACAATGTTTTTCATATTAGATGTTATTCTCACCTTATTGATACTGGTGACAAAATTTAATTGATTACAGAAGAGCCAAAATTTGACTTATTATTGACTGCAAACACTCCAAGAGGTTTAAAAGTTGCATTCTGTGTGCTTGCAGCTGCAGAATGTGATGTTTGCTTGTAACAGAAATAGTACATGTAGCCAGCAGGAGCAGGAAGGTGATCATCCCCCTGTACCTGCTCTGGTGAGGCTGCACCTCAAGTATTGTGTTCAGCTTTGGGCCCCCTGCTACAAGAAGGACATCGAGGCCCTGGAGCATGTCCAGAGAAGGGCTACGGAGCTGGTGAAGGGCCTGGAACACAAGTCCTGTGAGGAGCAGCTGAGGGAACTGGGGTTGTTTGGTCTGGAGAAGAGGAGGCTCAGGGGAGGTCTTATTGCTCTCTACAACTACTTGAAAGGAAGTTGTGGGGAGCTGGGGGTCGACCTCTTGCAGGTAACTAGCGATAGGACTAGAGGGAATGGCCTCAAGTTGTGCCAGGGGAGGTTCATGTTAGAAATCGGGAGACATTTCTTCTCAGAAAGAGCAGTCAGGCATTGGAACGGGTTGCCCAGGGAGGTGGTGGTAACACCGTCCCTGGGGGTGTTCAAGGAAAGGTTGGACCTGGCACATGGTCATGGTTTAGTGGGTGATATTGGTGGTAAGGGGATAGTTGGACCAGATGATCTTGGAGGTCTTTTCCAACCTTAATGTTTCTATGACTCTATTATTTATGTTCATTCATGGTCCGAGAAAGCTCCAGAATGAGCTATACGATTAATTGTGCTTGAAGGAAAAGGAAACTGTCTTTTTTTCTGCCCTTTCATAAGTGGTAGAATTTAAGTCTTCCAAAAAATTCTTTAGAAATATTTACAGACTGTTTTGTACCTTAGCAAGATTATCAATAGAAGACAGTAAGTACCCTGAATCCAGGTCCCTTGACTCATACTAGTTCCAGGTGGAGGTAATCTCTCAGCTGACATAGCTGTACTTTTTGCAATTGTGACTTTTTTTTTTCCTTCTGTGTGATCCACTCCTGTTTTCATTGGTGTTATTTGTATTCTAGGAAGCAGAATGTGCATACACACTGTTTGTAGTTGCCATCTTTTGGCTCACAGAAGCTTTGCCGCTGGCTGTTTCAGCTTTGCTCCCTGCCTTTATGTTCCCATTGTTTGGTATAATGGAATCCAAGGAGGTAATCTTTTTCTTTTTTCCTATCATACTATAGATTTCAATAACAAAATCTGCAAAGAAAGAACAGGATGGGTTAAATCCATGGATTTGCTGAGTGCCAGTCACAGTAGGCCTATCTCAAGCTCATGTGATTTGTCCTTAGGACTAGTCCATATTTCTTTTTTACTTTTTTTTTTCTTTTTTCCTAGGTTGTGATTCAGTGCTTAGATGCCACTCAATGGGAAAATGCTAGATAGATTTAAGATATCCTTAATGTTACGGAAGCAGTATGATACAGTAAAGACCCCCTGTGCAAAATCTATCTGCACATCAAAGAGACGACACCACAGATGATAATATTTTAAATCTCTATGTTTAAAGGTGTTCTTTTCTCTGTTCAATAGGTGGCTATGTTAATAAAAAGCAGCATTTCATTGGTTATTTAGATTGTACGTGAGACGTGACTGATGATCTTAGGTTGTTTATATGGCAAGCCTTATTTTTCTTTGGGTTTTAACATTGTTTTCTTTAGCGCATTGTTATTTGGTTTAAATGAAATTAAGAGCTTTAATGAAATTTTACATGAAACCTTTAATGAAAGTTTAAACCAAAAATCTTTCTCTGTATGCATTTCAATATATATCTGTATTGAACTGATAATATCAAATACTAACAGAAAGTCACCATCTTATTAACAAAACATGTTTTTGTTTTTATTTCAGGTGGCATCTGCTTATTTTAAAGACTTTCATCTGTTGCTAATGGGAGTAATTTGTTTGGCAACATCAATAGAAAAATGGAATTTCCACAAAAGAGTGGCTTTGAGAATGGTGATGTTGGTGGGTGTCAACCCTGCATGGTACGTGCTAAACAATGTCTTGGAGGACATTAATACTTGCGGAAAGCTTCGAATTCCAGAAATAATTGCCTACTGCTTATTCTGCAGTAGATATCCACCCTTTCTTTTCTACTGAAACAAAGCAGATATTTGAAATGATATGATTGATTTGTAGGTGACACTTTATTATTTTGCTGAAATACTAATTACAGAATCACAGAATCACAGAATCATATTATATTATCTAATTATAGCACTGAAAGTTCCCTACAGTGATTCTGCTCATAATAAGGAACCTTCTAAACAGCAACAACAACAACAAAAACTTATGAATATGTGAATAATGTAAGGGTCCTGTTTCCTAATAATGGTTAGTACTTTCCATACCTGATGCCTACAACCAAAAATCTGTGCTATGCTTTATATTTATCTGTATCTCAGTACTGTTTGCAAAATTCTGGAAACTTCACGAATACAAAAAAAGGAGTTGAGATACAGAAGGGAGAAAATAAAGTCATAAAAGTTGTGTTGGCAAAGGAAAAACACATGAAGCACAATGTCTCTATTTATGTTTTTTTCTTTGTCAACTTGTGAAGAAAATATCAAAGGAATAGGAACTCCCCCAGCTGGATGAGGTGATGAGAGAAATGAAATCTTGCACTCTTTACTGACTTGCTATCAACATATATCTTATGAAGTGAAAACTTTTCTTTGCTTGCAAGGAAAGCTTCTAGGAAAGCTTTAGGCCCCCAGATTCATCTGTCAGCACATCAGTGAGGCTGCAGATAAGATCTGTAAAATGAATCTGGCTTCCCAGAATATACAATGCTTATGACTCCTTCTCAGAAAACAGAAAGTGATGGGAGGTAAAAAGTCAGAAACTTTCTTTCTCTCTTTCTCTCTTTCTCTCTTTCTTTCTCTCTTTCTTTCTCTCTTTCTTTTTCTCTTTCTTTCTGTCTTTCTCTTTCTCTCTTTCTTTCTCTCTATCTCTTTTTCTTTTTCTTTCTCTCTTTCTTTCTTTTCTTTCTTTCTTTCTCTTTCTCTCTCTTTCTTTCTCTCTCTTTCTCTCTTTCTCTCTCTCTCTTTCTCTCTTTCTCTCTTTCTCTCTTTCTTTCTTTCTTTCTTTCTCTTTCTCTTTCTCTCTTTCTTTCTCTCTTTCTCTCTTTCTCTCTTTCTTTCTCTATTTCTCTCTTTTTCTTTCTCTTTCTTTCTTTCTTTCTTTCTTTCTTTCTTTCTTTCTTTCTTTCTTTCTTTCTTTCTTTCTTTCTTTCTCTTTGACAAAATACTCCTTACATTCTTTTTCTACTGTATGCAGTTATCTTTTGGATGAAATCTTGAAAGGGAGAATACGAGTCAATGGTGTGCTCCACTAACCGAACACTGCTGAGGAACATGCTGTGGATGCAGAAACCTGCATCCGGCTGCTGAAGATACCTGGAGCAGTTCCACAGATAGCTTTGTAACCCTGAGGAAGCAGAATCCCTCCTATCTCAGCTCTATCACACTTCCTAATTATGGTGACAGGATAAGTTTATGATAAGATGATCTGTGAAGGAGAGGATCCTCCTGCCTCTCAGCATCTGTTGCTCATAAGCTATGTGCCACTGCAAAGTGATGCACGCTGTTCTTTGTGCATGACCCTCCTCCTCCACTAGCAAGAGTCCCCAGACAGTTTGTGCACACTGGAGCCACATCCAGCCCAAGGCAGAGATATCACTGTAGAAGTTTCCTGCAGTAGAGGACATGGGGAATACAGTAGTGGGTGTAGGACAGCAGGAGTGTTTTCAGCAGGACCAGTGTTTTCTGCATAAATGTTTCTCCTGAAAACACAATTCTTCCCCAACTTCCATCTGAGGACCTAATCAAGAACTGAGTAAAGTTAATGGGATTTATAATAGTGCTGACAATTTGTGTTGAATCAGGTCTGCCACTTGCAGTTCTGCAGATCACTTTGTCGTTATGCAATTAAAAGTGCATAGAGGAAAGACAGGGTATCAAGGTATTGAACTTTTTGTGCCCATATTGAGAAAAAATGCAAGTTTGAAATGTTTTTGCCATTAGCTGAAATGAAAGGCTATGAGAGGCATTGTGAATGCTATTTTTATGTCATAATACATTGCTTACATTATTTTCATATTAAATCTCATTTTCATGTGCTGAGTAATCAGCACACAAAGCTTTTGATCTAGGCCAGACAAAGAGTTTTTCAGGTTGCACAAGTGACTTCTCATAAACTGCTGTAACACCACAGTCCCTTCGCTCATGTTTGCTGCCTTGCTATGGTGATGCATGGCAGGTGTCCTGTGACACTGCCAACACCTTGGGACAAGAAGCCAAGAGAACTGCTCTCATTTACAACTGCAAGAGATGCATTAAATATGGCAATGTAGTCTGTATGTCAGATTTAACCTAAGATCACCAGATGTGACAGAATATTTGCTTTTTTTTTTAGTGCAAACCTAGAGCGACTCTAGTAAGGTAGATGCAGTTCCTATCTTGAAGCAAACTTAGCACAAGCTGCGCCAGGAACAGACCAAAACTTATAATGACCTTCTCTTATAATGACCTTCACTTTCCTATTTAATATGAAATAAAACTTTTATCGAAGCACAAATAATCCCTAGACTTTGAGGTGTAGGTTAAAAACTAAGTGCCACCTACTGAATTGCTAATACTTCTCCCTGTAACACCTGGACTGATATCCAGAGGACTCACAGCCTAAGCGACTCACAGCCCAGAATTTTGAGCTAGCTTGTACAATACAAGACTAATAGCATTAGCAGTATAGCCATTTTAAGTTTTATCTGAATTTGAGACATGCATGGCGCTCTTTCTTCAGAGGTGATTCATATACAGCATTATTCTGTAAATAAACATTATTTCTTCCATTTCCATTTATATTTATATTTTCCATTTTATATTTATATTCGACCCTTATAACTCTATTTCAGTATGAAAATATCTTTGATCAAAATCATTCTAATTCCTCAGCTTCCTCAGAGGTCAGTTACAAGCTGTAAATGTTTACTGTTTCTTATGTTCAAGCTTTCTGTTGAAAATGCTTTCCATTTATATTAAACAGCCTGGTGATAGGAGGTGTTGCTGCAGCAGTAACAGACTCGTCTCTCCCGTTCCAGGCTTACGCTGGGTTTCATGGTGAGCTGTAGTTTCTTGTCGATGTGGCTCAGCAACACCTCTGCGGCTGCCATGGTGATGCCGATTGTAGAGGCTGTAGCTCAGCAGATCGCCGCAGCTGAAGCAGAAGCCGACGCACTGGAGATGTCTTACTCTAATGGCTCCACCAACCTGGCGCTGGAGCTCGATGGTAGGCATACGGTGCAGTTTTCATTTGCCCACCCTCACTCTGCAGCACGCCATACACCACATAACATGAAGTTGAAGGGCTAGGGAAGTAATAGCATCATTATGTGTTTTGTTGAGAGACATCTCTTTGATTACTGTGCACGAGGCCTCTCACATTCACAAAGATTAATTAAAACTGAACAGGTGCAGAATACGGCAGGAGAGGAGAAGACAAGAGGCTGGCTTGTTCAGCCTAGTAAAATGAAGTCTGAAAAAAAATATGACTACAGGCTATAAATACACAGGAGGTTAAATGTTAGCAAGAGAAAAGAGCTCTTTAAGCTCTAGGGTAACACTGGAAGAACAAATGAATCTAAACTGGTTAAATACACAGCTGAATTGTAAATTAGGAGAAGATTTCTCATCGTTATGAGATTGAGACCCTGGGGTAATATGAGTTGTGGAGGATTAGGGCACAACTTAGCTGTTTTGCACTTGTAAATGTATTCATGGGATGATACAGAGCAGTTGCAAGGAATGGGACACGCTGATAGAGACGTTCCAGTTTTGTACCCCTAGACACTTATTTGTCTTTCTGTCAATGTCTTACAGAAAATATAGGAGAATGTGAAAACAGCGACTGGACAGAGAAAGGCAAACAAGTTAATGGGTAATAGTTATTCATTTCCTAAGTTTTCTCTTAAGAATTCATCTAAGTAGAACATCTGTTTATTGCAATTAATACTTATGTTTTTGCAGATATGACAACGATATGAGTAGTACTGTGTGCACAATTGAAAAGGAAAATGAAAAAGAAAAGGAACAGGTATGTAAGGTATCTTTTCTTATGCTGCTAATGAGTGCAATTTGGTTTTAATACAAATCTCACTCCTATGTAACACCTAATATGATGCTGTTAGCAGTGAAGCTAGTTTTAAGTGAATAAATATATGTGTAGATACACATATACATACAATTTGCTTACTTTGTTATTTTGTTAGTGGGTTTGTGCTTCCAAGGTGTTTTATATAATTAAACCAACCTCATCAGAGAACAGATTCTATGTATCAGGTGTATATATATCAGTGTTTGTAAAGGAAGTTCCTGTGTAAAGACTGAGGCAGTTCAGGCAAAGGACTTCAGGGTTTGACTCTCCCTTCTTTTCCTTTGCATGAATAATTGCACTGCCACTGCAAACCAAACCACACTTCGTATGGCTGTATTACCAGCAAAAAAATTGTTTGACTGTTCTGGGACATCCTTGAATCCTATTTTTGTGCTTGATGGTGAGGCCTTCTTATATGTTAATCAGTCTATATTCTTACTAAGCAGAACCTACCACCTGCTGAAACAGGGAGAAAAAGCAGAGAGGACAAATACAGTGGGATTTTCAAAGTGATGTGCTTATGTATTGCTTATTCTGCTACCATTGGAGGGTTGACAACAATCACAGGAACATCGACTAATTTGATTTTTGCTGAGCACTTCAATACGTAAGAGACTATATTAAACTATTTGTATTCTTCTTAATCCAGAATTTTAACTGATCTTCCTTGAGCTCTCAAATGGCTCCCCTAAAATGCATTAGAAACCTTACCCTTTGATTTCATCGTACTTGATTCTGTTACTTTCTTTTCTTTATTTTTGTTAAAGGGTTAAAATGAAATTGCATGGTTGTATTTGACTTACATGGAGATCTGTTAGCGATTATCCAATACATACTAAAGGATGACCATTCTTTGGTTGAGGAGTACTCCACTCTTTGAGTATCTGCATGGAAAAGAATGGGATTGTATGAAGAGAAAAACACTACTAAGTTCGGGTCCACTTAGCAGAAAGAATCAGGAGACTTCCAGGAGACTATGCTTAGTGCATTGCTGAAATGAGAAATTTAGGTCTGTTAGTCAAAGAGAAAGCAAATCATTTCAAGCCAATCTGAAACTTTATTTTCAATGGAACACTTTGGTTTGAGGTTATTAATTTTTTTAATATTCCTTTTCTAATTAAAAGTACTTCAAAATTAAATTTGGCAGGTGTTGTTCCAGACCTTTTGAAAAACCAATAGTTCTTGTTTAACTTTTTTTTTTCTTCTGCAAATTACTCATTGCCAGAAATATTCCTACCCTAATTTTAACACAGAAAAAGAATAAACCACAATCCTGTTATTACCCTCTGCCCAATATTCTGTATTGTAGACAGCAGAACAGTGAAACCTGTATTCTGTGAATGGATGAAATTTGCCTTCAACATACTGGTAAAGAGAGCTGAAGTGGTACAGTCTGTAAAACAGTCTGCACCAGACCTTGTAGCAACATTGTTGATAGCAACAATGGAACAGTACGGAAATTATGAGAGATTGCCTGTTATTGGGGCAAAACAAACAGGGCAGATTGTGGCATTGTAAGTCCTTCAGACTTTTAAACATGTAAGTTTAAACATATAAGTTATAAACTTACAACTTTTAAACATACAAGCATTTCTGGTTCAAGCAGGCTTCATACTCAAAAGCCTAGGAGAATCCAAGATCAATTACTAGGGATAAGAACTGTTCTTGTTCATTTCCCTGAAGTTGTAGGAAACCTGAAAAAAACTGGCTTGCAGCTGGTTTTTCAGTTTGTCTTAGCTGTTAACAATCTCTTCAAGAATGCATAAGCAGATTGCTGTTCTCTCCCTAGGTCTTCATCCTCTGCTAGGAGCATGAGGTGTACATGGAACACTGTGTGTATAATCCAGTTTTATACCCCACCAGGTTTTTGTTTAATCTTTACACAACCACTGGGCCTAATCCTTAACTTAAGCTGTATCTACCACCTAACTGTGCAAATATTTTTTCTCTTTAACTGTCTTGCACCCCTCCACTAAGAGGTCTCAATTGTATTTATGTCCTGTCTGAAGGGGGAATTGACCCATTAGCATGACTTGGACACATCTGCAGTCTACCTTTTTGCATTATAAGCATCATAAGGAGGATAATTCATAAGCATCATAACAAGCATCATAAGGAGGATAATTCAGCAAAAGAGCTGTATACACCAAGAATATGCTTGGGTCTCCACCTCAGTGACAAAACACTGAGGAATTCTATGTTCTTCATAACTTCCCAATTTTAGTATTAAATAAGCTACGATCAGTGTTTATTGTTCTCCCCCTTCCTTCCGTTTCATTTGTAATACGAAAAAGATGAAGAGGAAGGTCGTATTTCTGTGTTAGTGTTGCAGTCTGTGCCTTGCTGGGAATCCTCAGCCTGCTGTTGATTTAGGACACGCAATTAAGCCCTGTTGCACAGAGCAGAAGCAAGCACTGGCAACGACGACGCTAAGCATCCCTGCCAGTGAGACCAACTTCCCCAAGGGCTGCTTTTCAAGACAGAATTGTCACTGATCCTCTCAGGGTCACTCTATTCATTATTTAATTGTGCACAAAGAGACACTACAATATAGTGTCTAGAATATATCCAAGTGAAAAAAATATATAAATATTGGCTCTGATACCAAGAAGCTGATTAGAGAGCTGGTAGGCTAAGCATTTCTCTACTCACCACTTCCCACGAGATACCCAGAAGCCTTTACTTGCGAGGGGGCATCAGTGAGGATAAGTTGGTCCTCACTGTTCCCTGAACAGATCCTTAGTGGTGCTGGGTCTCTTTCTTCTGACTCCATTTTTGTTGTTGTTTAGTATTTTATCCCCTTCTGTACTGGTATGTTTCCTGTTGAATCATTCAGGCTGCTACAGTCTGCCAAGTACCTCATATCTGCAGTTTTACCTCTCTTATCTTACGTACCTGTGCTGTACAGACTTTCTCACAGCTCTTTCACATGACTAAGCAGTTTCTCCTGAGCTGCAATCCAAGGTTTGCAACTGGTCTGTATCAGTGGCGCCACGGATCCTAGGGCCTAGGCAGCTGCACCCAGGGGAAGGCTATGGAGAGGTTACAGAGGGAAGCCTGTCATACACAGCACTGCCAAGGAGAAAACTGAGCTCTCCCGTGCTTAAGGAAGAGTAAATCCTGTAAGGAAACCTTTGATTCTCCAGTCAGGCTCACTGACAGTTTCCTCAATTTCCCCAATGCCATTCTGATAACTGAGTTTGACCTTCCAACGTGAAGAATCAGACTTTGCCAACATTACATTGTTTTCAACCTCAGTAATTTTATAAAAGTCATGAAAAGAATAATCAATCTTGTCTGGATTTGTTCTACGAAACAAGTTTGTTGGCATTTGTACTGTTTCCCTGGAAGGAGTGCACTGTTACTGACCACATCACTACAAAATAGGAATTATTAAAATCAATCACGTTTTCATTTTCTGCAGAAAACAGATCTGGAAAACAACTAGTTCAGTGTGTCCTGTCCATCCTTGCCTCAGGCAAGACCTATAAGCCAACTATAGCAGATAATCCAGCCAGTGCTACTTAATAGACATTTTTTGTAACCATTTATATTTATTATCCAATCTACCTGAGGAATATTTGCTACTGAAATGAAGATTAAATAACTTTATTGTTAAGATTACTATAAATGCTTAAATATATGTTCAGCACTGCACAAACTCACTGTGAAACCTGACCGACATGAATTAATGTTTTATAATGGAGTTGACCCTTTAGTATAAAGTTTTCAAGAGCTTGTTTTCTGTTCAATAAAGAATTATCAAGCCTACGTCAAAAAATAAGATCATAATACTTAACAAGTGATGAAATGCTAAGTCATTGCTGTGCTGATGTCATTTTTCCTATCTTGGAATACGTACATTCAAAAATCAATGTGGCTAATCATCTAATAAAAGCTAAATAGCCATGTAATCTATAAATAGTATATAACAGCCATTTTCACTGTCTCATCACTATGTACAATTGCAATTTACCACATCCATCTCAAGAAGTGGGTAGGCGTTGTAGTTTAGTCCCAGCTGCCACTTTAATTGCAATATATGTCAGCATCATAACAAATATAGGTTAATCCTAAAAATTGCATAACGTGAGATAGCATTTATAATAAACATTTATTGTCTCAATGACCTATGAGACCATTGCATTTGTTTTTCTTCTAGCAAGGCATGAAATACAAAAGATTGCATAATATTTGAAAATAGTCATTGCAGCCTCCTTCTGGACATTGTGTTTTCCCTTCCATCTGATTTCTGCATGAAGAAAGAAGGCTATCCAAGAAGGCTAGAATTTTCTCACTTGTAGCAGTAGAAGCTCTCTCAGCAGAGCTGCAGGGGCTCAAAGATGAAAAGAAATCTGTTCATAAAGTAAATCGACAAACTAAAGATAGGATTCATTATTCTGGCCTTCTTGCCTATCTGGCTTCTATCTCATTCAACAGTAAATTTATTTCTTTCAGAAGACCCAAGCCCATTTCTCCTTTTTTGAAATGCACATGGCAGGGAGAGCTGTGGTTGTCAAACCCACATCTGCAAACAGCAGATGAAGGCAGCCTCAAAGAGACAATGTGACTTGAGAGACAATCTACCTGACAGATAAACATCCCCACCTTTTCTGGAAATTAGTAATAATAAATTTCTTTCTAATGAGTTTTGAATACCTTATGGAACCTTCAATAATAAACGTCTCAACATTGTCTCCACTGTTGTCTTCTAAGTTCATTGGAGATTCAAGCATATTTGCTTGTGCTAAAAGTCTCCTTTCAGAGAGCAGCTTTTCTTCAATTCTGCTTCTTTGCAGTCCCAGTGGCCCTTAACACTGTGAGTGGCCCTTCCTTGCCTCCTGAACAGGTTAGACACACCTAGATCAGTGGGATATACACAGATCTGTTGATGATCTGATGCTAAAGCAACTGTGGCACAGCTGCAGGGACAGTTCCTGTAGTAGTCATGATGATCAGGAACAGCATAGGAGGGTGAAGGAAGAGGTCACCAGAGGCCACTTTATGCTGAAGGCAGCTGCCAGCCAGAAGCACTCTCTTGCAGCAGAGGGCTTTCTGGCACTTCTCTCAAGTCTTCATTCCTCATTCCTTTGCAAAGCTTAACTAAACTTTTTTTTTTTTTTTTTAAACTTTCATCCAGACGTTACCCAGATTGCAAGTGCATCAACTTTGGATCCTGGTTTATCCTTTCTATCCCCATCACAGTTGTTATTCTGGTGCTCTCCTGGGTCTGGCTCCAGTGGCTTTTCCTTGGGTTTGAGTAAGTAAACGATGTAATCAATAAAAGTAAAGGTTGATGATATAAAAGATGCTTTATACCAGGAGTAAATATTCCACCTAAGTTTAACAGGCTTGTTAAAAAGATAATGCAGCTACAGCGGTTTTACATCCTTGATTAGTAGAGCTGCATCTCTGGAAGGGATAAGAATGCTCTAAAGTAAGGATCCTTGACTACTCAGCCCAGTATGAAAAGTCTATATCATAAATGATGATATCCCTTCCTTTAGAATATACACACATCACAATTAAATATTGCATGTGTGCAAGACTAAAGAATATGGAAATTATGTGCATTTTAGTCTAAGACTTGAAGATGTTAGACAGGCAGGATGTTGCTCTTTGCTGGAATCAGGGATTGACTTGAATACTTGAGAAATACCTGTGATATAAGCTGGATGACTCCGTTTCTGAATGTAAAGTAAAAAAGTCCATTTTTTCCAAAATTTGTATGTGGTAGCATGTTTTTCTTTCTCTTGGAGTTTGTGCTTTTAAGGTTTTGCAGAGAATAATATTTATTTTTGGCTGATTCTTCAAAGCCTTGTTTTCCATGAATTCACTAACACCTGCAGAGATAACAATGGGGCCTGCTGTCTTCCAGTTACATGGTTACGTATGGTTCAAGAGATGAAAAGTGAGACTGCCTACTCTTAAGCAGACTTAGAATAAACCCAAGCTTACCAGTCTGTATCTGAACATTTATTCTTTCATTTTTTCTTGATTGTTTTGATAGTGTTCTTTTTAATATTATGGAAGAACGAAAACCTAACTTGTAGCAACTGTTCTGCTGATCAGTATGCAGGCTACTTATGTAATACTAACTTTTTTATTAAAAAACAGAGTAAAGCAGAATCATGTATGACTTTCATTAAACAGACAGATTATGCTTTTGATTGTTTCAATTACCTCCCATGATTAAAGCTTCACCCTTCTTGTGAGCAACATCTGAAATGTCCTAAACCCATTATAGGATAAAACAAATGAGCTAGTCTATAGCAGGACACATTTTGTTGCTGCCTCTTTCAATCTCCCACTGGACTTTTCCAATTAATTCCAATGTGCTCAGTTTAATATGTGATAATTAAATGGGAGACGCTGCATTGTAAAGTGAGAAATTTTTGTAAAATGCTATTGCTAACTGGAAAGGGTGGACATTTTTTTCTTCTGCATACACTGTTAATCCATCCTTCAATATTGCTGATTTACCTTCCAGTTTTAAAAGCATGTTCAAGTGTGGCAAGAAAAAAACAGCTAGAGAAGAGGCCTCAGCAAAGGTGATTCAGGAAGAATACAAGAAGCTTGGACCAATGAGGTATGTCAAACTATGAACCTGCAGACAAGAACAAGTAAACCCAAGTGTGAATTCAAGAAAATGTATAACCCATTGTGTTTCTGCTATAGCTACCCAGAAATTGTTACACTTGTCCTATTCATTTTAATGACACTGCTGTGGTTTACCAGAGAACCTGGCTTCATCCCAGGATGGTCTTCACTTTTCCCAAAGTAAGTAATCTTTTTGATACACCAGTGAGAACTGTACCATGTCTTAATTGCATACCTTCTTTACTTCACAATAAAAAAAAAATAGAAAAGAAAAAATGGAAAAATAATAGAAAAAAATGCATTTAATACTATGGAAAGTTGCCACGATGACATTTTTTAAAACTTTTGTAGTGTATAGAGAATAGGCACAACTCTGGCAGTTCCATAGAGGTATGTGCTGCAATATCTGAAATGTCCTAAACCCATTGCAAGATTAAACAAAGTACCTTCTAAAAAGGATTATGCCTAGCTTTTAGACTTGATCTGGTGATGGAGAAGGCATGATTGGTGTTACTCTTTCCTATTTCCTTGCCAAATCTGCAGTTGCAAGAACAAGATCTTTGGTTAGGATTTTTTGATCTGCTGCCATTAATGACAGCCCAACTTCTATGCATACTGGCCAACATCCTCTGCTTTGATAGCTTTAATTATTGATATAAATTACTATCTGTTCATACATAACTCTCACAAAGTCACAGTTAAACAAACCATCAAAAAGCAGGAGCTATTCAGGAACTACTACACTTTTGTCCTTTTGCTTCAGCTTGCTTATGTAGTCCCTTCCCCAGGATCACCTAGATCACTAAGAAATTGCTTGGTCTTCCAAGAATCTATAACACAGTGATGCCTGTAATAGCTCCTGTTCTCTTGCTGTAATTACTGTAATTTTGGCATTGTTCTGTGATAAAGGTCTGAATTTTGCTCTAGAGTACTGGGAAGTAATTGGAGGACTGGGAGGAGGGACTGGGAGGAGCAGGACTTTGTGCTGTTTAGGCCCTTGTAGATTTAACATTTATCACTATCTGAGTCAAAGGCCAGAATTAGACTCAGATGTTAACTTGATGTTAACATGAATGACATGTGCACTCACATCCATCATCCCTCCTCTCTTTAAATATGCTCCCACCATTCACACACACACACAAGCATGCACACACATACCAGTGCTCTGCTAGTACATCTGGCAAGGGATATTGCAAGGAATAAATGTAGCCCTTTGAAGATTTAAAGTGGGGAGATTTCATTTATTTATTTATTTATTTTTGGTAGAAATAGCATTAAGAAGTGCATAAAAACTAAGATTGTTTTAAAATGATTTACTTTTTTGTTACCCCAAAAATTGCAAAGGAACATTTTTTCCCTCATAACAATAGACCTGATGGTCATTGTCTCATATGAACCACAGTAATCTTAAAGGGTTTTGGAGTGTTGACCTAATCAAGCAATCAGCCAGCTAAGCAATCAGGCTGGCTTTGCCCCCCTTTCTGCTTCATATTAACATTCAGTGCTCATTGAGCTCCATTTAATGAGATACATCTGATACTGAAAAACAGACCTAGTAAACAACCTTTCAGATTTGGGTCTTATTACTCAAATGAATTATTTTAGTCCAGAGATCTACATTTTCCTATTTGAAGTTGTCTGTTTACTGTTGTCTGAGGAAAATCCTCACTGGATTGAAAATGTTCACTGACAGGGAAAAGCAGAATATTCTCATACCAAGCATGGTTATAGGTTCTGTGTGGGGATGTTACTTTGTGGATGCTTTCCTTGGAAGGGAATGCAAGCACGTGTCATGTCACATCAAGCTGAATCATGTTATAATTTCTGTGAGGTAACCTGAAGAGAAACAAAGCATGTGTTATTCTTTAACAAAACCTTTAAGGGGGAAGAAAGCACGTATTACTCTTCAGACGTTTCCTATTTCTAGATAGCTTTAATTTATCCATCAATTGCGCTGACAGGCATCAAACCAGGAATTTACAATTTTACTTTCATAAGCAACAGAAAACTTCCCAGTCATGATGAGTGGGGTAAGAAGCCAGCACAGGTACAGCTAGGAGTAGTAGTTAACCATCATCTTTAAAGAAAACAAAGGAAAAACCAGGCAAAAGGCATCTATCAATGCATTGCACTTTTTGCTGTCATGTCCAAGGGGCTTCTGTAGTGCATGAACTGTGGCTTACATCTCTCATGCACTTGTTCACTACTGCCTGTGCGCACACAACTGTTCAGTGTTTTGGATTTCAGTACAGAGTGACAGGCATGTGCACAACTTCCTTAAGTATATGTTAAAGAAAGCAAATGTATGGAAATATTTTCTGCCCTTACATTTATGATAGTGCTTATTTTCTACAGGATTTTATCCCAGTCTTGAGTCAGCCTGAAGGAAGTTCTGTCACCTGCACAGATGAGCTTTGACCTTACTATAAAACTGTCCATTACACTAGAGGAACACAGCTGCAATGTCAGAGCTAAAGTAACTTTGAGAACCCCCTGGGCCATTAAGTGAGAACTTTTAGGTAGGTTGCACAACAGTCCCAGGGTCTTAAACTAGACAGGACCATCACCTCATTTCTTATAACATGCTAAAGATCAGAAGCTGCTACATGTTTCTGCATGTCAAGCCTGGTAGAGATTTATTTTATTATAACATGAATTCCCAGAAAGCAACCAGGCTTGATTTCGGGGTGGAAAAATATAGGTTCCTCATATTTTGGCATTTACCACTTTCTTTGATAGTTTATTCTGGTACATACTCATCTCTGTTGCCAAAATAAACAAGACTAATTTACACCTTGTTTGCTGTCTGCATATAGCTTCCAGCCATCTGTTTTTGTCTTTCCCTGCTAGATTACTTTTTTTTTTTTTTTTTTTTTTGTGATAATTGCTTTAAGGATATACTTACCTGGTTTAATTATATCACATTACAAGCTTCCTTTTGACAAACCAAATGGAATGATTCAAGTTGTGCTTTAAGAAACAAATTCTTATCACTCTCACTATCCATGTTCATGTTTTCAGCCCCTCGTGTGCATCTTCACAAGTTACTGAATACCCTTTTAAAATATAGACACTGATTTCTTTGAAATCCCAGCAGAAAGATTGGTATTCAATGATGATATCCTCCCCACTTTTTGAAATGTCAGGCAATTCTTACCCATATTTGTGCTGTATCGGTACTGAGTAGAGTTCATTTTTAAGAAGCATTAATAGCCATACTAAATCAAATGCCTTTCAAACACACTTTACATTTGTAAGTTAATTTTTCTCAAGGAAATTTTGTAGGTCTATCAAAGACTAATCCATTACTGTGCTGCCCTGAGCCCCTGTTACCTCCCTCTGGAGGCAGATAGCAGAATGTTTTAATCAATGTTTATAACACTACAGAGGGAAGTGCAGGGTAAAAATGCCTGTTTCCTCTCCATCTGTTGACAGCAAAGGATCACACATCGCTTCTGCTACAGCAGTTTCCACCTATGTCCTGGCTTGATGCCAGGTTGTAGGGTATTAGCTTCAATTAGATGAATTTCAAGTTGGCCTTTGGCTAGCACTTTATGAACCTCATAAGAAACAGAAATTTCAACACTGGGCTGCAGCTGATTAGAGCTGATATACACAAGGTGGGTTTCCTTCACTGTTCCTCAGGTTTTTGCCTGAATTTGTGTCATCATATTTTCCCTTTTCTTCTTCTCCTTCCTTTTTTTTTTTTTTCATGGTTTATTCCTTTCTTTATTGCTAATACAAGGCCACTGTGTGTTTTTTTTTGCCCACAGTCCTCTTTTCTACAATGATATCAGTTGGAGTCATTGTGCATTTTCCTTGATCAATGGATTTTTTTACTTCCTTAAATAACAATCAGATTTCCAGTGTTACAAGCAAGTCGGTATTGTATATGCAATTGCATTACAGCTTGGATAAGTAGACTTTGAAAATTATTAATCTCAAAATTCACCAATTATTGAAGAGCTACTGTCTGGAAAGGTCTCAAGTGTGTCTCCATAATAGTATGACTAACAGTAGGATGTTGTGTGTGTGTCTCCCAAGCAAGTTTTCTGAGAAAAGTGTTTGGCACAAGGAATATTTTTTTGTTCTTTTTTTTTTGTTGTTGTTGTTGTTGGCAAAATAATTGCACTTTCCTTGTCGAACAAGGGGGTATGCAAAGTCCTGCGCCTGGGGAGAAACGACCCCCAGACAGCAGTGCATGCTGAGGGTTACCCAGTTGAAAAGCAGTTTGGCAGAAAAGGATCTGGGGGTCCTGGTGGACACCAAGTTGAACATGAGTCAGCAGTGTGCTCTTGCGGCAAAGGACTGTGCAGCAAAGGACAGTAGCCAACAGGTCCAGGGAGGTGATCCTTGCCCTGTACCGGTGAGGCCATACATGACCTGAAGAACTGTGTCCAGTTCTGGGCTCCCCAGTACAAGACAGACACAGAGCTACTGGAGGTAGTCCAGCAAAGGGCCACAAAGATGAAGGGACTGGAGCACCTTTCCTATGAGAGATGGCTGAGAGAGCTGGGACTGTTTAACCTAGAGAAAAGAAGGCTCACAGGGGATCTTATCAATGTATATAACATTATATGACCCACACACATATAGTATTATATATATAATTTATATAATATATGTATTTTTATATATATATACATATATAAAGTCTTAAAAGAGTGCAGGATAGGATGCTAGAGGAAGGGATTTTCTGATTTTTAACCCCAGTGTACCTGGACCTAGGCTAAAGTTGATATATGGGCAGAACCCTCTGCCTTAACAAACCATTACAAACTTGTTTTTTAAAAGCATATTCTGTGCTAGCAGACAACAGAAAACAGGAGACAAAATGTATTAGTGAGCCACTTCAACTTTTATGGCAGGTTCATTTTGTGACAGTTTTAGCTAAAACTATACTGGCTGTGATATCAGTGTGCTATGCATATTAAGGTTTTGTGAATCTCACCTAATGGTATTGTTAAAGAAAAGGGATCTACCAGAGTATACATTTGTAACGTATAATTAGAGATGATTTTTCCCTTTTGGTGAAAAGCCTTGATTTAATATAAAACCTTAAGCCTGAGATCTGCTGGGAAGCTATGCATGCACCTACTGAAAATGCAGAGAATTATGTAGTATGAGGCTGAGAGGACTAACATATTGGTTCAGGAAAAAAGAATAATTTACAGTAAATATTAAAAAATGACTGAGCTTTAAAAACTGTTGGGTTTGACTTTCTTAGCAAATTTTTTTAATTCTGTTGAATGACTAAGACTATCTTGACTGAAATAAGATGGGATATGTCACCATCTAACAGAATCAGCTGGATGTGTTAAAATGGCCTCAGAGGTCAGCTTTGCACTTTGCCTGGTCTTGTACTCTGTACTAGTTTGAAGGAAATTGGATCAGCTGAAAAAACACTGGTGCAAGGAGTTCTCACCCACAGGAAATGTTCAAAGTAAACACGGCCCTCGTGTCTATGACCACAGCGGTGACAGGCAGAGTAGGATAATAAAGTTCTGCTGTCTTCCCTTAGCTACAAGAGCATCATTCTTTGTGGGTAGGCACAGTGCTCTTAAGGCCTGTTGGACTGGATCTATTACAGAGCATATTAAAATTATTAAATTTACCACTGAACTGTGAAAATGAGTTGTTTAAGCAGCAGCTAATCCCAAGCATCTCCATCCCCCAGCTTATTCCTGCATGACAAAGTAGCGCACGTCTACTCAGGACACAAACTGATGAATTTATAGGGCTTATATGTTCTATTTCTGCAGATGTGGTGGGCTGACACTGGCCAGCTGCCAGACACCCACCCAGCTGCTATCTCAGTCCCCCTCCTCAATAGGGCAGCAGGAAAAAATATGATGGAAGAGCTCACGGGGAGAGATAAAGACAGGGACACCACATACCACTTACCATCATAGGTAGAACAGAATCAACTTGGCGAAAATTAATTTTATTTACTCTCAATTAAAACAGATTTGGACAGTGAGAAACAAAGACAAATTAAAACAACACTTTCCCTCCTTCCCTTTCCTGAAGCTCAAATTTACTTCTTCATCCTTGACTCTGTGCCCTTCCACCCTGAGCAGCACAGGGGGTTGGGGAATGGGGGCTGTGGTCAGTCCGTCACAGCTCCTCTCTGCTGCTCCTTTCTCCTCAGACTTTTCCATGGCTCCACCATGGTCTCTTCCTCACGTCTGCAGGGGGATCTCTGCTGCCATGCCTGCAGCACCTCCTCCCCCTCCTCCTTCTCCAACCTTGGTGGTCACAAGGCTCTTTCCCTCATTTATTTTCTTCACTCGTCACATCCTATATGGCATTTTTTACTCTTTCTTAAACACATGTTCCTGAATGTGCTGCCAGTTTGGCTGCTGGGCCCAGCCGTGCCTGCGTTGGGCCCATTGGAGTGCATCCAGCATGGGGCAGCCCCGGCCTCTCCTCACGGGGGAGCCCGCACCTGGACATGGGCACATAATGTAATAGACTGTTGTCCTGACTGTATATATGTACATGCTTTTTTCTTGTGTTATTCTTGTTAACTCAGGTATAAAGGCTATGCTACGGATTCAACAACTGCCTTAGTGATTGGCCTCCTGTTCTTTATTATTCCTGCAAAAACTTTGTCTAGGACTTCAAATGGAGAAAGCAGTTGAGTATCTTTTGATCTGGGTTTTGGTACAATAAGGTGTCGAAGGTTTGGCCTTAAACACAACTCAATGCATTCAGTAGAGGAATGTTTTTAAATACTAATGTCACAACCTTAATACAGGATAATGCCTTGTGGGGGAATGAAGCCTCCCTGAAGCAGAAGTGGGTGACAGCATGCAGGCAGTGCAAGCTCCACGAGCCAGTGCTGTACAGTAGCCCGCTGTCTGCAGCCCTCTGGCACCAGTGAAAAACATCTTTCCAGAGACTGCTACAGGCTTTGAATTGGGCTACACAGGGCAGAGATCAAAACCTAAATGGGCCTAAAGAGTGTTAGCTTGGCAATCTGTATGAACGGTAGAGTTTTGTTGATTAAGTTTATCTTACTGATACTCCATAGCAGTCTTCCACACAGGGAAGGAGGGGAGAGGGGACAATGCTCCGCTGGTGGAAACTTTTGTAGCTGTCGTCTTCAAGCTGTGATAGTTCCCAGCAGCCAAGGATGTACAGGTTGTTTCTGTCAAAGACTTTATTCAGGTTATAATGATTAGATTTTGCCTTTGAATATTTTCAAAGTATTTCTTCAGAGAAATAATTTCAAGATGTTTTTCAAGATGTTTTTGAATGTTGGTGGTTATGATTTCTTTTCTTCCTCTAGCTGCTTATGGTTACGCTCCACTGATTACTTGGAAGGAATTTCAGTCATGCATGCCCTGGGAAATAGCTATTCTTGTTGGTGGCGGGTTTGCATTGGCAGACGGCTGTGAGGTAATGCAATTTATAGAAGATCTGTGCAATTAGCATGACCCACATCAGACAAAATTCAGACATGCAGTGGATTCAAGGTTATTCTCTTATTTTAGCAAATTGTTCTTGTAACAATATTGAACAGGATAAATGTGAATATGCAAGATTTTTACAAAGTGGGGGTGAGAAAAAAAAAAGTTTTCCTTGACTTCAGATGCTATGAACAATGATGATTACTGTTAATTACTTGTTTTAATTTAAGCCCGATGTGGTAGGAGTTGTGTAGAGGTTTCTGAGGTAATTCCTATGCAGAATCCTGCTGGCTACTCCAGTAAATCAAACAGGTCTTGGCCCAAGATTTGTTTATGAAGCCTGATGTATGCGTAGGACAAATTTTCTGAGTACATCTCCTCTAACCTTCTCAAAGGTGCAAATATAAATAAATGGAATATAGCTTGCATGGGTGCCTACAGGACAACAGTAACTTAGAAAAATGCACTTAAAAACATGTGGTAGGAACATAGAAATATTTCAGATTTTTTTTTCTATTTTACACAAATACTTCACAATTAACAGATGAGTAAATTCCTGTTCAATACCATTTCATTATAGTTTTCTGTTCAGTGCTTTGTAAAACATAATCATGTTGTCATATTCCTTATGCAGGTTTCAAAACTGTCTGACTGGGTAGCAAGTAAATTGACCCCTCTAGGATCACTACCCCTGTGGCTGGTTATCCTGATATCATGCCTTATTGTCACTTCAGTAACAGAAGTGGCCAGCAATCCAGCCACCATTACGATATTTTTGCCTATATTATCTCCTTTGGTGAGTATCATAGAGGTTGCTTTTAACCAGAATGTGCTCTGTCATCCATGTAATAATACAGCTGCTCAAAGAACCATTTTTTTTTAAAGTCTGCATAAAGTACCTCATAACTTTTTTTTTTCTTTTTTCTTTATTGCCATGTGCATTGGATAGCTGGTTGTTTTGGGGCTTTCTTACAAGAGATGCTGAAAATTCAGTAAAATTAGGATAAAAGTGCAATACTGAAAAATTGAAGCTGTTACTCCTATTTGAGTATAATGGAAACACTTGAAAGGACAGCGCTCTCAGTGTTTCTTCTAGACCAAATTTTCAAAAAAAATGGTTAACACTGCACCATTCAAGCTGTCACCAAAAAGAAGAGAGGTCTAATAGATGTGCTTAGACGTACTTCTCATTCTCTCCTTTCCTCAGTCTTGTCCTTTTTTTCTCGTTATCTTTATCAAAACACCCAGTTCTTCTTCTTCATCACTTATCATGGCTATCTTCTAGTCTTTGCCACTTGACCAGTCTAGTCACATACTAATCCCCCTTCCCTCTCTCACAAGAAAACTCAGTCCTCACTACATTGAGTACCTCCTGTGCATTATACATAAATTCAACTTCATCATCTTTCTGGCAGTGTTTTGGTTTTAGTGCTTGTGCTGTGCCCACACTCTCTGCAAGAGTCTTTCGTATTAGAGACTCAACTACAATTAGAGAAAAATCAGGTGTGAATTTAGGGTTCATTAACTATCTTGTGCTAGAAATACCTGTTCTCCTCTGGAGCATTCTCAGATATAATCTTATAAAGGAGTTACCGGAAAAGGTTATTTTTCACTATTTAAGCTGGCAGTTCACAGTTTGCTTGTGTTAATATAGTAAGTTTGCATTTATGTATTTCATTTAGCAAATGCATCCCCTGACAGCTGTTCTCTCTTTTATTTTTCTTTCTGCAGGCTGAAGCCATTCACGTGAACCCACTCTTCATTTTGATACCTGCCACACTATGTACTTCTTTTGCATTCCTTCTTCCAGTAGCAAACCCAGCCAATGCCATTGTATTTTCATATGGTCATTTAACTGTAATGGACATGGTGAGTTTTAAGCAACACTACCCAAAGGGTTCTGATAATCACTCTGCAACATTATTGTCTGATTTTTACCATTTTAAAAACTTTCTTCACAGTCTTGATATTAGTCTTTGCTTTCCTTTCTCCCTCCTTTAGGTGAAAGCTGGTTTGGGCATTAACATCATCGGAGTTGCTGTAGTTATGCTTGGAATTATGACATGGATAGTGCCTATATTCGATCTCTATACTTACCCAAGTTGGGCACCAATCATTTCTTCAAACAGCACGGGGTTGTAAAAAACAAACAAACAACAACACACCACCACAAAACCTGGGGATTGGTTTGGATTGTTTTTGTTTCTTTTCTGTTCCACTGGCATGTGGTGAGTCACTTAAAATGCTTTTTGTCACCATAACAATAGGGATCCACGTTACCGTAAATGACTTATTCCATAATCCAAGAGACTGATGATCTGGTCTGAGAGTCTAATCAGGAAGAATGCTAGACTTTTTAAATATCATCTAGTCAGATCAAGTTTCTAATATAGTTCAGCTAGTCTGAACGTTTATATCTTCATGTTATGAAGGAAAAACTAAATGTACATAGCCATTGTCACTGGCAGTTTGCCCCCATGCTCAGGGTAGAGAAATAATGAGATTTAGATGTTATTATTTCAAATGTCTATTCTTACTATGATCCCTGGTGACATTTGGGTTTTGTCCAAGAACATACTGTTTTTCTGTTTTCTAGATTCGAATGCTATTTGAAATGGTGTTGATGATAAACAAAAGATCAGGTTGGGGGATTGCCCTCAACATATGGTTTACAGACCTGTCAAATGTGCAAAAAAGGGAGAAGAGCAGCATGGTCACTTAGACAGCACTTTATCTGTTAAGCACCTTGTAATCTGGAAGGAGAATATATACTTAAGCATATGTTTAAAATCTATCTCCTTCCAGGACCTCACTAAAACGCGTCGTTGTAGTTGTATATGTTGTCTAGAATTTTCGAGTATAAACATGAATTGATAGATCTGAGTTGATCTATATGAATGGAGACTAAATTATCATCATACTTCTCTGCCAAAAGTAGAGATATATCCTCTTGGTGAATGAAAGCACAAGATAGAGTGCTGAAGATGTAACGCTCAATCCATCATAACAAGACTGTAGTGCATCTTCATCATGAGGCGCATGACCTCTACAGGACAGGCGGCAGTTTAAGGATTCTAGTGTATGAATTTTAGAAACAAAAAAGTGCAATGTAGTCAAAAGAAGCTTGCAGTTCAGAGATATCTTCAGCTACTGATGTTTTATATATCTGTTGTATGTTTTTCACAGTAAGGACTATGGAGTTGTTTCTTCACCTGTTGGGAGGACACACGACAATTTGTAAAGAGTGTTTAGTTATTAGTCTGAACCAAATCTGCATGTATTTAGGTTGGGTCATCCCTTGGGTCACCTCAATGATGGATGTAAGCCTTAATCTGTCTTTTACGGATCCTGTAAATTATCAAATTTTCCAACCAAAAAAAAAAAAAAAAAGCTTTAGTTTTTTGATTAGATGTTTTACTTTTTTACATTTATTTTTGTTAGTGTGCATTTAGAGCAGAGATGTCAGCCACAATGTCTATAATGCCAGAATAAAACGTATAGGATTGTTATACATATAGTTTCTTCTATTAGCTACAGGTTGCAGGTTCAGCTGCAATGAATTATTGGAGTAAAGACGCACTTTCTCTTAATGATGATGGTTCTGTGTACTAATTGTTGTCTGTACGTGCCACCACACTTTGCCAACATGGCTGAAGCTGCTATCTCTTTAGGATGGCTAACTTCTTTCTTTTCTGTTTTGTACTTTTTGTACGGTGCCGAGCAAGATAGGGCTATGTTAATGACTAGGCCAATCACGAGCTGCCACTGTATGAGTGTTAATTGATACACTGCAGTAATGATTATGGTCACAGATATGCAACACCCAGCTAAATGGAGCCTCTAACTCACCGGGTAGTATAGGGGAATGTATATACAAATAGCTAATCAAAGACATAGGTTTTACTGTGTCTTCGCAGAAGGATGTGCAGCAGAGAAACAAGGAGTTCGTGGTTTATGTAGTCCCTTGATCCTGAAGGCATAGAGAGGAAAACCAGCTGAGACAGTACTCTTACTATAAGGTTCCCAGGTATTACATTTCCAATTGAGTCAGTAATTTCCAGATTATTCAAGAGCATTGGAAGCAATGAATCATAGAATATTTCCTGTGGGAGGGATCTCCGAGGACCATCTTGTCCAACCTCAGTCAAAGCAAGGTTAGCACTAAGTTTGGGTTGCTCAGGGATTTGTCTAGTGACATCTTGAAAACCTCCAACATGGAGACAGCACGGCTTCCCTGGGTAATATACTTCAGTGCTTTTCTGTCCTCTTGGTGAATATTTTTTGTCTTTAAACAAATGAACAAACATACTGTATTCATTTTAGTATTCATTTTAGTGGAATAGACTTTTTTTTACCTTTTATTTGGGAAATAATATTTTCTATGGAAAAAAATGCTTTTTATTTTTTAACAAAACATAAGGGTAGGGGAAAGTCCTCTTTGTGGCTTGACATTCACTACTCTCAGTGAAAGTGGTATTTTCAGCCTCTACTGGTCTGCTCTGCAAGGAATTGACAGTATTTTAATCATGTGACAACCGCTATTCAGCGAGAGGAAATTTGTTAAGTGCTTATGAGCTGTCCCTGGTTTTGTTAATGTTCAGAATACAAAACTGATTGTTGTAACCTCAGCCTTGAATATGACATTGAGGCCCAGAGAGGTCCACAAATGCACTGTGCAATTAAATCATGCTTTGACACCTGTATTCTCTCTTCAAGTTGTGTACCTTTGTGGAAGAAAATAATCATTTTGAACCATTTAAGAGAACTCTGCAGAAGTTGTCAACTCTGTCGTAAGTGACATTGTTTTCAGCATAAGCTGAAGCTCAGTTTGTGCTGGATAATTCTCGGCCATTCCTTTGCTCTACTTTTTGGTTTATTCATAGGATCATAGACGATATGTTGAGAAAGGCCCATGTGTGAATCTGAACTCCCACATAATGCAGACCACAGAATTTCCCTAAACTAAGTAATTTTTTTCAGGATCTGGTAGATCCTGAAAAAGATCGTTGCTTAGCAAAAGAGAAGGAAGATTTAAATTATTTAATGAACAATGCACTTTAAGAAGTATTTTTGCTACAATCTGTGTACAGAGTGAATTATGTGCAAAGAGAGAAGGAAGGGATTTGTAAAGTAATGAAAGTTGTTTGCCGCGCCATGTGTATTTATAAGTTACCAAAATGAAATGCAGAGTTATAAATAAACTGTCAGTGACCAGCATATTAACTGTCACAATATGATAAACTAGTGACAAAAATGAAATGATTGAGCGTAGGTTTTTGACAGATTGTATGTTGTATGCAAACCAGTCATGAATAAACAAGTTGGTAGTAGTGGAAAGGTAGTGTTTCACTAGCATTTTTTTTCTTGTTTTGCTAAAAGTGTAAGGAATGGATCAGACACAATCTTTGAGCTAAGCTGACATTATTGCTAACTTATTTTTAAACCTTCTAAGGATGTTTTTCAGTCAAAATTAAGATCTCTGCAGCGCAGAGATTAATACTGATGGAAATTCCTCACCTGAGAGTGTTGAGATGGAGGAAAAAGGAGCTCAAAAGGCTTGGCTCTCTGGGTACCTGGTGGGTGGCCGGCACAGAGCGCCATGCTGGCTGCGTGCTCCTTACAGGCGCTGTGAGATTCCTTGCTTTGCCCAGAGTTTGTCAGTATTGTGGCAAGTGGTGGAAATGCATCTACAATCGTTTTAATCATATCGATTTATATATGATGACTGCATCGACTATTTGTAAATTGCTTTGTGCATAATTTCCATATAGAATGTTGTATTTTTTCTTTGTCTCAGATGAGTCTAATTAGACAATTTTATTATTACATAAGTAATATTTATGACTTACTATTTATTTGTGGTCTCATTCTTGCTGAATTAAATGAAGCCTTTGTCATACACTTCATCAGGGGAGATGTGCCAGGTCTCTGTTCTCCGTTCCTATGGCTGTACTATATCTAATATATTTTCACTTTGCTTTTGGAGGATGTGTTTTTAGATTACCAGTAACCACAAAACAAGTACACCCTGGAAAAAGCTTCTGCACTGTTCCATTACTACACACATCAGTCAGATCAATCTTGCAGTGTAAATTCCCTTATGTACTTTTAAAATGAAGTACCTGTGTTTGTTTACTAGTTTAAAGCAACCGGGTCTATAGCCTGAGGCCTGGCTGAGCAGCAGTGCAGCGCAGCAGCTCAGGAAGGGTGGAGTGAAAAAAAAACACCATCCGTTTTACCCTGTTTTTTTTTTTTTTCAACTTTTTGATTACGTGTAGGTACCAAACCAGTTATCATACTAATTACAACAATCTAAAGACTGTTGTATCCTATGTGCAGTTGCTGGCAGGACCTGAAGACTGTTTCTGTAGTTAGTGATGACTTAGATATACAGAAATCCATTCCTGCCACTGTCTCCCGTCCTGCTGCTGGCAGCCCACATGGATGCCAGCTGCCCTGATGGAGACACGCTGCTGCCCCACATCTCCTCGGAGCTGGAGGGATTCTTCAGAGGTCAGGTCTGCACAGATGTCAGATTACTTTGCAGCTACCGCTGATAAGTTATAACTAAGTAATCAGCTTAGTTCTTTGTCTGTGCAAAGTTGATGTCATAATTTGTGGTTCTCAACAATTACCAAACTCTTTGTCAGTGCTATCCTTTAACACTTTTGCATTGTGTTCCTGGAAGCTGTTGTATGTTGCTTTACTTGTTCAATGTTCAGTTGCTGTATGACATTTCTTTACAAGACTGATTTCCTATTTTTAAAATAAGTATTTCCCAAATGCTGTACAGACCAACATTTATTTTGTGATAAATTAACAGGATCTAAAACTGTGGTGTGTGAAGAAAGGTTGTCTTTCAATAAAAGTGCCTGAGATTTCTTAAACCTTTTTTTATTGTATGCTATCTTAACCCCTGATATATATGGTGGAGAAGAGTACCTGATGAGAATAATTTAAACTTACTGGATATTGAAAACCGTCCACTTTTAAAAAAATTTGAAAAGGAGAAAGGACTTTGAGCTTTATAAAGCAATTAAAATAAAAATTCTGCTTCCTGCCAGTTTCCTCTACAAATACAAAATAAATATATCACAGTCACTAAGGGCTTGGTGCCTCATAAGAAAATCGGAAAGCAGTGTATATACCAATGCGAAGTAGTCCTTGAGGGCCCTAGTGCTTGATTCAGTGCCCCTTGAAGTCAGGGTGTATCATTTTAGGTCATGATGCTGGAGCAGCCCCTCAGGGGTGTCTGGAAGAGTCGCCTCCAACTGTTTTATTTGGTTGTCCTTTATGAAGAGCTTCAGGTTCTGCCACATCCATTTGTGACAAATGTGGAAACCTGGGTGTCAGGCTCCAAGGTGGGATTCATATTGCTGTCCTAAGTTTTCAAAACTCCAGTACAAGATACAGGCATAAACAAGATATCACTGAAGAAACAACAAGCTAATACACCCAAACCACCCAAAATAAAACACTAAGAAGTTTGTGCCTGAAACTCTCTTCTCAGGCATCAATCCAAGAGTGCTGCAGGGCATATTTGTGAAATCTGCTTCCTTCACTTAGAGATTTCTCTTTCCATCCTCCAACATCTTCTAACAACACAGGATGCATGAAAACTTCTTTTGTGATCCCTCCTCAGATGCTGAGAGATTTGAACCCACAGTATTTACATCCCAGAAGAGAGCCCAAAGTTACCAGGTATCAGATGTATTCTCCTCCTGACAGACTCTGTGTAGGCAAGAAATTTATAATCATGAGCCTAAAAAGGATAGCTATAAGCCAGTAGCATGGGCAGCCAGGTGTGAGGGGAAGGTCTGGGTCTGGCAGATGGGACCAGAATCACACTTTTGCTCTCTTCCACTTTGTACCCTCCAAGGAGTGGGGAGAGACCTTTGCCCCTGGGAGCTAAGGATTAGAGTGTCTCACTGTAGCAGGATCTTTGTCCTACACCCAGCAGAGAGACATGGGCACAGTAACATCAAGAGATCCCTAAATTATGAATCAGTCTGAACAGATTGAGAGAGTAATTTAATATTTCTAGCACTAAACAGGCAGGTAGATTCATGGATTTTTCTTCAGCTTTTGGGCACAGAAATAAAAAATGAAAAAAAAAAAATCCAAAACGTTAAAATACAGAAGTTTAGGGCAGGTGGATTTTTTTTAAACAAAAAATAAAACCAATACTTTTTAATATAGGTGGCTTTTTACCACAGGATTCACTGGGATTTATTAGGCTACGACTCTTGGCCTTTACAGTACACAGAGCATCACTGAGATTAATTGTTCTTCACACTGAACGTTGTAATTCCCTCTGTGATGTCCATCTTCACCTGTGCACATCATGAGCATAGCTAGTAAAGCAGACATAAGCATATGTACTAGAGCTACACAACATAAGCATTCCAGACACGTGTAACTAAGCCACAAACATTTCATAGCATTTCCTATTTGGCTCAGTAGAAGTAAACAGAATAAAAGTACCATGTTTATTGTAGCACTTGCTTGAATTCGTAACACACAACAAGAAAATGCAAAAGAATTTTCTACTGTCCTAGATAATTTCTCTGAACAATTGTCCTTTATCAGTCTTTTATTCTGCCTTGCAAGACACTGCTTGTTATTGCTAAAATATATAAATAAAGGGAAGAAGGGGAGGGGGGAGTGTGTGGGGGGGTTGTACATACAACCAAGATATGAGCTGGTAAGGGGAGCAGGGAAGAAGTAAAGGAAGGGATGGAGAGAGAGAGAGAGAGAGAGAGAGAGAGAGAAGCTAACCTACAATTTGCAGTTCTGAGTCTCACCTTTCAAAACTGGTAATGATCCATGTATAAGACTGACAACTTTTGCTGACATCCTTCACGGATTTGAAAAGTTCAGTTTGCATAATATAGAAAACCATGTGCTGGCTAGTGCTTTCTTTAGATGCTATTATAATGCATCAGAGGAGAAGGAAATGGATGGCATAGATAGTACCATAATTTTCCCTGTTCACACTGTGAAAGCAGATGGAGTTTTGTGCCCATTAAGAACAATTCTTCAACTCCAATAAGCCATTAAACCTTTCCTGGTTGCACTGCACAATTTCAGTGTAGCAATTATAGAATTCATGGCTTAAGCAATATCTCACTGATGGTATTTTTAAACACCACTCTTGAAATTCTTAGGTGTGGAACACAGTTCATTTAATAACGGATTATGAGTAAAGCCTTTTAATCAGAGCCAAACTTCGCAGTGCCTTCCTGCAACCACTTACCACCTCAGTCTTGAGTTGTGTTGGACTTCCAGGGTGGTTTTACAGACCACATGGATAAAATAAATGTATTATGCACGATGCTGACAAGGCCAATGAAAGCTATTATACAAAGTTACCAGAAGCATGGGAATTTTCCACTTCTGCTGCACAGCCATGTGTGGAATAAATCACAGGAAATCTCAACCTCCTCCTAGCTAATGAACAGATAGAATTTCCCCTTGAAAGCTGGCAAAGCACAGGAGCAGACATCAGATATTGGTTCAGCCAGAGAAGCATCTTGTCTACAAAGCTCCCTCAAACTGTATCACAATCAAAGTTAGCTGGTCTCTAGAGCAGCCTTTCCCAAGGACTTTACCTCACTCCATCACCTGGGAGTACAGCTCTTGAGGTGGTCTTCTGACAGTGGGTACCACTACTTGCAGCCCAAGGACGTGTCCTCAACCTGACTCAGCTACTTCATCAGGCTCCAGAATGAGCACATCTTGGGACCTCTTCCTCATCCACAGCTGACAAATGCCAAGCTATCTCTGATTTGAAACCAATGGGGTGTTTTCATGACAAGTTGATAGTGTTAGCATAAAAGTGAAAAATACTGAAAGAAAACAGTAGTACTAATTATTGCTAGCTACTGTACTGTGTAGGGCCTTAGCAAAATTGGAAAACTCTTCTAGGTTAGCAAAGCAAGTGAAAATAAAAAACCTTTTCAGAAAATGGTGAAAGACAACATTAATGAAAGATTTGAGCTAGTTAGCAGTGGGTCAGAGCTGTAGAAAATCCCACTCATTTTACCCCAAAGAATAGTTTTAAGCCTTTTCACTGTGATTACCCAAGGTAGAGAGCCACATCCTCCTGCAATCCATTTGTAAATAAAATTCATACACTTTTCCTATATAAATAAAATCACATCACTTGATTATGGTTGCAAATTAAATAGAACTGTTTCCCAAGATACGTGCTCCCCTAGGTTAAAATTATGCCTCTCAGCAGGACTAAGCAATTCATTGCCAACATTATATTGGGTTGTTTCTTAATTGTGAAAATAGCTGAAGATTGATTAGAACGAGGAATTGTTGGGTTTGGGTTTTTTCATGATTTTTTTTTTCCTGTGGCTACTAAGACCTCAAAGCACAGAAACAGAAAAATGTTTTTGCAGCTACTTATTGCTACAAATTCAAAAGGGAAATATTTCTTTGCAATTTAGATTATAGCCAAGATAGTATTGAAACTATATTAACAATACTTGTAAATGTAAAAAGTGTAGTAAAATAAACAAATGGTTTGAATTCAGTTAACATACTAGCATTTATAGGTGATAATGCTGCTGTTAACTTCAGGTGGTACCACTACAGCTAGAAATTAATGAGAAAAGAGCTCTGCTTTCAGCTACTTGCCAAGTTCTTCTAGAGAATCATTCAACAAAGTAGATTTACAAAAAACTGTGTAATACTGATTATAATCCCTGATATATAATCTAAATATTCCCCAAATAAATTAATCACATCTCAGCTATCCCCAGAGTACCTAGTGACCAATTGATGATCATTATTCTCCTTATAGGATGATTTTTTGTCTGTTTTTAATATGCAGAACTGCCATTCTGTCACTTACTCAGACTTTTGCTTTTTAGCCTAACAGTTACGCTGTATCTGTATGTTCATAGGCATAATGTCAATGGTCAGTCACAGGTAGAGAAATTCAGTGTGTGAAGAGAGACAATTTGTAACGTACACCATGTGTGATTCTGATTAGCTGTACCGCTCATGCCGTTATCTGTGTATGGTGGCAGTAGATCCTTTTGGAAATTCATTTTTTCCATATAATTATCATTTTCTAAATATTTTATCATTTCCTCTCATGTTCTTGACACTTCCCATTATAGTCACATCCCTCCTGAACATGGGGGTGCCCACAGAGGTGGGGGTCCCTGTGGATCCACCGTGGATTCAATAATATAGGCAGATGTAGCAGATAAATCTATCTTAGACCTCAGCAGTTTTGACTGCAGTGCAATAACTGCTTTAGACCTCACGTTTTTGTTCATGCATACCAAAATGCAGACAGCATTTTTTTTTTCTTTCTTCTATTTGGAGAAGCATCTCACTCTGTTTCTGATCCACTATAGACATTGAACCTTGAACATGCTGCCCAGTTAAGTCTTCATTTTTCATTTGTGCAGTCGGTATTGCCTTGCTAAGTAGAGCTCTCTGCACTTATTTAACTTTTTATTACTGTTATTGTTATTATTATTATTATTGTCATTATTATTATTTCAGTACATTTATACAGTTCAGCAAGATAGTTTTGGATTCTAAACCTGTCTCCAAAGAGCTCACAACCCGTAAGACATTTCTGTTGACAGATTTTATTATAGCATTTTCTTATATGTGAACTAAATCACAGATGAAATTAAATCTCACAGAATCAGGACATTCTCCAAGATAACATGTAGGATATATGCTGCCACTTTTTTAGCAAGCAACCACAGTTTTTTCAGTGCAGACTTTGAACACAGACGTATGCCTACACTCTATACTTTTAAGTTTTATCTCTCTAGTTTGCTTAGGAGTATGTCATGGAACAAAAGCCTTTCCAAAGCCAAGATACATTACTTTTACTACTTCTCCATCCACTAGACCAGTCAAAGTCACCAGGCAGTCAGAGAAAAAAATTGATTTCTTTGATATGAGTTGCTCTTGACAAATTAGTGCTGTCTGTTTCTTATCAAGTTATTATCTTCTAAATATTTAAAATTGATCATTTAATTACTTATTTCAGTAGTTTTCTGGATACAAGAGTGAATTAGACACATTAGATTGATCTTTCTTTACTCCTGGCATACCTCACCATCTGCTATGAGGTCTCGCAAACAAATGCTAATTATTCTGAAATTGTTTCACGTAAATTCCTTAAGTACTCACGAGGGCAAAAGAGTCAGTTGTCACTGACCTAAGTATACCTTACATATATAAATATTTTCTCACCTGTTCTTTTCCTATTTGGGCTTGCTTCTTATACCCTTAATAATTTCAGTTTATTGAGCATCTGGTCACAACTGACTTTTTGTATGAAAATTAAAACAAAAGTAAAATGACTTAAGGTTTCATCTTCTCTGTGTCATCACTAATTGCTCCTCTTTCCCTGTAAATTATGGCCTAGGCATTCCTTGTTATTCCTTCTAATTTGCTTGTTAAACAATTTTTGGTCTTATCTTTTATGTCCTTTGCTACTTGTAAAGCATTCTGAACATGGCTGGGGAAGATTCCAAGAAGGGAGGTACCAGTAAGTAGGTAGCTATCAATAAGTAGCCCAAAGTTACGGCTTCTGCTCAGCTTGGTGGCTCTGTGCTTGTGTTGTGGCTTAATCCGTCAGGCAGCTAACACCACACAGACGTTTGCTCACACACACACAGTGTGATGGGGGAGAGAATCAAGAGATTAAAAACTAAAAGCTCTTGGGTTGAGATAAAGATTAATAGGACAGAAAAGGAAGAGAAATAATAATAATGATGATGATAATAGTAATAATAACCACAAAGCAAGTGATGAACAATGCCGTTGCTCACCACCCACTGAACGATGCCTGTCCCCAAGCAGCAGTCACCCCTGACCCAGGCCAGCCACCTCATATCAATTGTTCAGCACAGCAGCATAAGGTATGGGACACCCCTTTGGCTGGTCTGGGCCAGCTGTCTTGGCTGCATCCCCTCTCAGCTCCTTGTGCATCCCCAGCCTCCTCACTGGCAGGGCAGCATGAGAAGCTGAAAAGTCCTTGGCTACATGCAAGCACTTCTCTGCAACAACTAAAACATCAGTGTGTTATCACCACTATTTTCGTCCTAGCTACTAGGAGGAAAAATAACTCTAAAAAAAAACCTGCCAAAAGCAGGACAGCTTGTCAGGCAGCAGAAGTGTGGGGTCTATCAGATATCTAAACTCCAGGACCCTGACATTGCAAAAGCCAAGGGAACTGAAATGTTGCACTCAAAGCCTTAAAAAAAGTATTGAGGATGTACCTAGGTACCATTCATGAGCTTCAAATGCACGTGGCAGTGAAATGGATGTGATCTGTTGCTAATTGTTCAAAAGAGGCAGGAGGTGCTTAAGTTCAGTTTGTCTGTGGAAAAAAAATAATTCTCTAAAGTTTAGGCAGTCTTTTCAATATTTTACATTAAGTTCTACCCATTTTGTTTTGTTTTGCCTTTTTTTTTTTTTTTAATTTACTTCATGGAATGCAGCCATACCTTTTAAGCTATGGCTTTGCTTTACTGATTTCTTCCGCATTGGGCCAACCATGCTAAAGGAATTTCACTAAAATGAAAAAAAAGAAGAAACATTCCAGAGCGAAGCTATACATAAATGGGCTTTCCCCCACTTCATGTGTTCCTTCAGAATGCACATAATTTTTGAATTAACTATTTGGGAGCATGTTGGAAGTTCTTTAAAACATCCGAGCAAAAACTTAGAAGTAAGATAACTGGGATGCAATGGAGTAGCAGTTTTGTCTATTATATTTTTGAGGAGTTTCAATATTTATCCATGCTTTGCTGGCTTCACAGAACCTTGATGAAGTGCCTCAAAGAAGCAAGCAATGGCATCTAAATTATTTAAGGGAACATTCACAGCATTATAATGACTACTAACCCATCTGAAGAGTGAAGGTCAGTAAATCTATTAGGGTCCTTGCGCTTTGCCTTGCTGATATTTCCAATTCTGTTAGCTCATTTCCTTCTTATTTTTAAGAAAGATTGTGCAATTTGACCTTGAATTTATTAATGGCCTATGCCACTAATTGCACTGCAGGTAACAGTTAGAAAAACACAAGAAATATGAAACTAATAAATGTCTACAAACTTTTTTTTATCTCAGTTTTAATTGGCATTGCCTCAGTTAATCACAGTTAAGTAAAGTGAGTCTACGGTATCACATATTCAGTTATAAATGTATTCACGTCAGAAAGTCTTTAATGGATTTTTGACCCATTAATAAATTAAATTCATTTAGCAACATGGCATTCATCATCCAACTCTCAACTAGTGAGAGAGGTGGGTGTTCTGTACCTGTTCACGTACAGAACTGTGTATGTGTTCATGTCCAGAAGTACAGTGTAGCAGCTAAAAGAGGACCCTGAGGTAGGGAGACATGAGCTTTCCTACAGCATTCTCCTGGAGAAGTTGGCAGCCCATGGCTTGGACAGCAACACGCTTTTCTGGGTTAAAAACTGGCCGGGTGGCCGGGCCCAGAGAGTGGTGGTGAATGGAGTGAAATCCAGCTGAACCAGCAGTGTGCCCAGGTGGCCAAGAAGGCCAACAGCATCCTGGCTTGTATCAGGAACAGTGTAGCCAGCAGGACCAGGGAGGTGATCGTCCCCCTGTACTCGGCTCTGGTGAGGCCGCACCTCGAGTACTGTGTTCAGTTTTGGGCCCCTCAGTACAAGAAGGACATCGAGGCCCTGGAGTGTGTCCAGAGAAGGGCTACGAAGCCGGTGAGGGGCCTGGAACACAAGTCCTGTGAGGAGCGGCTGAGGGAGCTGGGGTTGTTTAGTCTGAAGAAGAGAAGACCTTATTCTCTCAGGGGAGAGCCCTCAGGGGAGACGTTATTGCTCTCCACAAATACCTGAAAGGAATATTCTAGGTGTATCTTCAAAACGCATTGGTAAAATAACGTGTTTAAATCAACTACATATAGGTGTCCTTAAGAAGCAGCAGGACAGTATTTGTTGCATAGCTTTTCAAAATACTTATCTCTGAATTATTCCAATACGCTGCTGGGTATTCTGGCTTGAAACCAGGGCATCACGTCCTTAAAATTAAGCCATGTGTAAGTGCTTTACTGGACAGCTGCCAATAATACCAGGCAAGATAAAGTCTATTGAGCTTTTAGTGCTGCAGTTGTACAGTTTAAATTTACAGATAACATAAATTAGACATACCCAAGAGTCTCTTCATTTGTTTATCATATTTGGGAACCTATCCAAGTATTGTCCTTTCTATTTATAATGAATAGGTTTACTCTGAAGACCATGATATCTATTCTTTTAAATTTCACCTGTCCCATAGGGGAACCAACTGCCTGACAGGACGAATGCTTTAAAAACAAAAAACAAACAACAACAACAACAAAAAAACCTACCTAACACGTATCTGTAGAAAGATATATTCTCTTTCAGTACTACTGGTGACATTTTTAAACCTCAAAACCATTTCACTCAGCTGGTTTTTTTTTGGTTGTTTTTTTTTTTTTTTTTTTTTTTTTTTTTTTGCTTTCCTTACAGTTGCAGAGACTGCAGCTACATAACTACAGGGGAAAATGAGTTAGTATTTTTTCAAAACTTATCTAAAAACTGTAAAATGATGGCCAGAGGAAATTGTTCTCCCATTTCCCCATGTCTTTCTTTCTCTGTTTCTCATGTGTGTTTTGATTTTGCTTCTGTTATTGGCCTGCCGCTGGGCTGCTTGCACACTTAGTGCAAATAATACACTTAAAAATCAAAAGCAAACAAAAAAAACTTTTCATATTAATATTTAAATATTTAATGGGTGGGATCCAGAGGCAGATGATAAATGCTGCTGCTATGTACTCCCTAACCCCCAGGTATTCGGGAGTTCAAGAAATTGATTTGAAATAAGCAGGGAAATTCATGTAAAATCATGGAATCCTAGAATGGCTTGGGTTGGAAGGGACCTTGAAGACCATTTAGTTCCAACCCCACTGCCATGGGCAGGGACACCTCCCACCACACCAGGTTGCTCAAAGCCCCATCCAGCCTGGTCTTGAGCACTTCCAGGGATGGGGCATCCAC